>NC_085058.1:14814068-15154131 GCF_963662255.1 Cinclus cinclus
GACAGAGCTATAATTTCTTTTTATTACAATTCTTGCTGGAAACTGGCCCTTTTAGCAGAATGGAAAACAAAATAATGAGCTTGTCTTTTTAATCCCCAGGAGAACCGGTTAATTTACGTTCACTCACTCTTTAGTTTTCATGGGTCCTAAAATTTGCACAGGGCCTCAGGGTCTGCTCTGTTCCATGATTAAGTGAAGCAAAAAGCCAGAAATGCTGTTTTACAGCTCCTCACTTACCATGTGCTTACAAACAGTATATCACTCCGTGGTGTAGAAGAACAAATACATTTTCTTCCAGTCATTAAGTAACTCAGACAAGCGCTCATTTATTGCAATCCTTCAGACCATGGTGAGATCAAGTTTTGAAGTGGGCAGGTCATTCCTAGCTCTGGCCCTAAAGCTCCATGTACATTTTGAGATACTGCCTTCATTCTTTCCATTGTAGATTATCTTCCCCATTGCATTAATGAGGACTAGGCTTTTTCAGAGTGGATTCCCTTACTGAATTCTTCAAAACAAACTATTTCACAAAATGAATGCACTTCATAATCCCTGGATGAAGTGACAGTTTCTTTTAGAAGGCAGATGTTTATATGCTTTGATTTCTATATTTTCCCCCTCTCTATACCTACACAGACACTTGTATGCATATGTAAATATATATATATATTCCAAAAGACAAGTGAACCTGAGCTTTTATTTCCAAAATATCCACCATGAAGGGAAACATGAGTTATGAG
This sequence comes from Cinclus cinclus, assembly GCF_963662255.1. Classification (NCBI taxonomy): domain Eukaryota; kingdom Metazoa; phylum Chordata; class Aves; order Passeriformes; family Cinclidae; genus Cinclus; species Cinclus cinclus. Next base: position 14,814,809 of record NC_085058.1, read on the forward strand.
CAGGCACATCATTTCTTAAGTAACTTACTCTGTTATGGTTTTCTTTGTAGATAAGCAATGGAAATGTTCATTGTCAAAATCTGTTAATGACTAAAAGACCCCCAGTTTTGGTGATACCTGTGACAGGACCCAACACATGAACATGGCGATTTGAGAATATTTGGTTGAAGGATCAATTTACTAACCTTTTACACAACATGAAGGCACCAGCATAAGGCAGAAATAAAAATATTGCTCCGACTGCTAGAGCAGTACAGCCACAGACGAACAGCTCTCACAACATGAGCAAGTGTGAAAACCACAAAAAGCAAAAGAAAAGAAAACCACATTAAAGAACAGCCAACAGTATACTAAGAAAAAAGCCTTTCCCTTGCTCTTGTAAGAAATAATGCCAGCTGAAATAGAGATCAAGTTTCCCATTTACACTTTCCATGGCTTTTATTTTCCCAACAAACTGGAGAACCCAAACATGGAAGATGACATGCTTTCTTGTGTTTCCCACAGAGGCGTGCCAGGCTACCACAATAATGGATTTCCACTTCACATTTGCTTCTGCAGATGATTACAATGTTTGCTTTTGTATTCATATCAGAATCCAGGCAGACAAAATAACTTGCTAGAAACAAGCACTTCCATAAGCAACAAAACAAATCAAGGAAGGTTTTGGTTGAAGGAACAAAAGACCCCAAATATCTAAGTGGCAACTGGAAATCTGTTTCCTAGAATTTACAAACATAGATAAGGTGCTGAAATATAGGTTTTGTTTCAGCTTATACAAATAAGTGTTATTTCTAAAAGAGAGAGTTGCTGGAGAATAAAAAACATCCTACTTTAAGAGGCATATAGCTGATATCAAGGACAACCCTTCCCAAGCAGAGATATGAGAAACAGACACCTCTATTTCTTCCTTAGTCATATTCAATTTCTCCAAGCTATGACTATTAAAATGAAGACTGAGCCATCAAAGTGTCATTGAGCTGAGGAAGGAGAATGAGCTGAAGTTAAAACAAATTATGATCAAAAACAAGGGTATTTATTTTAAGAAGAAAATTAATATATTTCATATTCAACTTGTGCCAAAGTCTGACTGCAGTAGAAGAATTTCTAATTTGTCTGGTTTAATTATCACTGAATAAAGATCTTCAGATTTGATCTCTACCTTATAAAATCCTGTAGTGAAAGGACAAAGGACTAGATTATGGTCTTGCTTATGGCAGTGTAAATCTCTGATAACTTCACTGAAATCACACTGCTATGAATATTTACGGTTCATTGTAAACATTTTGAGAACTGTAGTGGGATTAACTTTATAGAGCACAAGATATTTTAAATATTGGAAATATAAGCTTTGTACTTTCAAGCACTATATGCAGGTCTTACATTTACCTCTCTGAACAAAACTTCTCAGTGTGACACAAACCCAAATCACAGAACCCCAGAATATCTGGAGTTGGAAGAGACCCACAAGGATCATCAAAGTTCAAATCCTTCAGTCAAGGCTCATAACACTCCAAGGGCACGTTTTAGCCCCATGCTTCCTCCATGGGAGTTGTAAGGACACAAGGGAGACACCTCAAAGCAGCATCGAGAGGCATCATGTGCAAAGATGGTTAGTCAGTTTTGATTAGGACCTTGGGAAATGGCTTATTTGAGAGAATATAAGGCAATATTTTGCTGTCATTAATCCACTGAGAATGCCTCCTTCTTTCATTACCTAGACATGACATGCATGTTTCAAATTACACATTTTTACTTGATAATTATTTAATAAGATAGGGATGGAGTCAGCAAATAATGGCTCAAGAAGGAACATTTAATTTCCAAGAGTGTCCTAAGAGACATTTAATTGAGGGGAGCCATAGCAATTACCTGCAAATTCAGTGTCAGACACATTTCACTAATTCAGGACTAGGAAGACAATGTGCATTAGTACTAGGAAGGTTGTAGATGGAGATAATCAGATAATGAACATCACAGTGGTGAATCTACAGACAGAAATTACACTGCTGCTCTGCTTGTCTAAGATTTGAAATGCAAATTATTTTCCAGATTTACAGAAAGAATTCCTGATACTTTTTCTTTGCCTTAATTTTGTTGGGATAATTTGTCATTTACCTCTTAACCTCTGACAGATATCTGAATTTTTGCCGGTGGGTTTTGGCTGGTAGGTGCTGAATGCAATGTACTTTCAATTTGAAGGAAAAATAAGGAACAAAGGGCAGACAAGCAAATGGTGTTGTGTCAGTGCTATTTGATCAGACTTCATTCATGAGTGTATTTCCAAACAGTTGGATCTGGCTACATATTAATATTGTAAATACCAGGCCCTCTTTGCAGGACCATATGCCGAAAGAAAATATCCTGGGTCAGTTAAGACAGAAGTCACAGAATGCAAAGCAAATTAACGTGCAAACACCTATGGGTTAGAGCAGCCTGCTGGTTGAAAATAGCAGGAAATGTTTGGAGTAAAACTGCTCTAATTTGGGTTTTATGGTAAATAATACTCAAGATTCAATGGCATAAATGGAAAATGGAGATAGTCAAGCTTTGGGATAAGGACCAATGTCCTCCTCATCTCTTCCATGAGGGAAGTCCTTCTATTCACTCCACACCAAGAAATGACATTAAGGATAAGACAAACTTGACTTCAAAACCACTGACAGACCCACACGGGTGTCCCCAACAACTGAGAGATTTTCTGCAGTGTTAACACTTCTCCATAAGAATGGGAACAGGCTGTACCTCTCTCTGCTCAGGAGCACTGTACTCTGGGCGTGCTCTGCTTGAAATTGCTGGTGGCATGAATCAAAGAGGCAAGACCTGCCTCTTATTTGTGCTCACTTAAATTGGGTACTTTGTATGTGTATCTCTAGTGTAGCTGGGTCCTATATTCAGCAACAATGATAGAGAATCCTCAAGTATCAACATGCACCAAGTGCTATTTCTGATTTAAAGGTTAACACTGATTCAAATTGCTTTTATTCTTCCCTCCTGCTGCGTAGGAAAATGTTCTTTAGCTTTATTGTTCCGGAATGTTCTCTTTCAAGATCTCACTACTTTACCCCCAAGACTTCCTCATTCTCTCTCTCCAAATTTGCAAGAACAAATTACAAATGTGATTATTTGCAAATTGCCTTTAATGAAAAATACTAATAATCTTGATCCTGAATGTTATCATTGGACATTGGTAAAACAGCAATTACTCTTCTTCTGACAGCTGTTGTCCTGACTTTCTTCCAATGATAAATCATGAGTCCTCCACCATTTTCTAATAGATTAAATTACCTGCTTTTGCTGAAAACTGTTTAGATATTTATTATACTCTGTTCATCGCTATCCCTCTGAATTGTGCAGGGAAAACAAATGCTTTGAGAAAAATTGGATAGATGGGTAGATAACTGTGAAATTTTACAGTTAATTTTTGCAAAGTGCCTAGAGATTTCAGAATAAAGGAGGCATGAGAAATGCAGAGCTTTCTTGTTATGTTTCAATGCATGAATGCAAAAAGAGGAAGAGAGGGCGGGAAGAAGCAAGTCAAATATTATGGTAGGTCTCAAAGTCGCTGGCTTTAATCCACAGCTTCGCAATTCTCTACCATCTCAATCGGCACTTGCAAAACCAGACTTCATTTGTTTCCTCTGAGATGTTCCTTTAAAAAGGATCTGAATGGAGATAGGGACTTCTATAGAGCACAGGTAATTAGCGCTGGAGGATTCTGATTAGCTCTTTATAGCCCTCCTCACCATTTGACACAATTCCACATAATAAGCCTTCCCTTGAACAAACCTGGTCTGAGACAGAGTCTCCCGGGAGGCTGGTTCTTAGCGGGAAGAGCTGCAGATTTCCATCCTCTACAGACATAGGTCCTTTTTCTTCACTTTTCTAATGGTTATTAAAGAGCAGAAGAATGATATACTGTATTTAAAGTTAAAATCCCTGTCCCTTACCTTTTCCTCCCAGTAGAATTGTGGGACAACTAACTGTTTATTTTTATTCCTATTTTAATTTCCTTTCTATGCTTTCCCTATTTTAATTAAAATGAGATCAACAATCCACAAGAAAACAAACTCATGAAAGCCGCACTGAATATATATCTGCATTATAGTTTAATAAAAATTTAAAAGTTAGGGTATTGAATAAAATTAAACAATTTCCCATAAACAGAGTGGGAATTAAAATAAAACCCAACAGCAACAACAAAACCAGGAGAGATCATGATCAATTAATGATGAATATTGCATTGCTTTGTTTGCAATATATCAGTTCATGCCCAAAGAGATAATTTGGAAGATGGGGAGAACTATTAGGGGTGTTTAGGGAAATACCAACAAAGCCCAAAAAGCTAAACTATAAGAAATAATATCAGGCAACAACAAAAGACCTTGAGGAACACGATACTAATTAGAGAAGTTGGCCATGCGTTTTGTTAGCACTCCATTACAATGAATGGAAATGAGGCCAGGGGTTGAACACACTTGGGGAACAGGAGCAAGGGAAAACCTGATCTGCCCTTGTATTAGTTATTTAAGCACAAAGAACTTTAACTGATACAGAGCTGATTTCAGGCAAAAAGACATAAAAAATTCTCACTAAAGATCAGAAGTTCAGAAAACATTAAAAGAGGGACAGAATAAATAAAATTCCCACACCCTTTTCTACCTAAGAGTCAATGGGGCAAGCAAGATAACAAAGGAACTTATGATGGGGAGAAATAACCATTATACTTCACAGACACTTGTTTAGAAACAATTTTCTTTTGCCAACAGCTATAAATGGTGCAAGCTTCAATACTTTTATTTGTGCTTAAATGAGAGGCTACTTGTCAAATATTTGCATAGAATAAACCTCAGCTCAAAGCTTTTGAATGTATGCTTTGCTTTAAATATGGTAGTAATCCCATCTCTAGTCAGCCGAATCCTTAAAGTCATGCTGTGCTGAACCACATCTGTCTCTCGAGATTCCACAATAAAAATTATTGCTTTGCATTTCAGCAGCGAACAAAGTGATTCCCATGTACAGTTTGTTTGCAAAACACTTTGTCAACCAAATGGATCTTAAGCAACTGCATATTCTTATAAAGCAGAAACACAAACAGAAAAAAACCACCCCACCCTCCTTCTAAACGTGAGTGACAGTAGACAAACATGACAAACTGAAGCCAGCTCGGCTGCCAATTCCTCTGGGAAAGACAAGCTCGTTGGGAAAGACAAGCAACTGCATCAAAGGCAGCAGCTGGCCAGCCCAGGCTGCAGTGGGATGATGATGCTAATCAGCAGTTTGAAGGTGCTAAAGTAAATGACATGGTGCTGTTTCAAGAATCAGAGCCCATAACAAGTTTATCTGAGGATGGGCTGGTGAAAATGCCTCTTGCTTCTCTTTCTAGTCGTTCTTCACAATGATTTTGCCACTCCTGCCTAAGCTTCTGATAGAGGCAGTGTTTTCTTTTTCTAGACAAAGACCCATTGTTTAATTCTTCTGAATGCTCTGACAACTAGAAGGGTGAAAGGCACCCTGCTAGTGACAGTAAATGCTCTGTCTGTTTTGATACCCAGTGTGTAGATCTACATTGTAGATCTGCAATGTACTGCTCAGTGTGACTCTCCAAAGCTGTTCCCACAGGCAGCTGGGAAAGTCAATCCACTGTCAAAGCAACAGCAGTTTTGCTCTTTGCTCCAGAAGTTTGGGGTTCCTTGTTTCTACATTTTATGACGATACAGAAGCATCAACTTGCTGGTGGCATAGACTGACATGGGTTGGATGAAAAGAATGAGTTGCATTCCCATATCCAACCAACACTAATTTTATTTCCTCTACTTTCCCCTTCCTTCCATAGTTTGGCTTAAGAGACCCAAAAGGCCTTCATGCACAGTGGAGAAATATTTCCTGCCCATCCAGCACATTTCTACTTAAATTCAATGTTCTCAGGACACAATCAAAGCAGAAGACAGATGCTTAATAAGTACCTAGCCTGGGTGGGAAGATGGTGATATATAAGGAAGGAAAATAGGATCTTTTCATTCCTCCTGTGTGAAAACACACATTGGTTTTGCATTTGCAGTTGAAATCTAGATTGCACCATGTAAAGGTAGGCAGACAGTGCAAGTTTGCTATGGATTTTATCCTGGTTTTCGAAGCATTTTGATACTGATACCTATCTCAGTTTAGTAAATTTGATGGCATCTCGTGGCTAGATAAACTGTTGCTCCCTTGCAGGTCACTAGATGGTGATGGGGAATATTAAAAAAGCCCTTAATGCAGACAGCAAAGCTGCACACCTTGCTGTAGTTAATGAGTGAAGGAACTTGCTGCTCCCCATCACTCCTTTCAGTTCTGCTCATGTCACGTAACCTCAGACAGCACAAATTGCCATCAGTGTGAGATACCAGGAATGCCTCAAAAACACCGTGGAGTTCAGTACGAGAGGTGGAGACTGAACAGCATCTCCAGCTATCCTCCTGGGGTACAGCTTTAATTAACAAGGTTCTATATAAAGAATTTGTTGAGATGGTTATTTAAAGGAAAAATAGTCCATCTGGGCTCCTAGAAACAGGACCCACTTGAAATTATATTCATTTTTATAAAGCTTGCACACAGCAGAAACAAATGTCCAGAGGGGAAAAAAATCTTCCTGAGATAAAAAGGAGCTGGCTGCTCTCTGATGAACCTTTGGCACCATGCCTGCCAGTATTTGAGAAGAACAAAGCTGAGAAATAGAAATCCAGCACTGCTAAGATGCACCCACTACCTCTGAAGCACTTGCACCCTGCAGCCCACTAGAAAAAAAATCACTCCTAGGCAAAGCCTTTAGCCTGACAGAGACACAGGGAACAGGAAGTTGAGCCACGTCTCTTTTAAGAGAAAAACTCCAGAAACAAACCAGCCAAAACATTAGCTCATAGAATTTGTTATATGTTTCAGGGATGGGGAATAGAGAAATTCAGAAGAGAAGAGGGGACCCCTCTTCTGTGTCCCAGACTTCCACCTAGAACTTGCAGCAGGAATTCCCAGAACTACCCACTCTTATCTATTCCCAGTGACTTGGAGCCAAAAAAACCCTTCTGTCCTCAGGAAGCTTTTCTTCTCCATTTTTGTTCCTTGTGTCTGCTCATATTAAACCACCACAAAATAAGAAATTCTTAAAGTACTGACAAACTGGAAAAGATAGAAGAGCAAGGAGAAATGAATTATGAGTGCTGGAGGGACTCACTTGCAAGGAAAGATTAGAAGAACTAAATATGTCTAGCTTGGCAGAGAGATGACTAAGCAGAGAGGGGGAAGTGATAAATGTCTACAAATATTTGAAGGGCGTACACACTGAGGAGGCAGAGAGATTCTGCAGTGTGAGCCATACCAGGTGGTGGGATTAGGAGCAAAGGGATGGAATCAGAAAAGAAAAAAAAAGAAAAAAACCCACAAAAAACCAACAACAACAACAACAAAAAAAGCAAAACAAAAAAAAAAAAACCTCACAAAGCAAAAAATCAACTGAAGGCTACGCAAACCAAAGTCCTCATGAAAATGATATATATCCATATCTCCCACACTGGGGATGTGGAGATTTTCTCAGAGGTAGAAAAGTCAGCATATGAGACATACGGGAGGACTGCAGGAGTGCTTTGTTGCTTGCAGAACTAAAACAAAGAACTCTGCCTTGATGCTGGGAGACCAACAGGAGCCTCAGTGGACAACAGGTGTCCCACCAACACTGTCAATTAGAGACCTTCAGGCAGGAGGTAAAGGTCGTTTTCGTATCCAATTAAATCACAAGAGAAAGGTTTGTTTGGAATAATTTAATGACCCTGAACTTGGTAGAGCTACAGGACTTTATAGATATAGCCCAGCCAGATGGTCCCTGGGAAGCAGGAGGCTTTGGGCTTGTTAAGCATTCAAAAAGATGATCTTTCAGGTTTTCCACGATCAAGATGGAAGACAAAAGCATCATATACTTCCATCTTAATTCAACCATCACTGGTTTAACCAGGTCAAAAGGAGATAGGGGAGAATGTAGTACATCTCATAACTCAGCTTCTGATGCAAAGCACACCAGTGCTCCTTCAGCACCTTGAAAATCAAGAACTAAATGTAGCCAGTTCCTCTTTCAGGAAAACAAAATTCCCACTTGTCTTCCACTTTCAGACAGGGAGGACCCCAGCCACCACCACAGACATTGCCCTAGTACCTCATTTCAAGCCCTCTCCTGCTCCACATCAGCACACTCATCTGTGAACAAGCAGAAGGACAATCTGGATATCACCTCCAAGGGCACATAATTGAAGGTTGTATTCTAGACCCAGTTCAGCTGGATTCCAGCCAGGACATGCAGCTCAATTGCTTTAGAGTCACTGACAGTGGTGCCTCCTCCTGCCAATACAGGAGGGGCAGACCTCGATTTTTGTCTTCCTGGAACTGTGTCACTGAGGCCCCTGTACGCACATTCGGCTGTTCAGCCTGAGAAGGGGGCATGGATCCAAGGTAATGCAAGGAAAAGCATTGACTCCTTCCTTAAGAAATGCATTTGGAGTGTTAAACCTCTCCCTTGTTCAATCTTGTGTAAACCAGGCAAAAGGAATTCCCACAAGTCCAGATATGGTAAGCATGTCACGGTCCTTCCCTTTACCCTGGATTTGATTCAAAGTCTATTGGGAAGTCAAAGCCTCAGCTTATGTTTTCAGAGCACTCCATGTCCCTAGCAGAGGTTTGCAGGGATAAAACCCCATGCCTGTGATAGGGAACCCTCTGTAAACAGGGTGATGCTCATCTGCTTGCAAGCCGAGCAAATTCTAATAACATTGTGCTTTTGTAGATGAAAATATAAAGAAAAAATATTTGACTACAGTGAGGTTTCAAGATTATTGCATATTTCTCTAACAACTGAAATAGGGGAGCAAAGGGAACAGGCAGAGGTCAGAGCAGTTGATGTGGTGGAGCAGCTCAACTGGACAATAGCGCTGTAAGGGAAAAGCCACACTTCTGTCTGCCCCTGCAGAAAACCAACACATTGCTAAGCATGGCCCTTCACACTCATAACACCAGAACTAAAAGCCTCAGTACAGGGACAATCCCTGTATCAGTCAGGTACAGCAGAATAAGGAAGAACTTCTGTGGACAGAGGCAGCAGAGGGGAAGTTTTCCAGGGATTCCAGTGTTGCATGCAAACCCAAAGATAGACTCAGTAAGCCAAAACCTCTAAGAAAAAGTAAAAGATTATTTTAATAACATAATTCCCACCAGAAATTACACTGGTCAGCCATCACAAGGTCCTCCCACCCCAACAGAGCTGGGTGTCAACAGAGAGATTCTTATCACACAGAAGAACCAAGTCCCAGTGCTCCTTGTTTAGGAGCCAGTCCTAGGACAGAGAAGCTGTGATGACCTTTCCACATGGAGGCAGGAATGAGGCATTCCAAGTCAAACACAGGGAGAGAGGTGATAAGAGACATTGTCTTCTCTCTGCCCTTCCCAGACACATGATCCTCCTGCTAACATGAAGGATGAGATCTCTCCATGGAGCTATCATGCAGCTCCTGCTCTCCTACACCAGATTAAACAAAATGGCACACCTTGATCTGGGTAGGACAGGCACTGAGCCCTCTGTAGAGGCAGGCTGGGCTGGCTTGCAGCTGGGAAAGCCTTTTCATCAGGAAAAACAGCAGCTGCCATCCAAGATTCAACTGGGCCAGTTTCAGCAAAATCCTGGGATCATGGCAGTAAAGCAGTAATGGAAGAGCCAGGTTCATCTTCACAAAAAAGCACAAATTCCAGTGTCCCATCATGGCTCTGAAGCGCATGGTGCTGCTGCAGCTCATTTATTAATTAACCAGGTGTTTAACTTCAACATCCTGGCTAAAATTCAGCACATTCAGAGAAATGTACTTCCTTCCGTTCTTTACCCAGTTTTCACTCAGCAACCTCCTGGGTAGTTTCTCCCCACCACCCTGGTGCAGTCACTGCAGAGCAGGTGCAGTGTCACCCCAGAACACACTGCACTTCAGCAGCAGGTGAGAAACTGCTCCTCAGCCTGCCTGACCCAAAGGCTCATGGAACCTACTGTGTAAACATAAGGCACTATTATCTCCCCTCTCCACATGGAATCACTTTATGGAATTTTTTATTATTATTTGGAGCTCAAATTGAAACCCTCTGGCCACGTATGAACACTGAGCCTGCTTAGGGAATGCAGGAAGCAGCTAAAGTGGTGAAGAGGCAAAGATTTATGACAGGCAGAAAATAAATTTTCTTTTCTAGCAACAAGCTTCACATTCCTAATCTATTTCTGCAGATTTTGCTACTCTCTACCAAACTTCTGACAGGTCTTAAAGACTAACACTTACCATGCTGCAAACTGTTCCTCTAAAGTCTATTTTATCATTGTTTATAACCACCTGGCTGGATTCCCTTGGTGGTATTCTCCACTCTTTCTCATAGGCCCTAAGAGCATCTGTATTACCTGCAACACAGCCTTCATCTTCACCTTTTTCCTTTCCTTCAGTATCACCTCAGTTGATTTTAAGTGGGCTCCCTTTATCTCCTCCTGAGTGCTCCCACCCTTTCTGATTCCCATTCAAATCATCACATTCAAATCATTCAAATCATCATAGTGAGAGAGACTGACTGTGGTTTTTACCTGTCTCTTAAGCAGGATTGCATCCTCACCCCCTCCCTTAGCTTCAGTAACACTTTCTTCTGTAAGAACTTTACAAATATATTTTTGTCCCTGATTCCCTGATAAAATGATATTAGGTAAGGATATAAGCAGAGGCCTGTGAAAGGAGAAAAACAGCAGTGACAATGAGTGGTCTCTCCCACACTGTCTTTCTGAAAGCTCCAAATGGCTTTGCAAGAGCACGAAAGTGCTTCCTGATTATTGCCAAGCTGAGGCTCAGGAAAGCCCTAACCTGGAGAGGACAGTGGTAAGGAATATATAAAAACCTGCAGGAAGAAGGGGTGTTGTAGAAATGCTGTGACCCCTCACACTCTCCCTGGGATGTTAGAGCTGTCCCTGCAAAAAAGTTTCAAGGAGAACTCAGGGCTCTGTTTCACCCCTACCCCCACACTAAAAACTTCAAGCTATTCCCTGCAAGAGCAGTTTTGTGGTCTCTGGGGCCCTCTGGACCCCTGCTCATGGTTTTCAGCAAGATTTTACAGCAGAAGTTTCAAGCAGAACTCATCCATTTCCCACCCAACAGCCAGACAGATTTTCCTAATTTCCAGTGACTTGTCACATCAGATTTGCTCTCATAACACAAGTGGGGCTGACCCCCAAACCCAGACTCCTGGGAGAGCATGTGGGCGAGCCTTGCCAGGTGCCACCAGTGCTGGTCACAGTCACCTCTCGAGGCAGTAGCTCTGGCTGCAGGAAGGAGCACAGCTAACACAAACATCATGCTGTGTTCCCATGGCAACCAAAGTGTCATGTTCATCATCCTCTCATTTCTGGAAGAAAAAAGACATAGGTCCGATAAAGAAAAATCCAAGAGTCCCAACGGGCTGTGCTGAGGTTGGGCAGTTTTTTAACGTCACTGCTGGCAGCACTCACCCCAAGCCTGCTGGAAAGTGCAGCACCTGGCCCCTTGATGGCCCTTGGGTTTGAGCAGGAGGCTGAATGGGATGCAAATGCATCCAGCCAGATGCAGACAGTTCATGTCTTGTCTGCTCTGTGTCACTTTGAAGCTAGGGATACACAATCCACTTACCACAGCTATAGAAGTTACTAGATGTTAGCAGAGGAGGTTTCAGCTCCACCTATCCTATCTCCCATTTGACATGACCTGGGGATGAAGGTTCTTATCAGTTATCTTTACCCAGTGACTTATTAAACACCAGGAATTTAAGAATTGCTTAATTGGAATTGCTGTTCCTGAGACAGTAGAGATCTTTTTGTGCATCAAGTCCCCTCCTGGACTGAGTGAGCTGCCACCATCTCATTGTCCCCTGATTTTCTGCGCTGATATCTGGTGCCCCAGAAACCAGATCCAGCTGCAATCCAACGCCCCTGTTAACATGGTTCTGTATGAGCTTCTGTGCAGTGACTACAGGGCAGAAATTCAAGCATTTCCACATAGATTCGTACATGGAAATCTCACCTTCCAGTTTTAAGACAAACATGCTAGAGATGCATCACTGGACAGTTTTGGAGCTCTCTGATGTGTTCTTGCTTGAGGCATGAGAAGTTGTAAGGCTGGAGGATTAATTCAATCACTTTAAAATCAGTTCCACCAATTAGTAGTTCTCTTCTATGGGGGGAAAAAAAAATTAAGAAGAATTTCCAGCCTGAAGAACACAAAAGGAAGACTAAAAAATATGCTTGGGGGAAAGCATTTTCCTGTAGAAGAAAATCATGTCTATGCTTGAGAGAAAAAGGGGAAGAGAAACTATGAAGAGGATGACAGCATTCTGCAGAGTGCTTGGATAAGTCAGAAAAAGTTCTTAGAGCACTCCAGACTCTCTATACCCCAATGCTGAAGCCAAAATCCAGCAAGGTGCAATGTTTGGATGGTTCATTATCCTATGGCAATGCAGATCAGGGGAAATATCTCTGGATGCTCAGGGGCAGGGTATATCTAAGCAACATTGAAATCCAAAACATTAGTTGATTTGCAATTAATCCTTAGTTGTACCCCTCAGTTTTATTTCTATTTTTGTTTTCTCTCCCTGAGCAGTTTTGCTGGCCCAGCAGTGAAAAGTTCAAGTCGGATCTATACCTGTAACTGGGGCGAGCCCCTTAGCTAAGAGAGACAGAGTTGCTCCATATCTGGAGCAACTTCTTCCTCCTTAAAAGACAGACAGAAACCTCATGCAGGCAGTCTTTTATGAGAGGGATAAAGAGAAGCTACTTATAGGCATTCACTTGTGCTTTTATGGGACAAGAAACTAGAGACTGAGTATGAGAAAGGTTAAGGCAGATGGTTGCAGGAATGTAATGAAATTTTGGCTCTTCATGACACCTACGAAGGACAGCCTGAAGGAAAGTGCTCACTACTGTCCCATGGGCCTGAGGCTTTCATCCAGGGGAGCTACATTTTCTCCATCTGATCTATAGCACCGCCTTCCTCAAGGAACTTGGCCATTTTACTCCTTTTCCTCAATTTTTGGGAGTCCTTAAGCAACCAAGAGATGAATGTTCCAGTCATTTCCACTGTCCAGACCACAGCTCTGAGCAGAGGAGAGAGAAATGAGTTTGAAAGTTTATTATTTCTTCTTTGGACCCATCCAAACTAGCAATCAGTTAATACAGGTGGAAATACCTGAGGGGACATTAAGGTTCAGCCTGGTGTCCTTTTATTCCACTCAGGCTGGGAAGCAAAATACTGCCTCAGGGTTAGGGGATGAAAAGGAGTCCATCAGCCTATGAAGGCCTGAGATCACAAATGAAATATTTCTGAATCTCCTTAATTAAACACAGCAGAGTATTCAGTTGTGCCTTGCTAAGTGGTGCTCCTGCAAAGGGGATGAGCCATTCTGGCAAGGTAAGTGCACAATTCCGTCCTCTTCCCCACTGGAGCAGCCAAGCAGGGTCAAGGCAGCCCATGAGAGAGATGTGCTGCTTGTTTGATTGCTCCTGTGACTGGCTGCCCATGTAGAAGCTGGCAGGGAGCTGGAGTGTGCCAGCCAGGTTTTTGCAAGCATGTGAAAATTAACAAATCTCACCCTGAGCTGGAAAGGGCAGATAATTGAGAGAATTGAAATTAGGAGAGGAAAAGAAAAAAAAGGAAAAATGAGGGAGGAAAAAAGGAAAGAACATGGAGATGAGCCAAGAGGAAACACTTCAAAGGCCCATAGCCTGCAGCCCACATTAATGACAACAAAAAGACGGGACCCTCACATTTTAATCAAAGGCATTTTTTTTTTTTAAAGGTATAATAAGTTTGCCATGCAGGAGCTGCCTCCCTGACCCCAGAAGTGCTGGAAAGGCAGGCTGGCAAGAAGAAGCTGTGGCTTCTTTCTGTACTGCCTGTGAGCATCAGCAAAAGGAAAGCAAGAGTGAGCAGGGCCTTCAGGAGAACTGCTTTGAAGGGAGAAGCTACAGGAAACCAAAGGATTCAGAAACATGACTGAAATCTAAATCCCAGTTTCCTCTGGCTGGTCTCTATGAATACTGCATGTAGGATATGAACGGGAAGCTGAAAGCCAGGGGAATCAGCAGCAGGAGGCAGCGGGATGGCAGCCACAGCACCTGCCTTGGTAGATCCCTGGGGATCCAGGGAGCGGCTCATTTACAGAGGCACAGACATGTGAGAGAGGGTACGTGTGACCTCAGATGCCTCAGAAAGATGCTTTTCTGTAATCCCTGCCCTCCATGCAATAGAGATATCCTTGTCTGCTCTCCTCAGGCAGGACCCTCTGCAACCAGTGGGGCAAGTGTTCTGCACAAGAGACCAAACCAAAGCTTTTCTGGGGTGCAGGCATTGGGGCATTGCTCCCTGGCGTGTCTATGTGAAGGAAGGGGGCAAATGGAAAATGGGAAAGGAAGTAGAGCAGCACAAAACCTGAGGAAGACAGAATAAGGCTGAGTGTGCCACAGGGTGAAGAAGCTCTCCTCAGGAAACAGCATGTAATTGTTTCCATTAGTCCAAAGGAAGAGACAGTGAAAAAAGGAAAAAGGTTTACAAAGACAAAGCCTCAATCAAACCAAAAAAACAAACAGAAAACCCCAAAATCAAAACCAAATGACAACAACAAACAGAGAGAAGTAATAATTCATTAAACACTCACTTATTTACATAAAATGAAGAAAAACGAAGGTGTATTTAGTTGTAGTCAGAAGCTGAAATTTTCCATGGGTTTTCAAGGCAGTGCCACATGTAGCCACAGCCTGTGATTCAGCAAAATTTCCCTAACAGCATGAAAAAATGAAGGCCAGAAGGAGCCACACCTGGATTAAACTGCACAACTTACTAAAGCCTGTGCATAGGTAGCAAGGCAATGAGGACATCTCATATTTGGGTAGAAGAGCTGCAACTTGGAGAAAAAAAAATAAACAGCCCTTCCAAAAATTAAGGGCTATTCCACCTATTCCAGCAGACGATAAGATGCAGTAGACAATTTGAAAAAGAAAAAATCCAATTTTTAATACGCATTACAAATTGTTAGGTTCTTTTACTTAGAAACATCCAAGATATTATGCTACTGAAAAAAAAAACAAAACCTCTAACACTGAACAACAGAGAATATTTCACATGTGTTGTCTACACAGGTTGTTCAAAACTTTCAAAGGCATGCAGTGATTTTTGGTAACACCTGCAGTGTTACTACAGTCTGGGCACTTCCCATAAACAAAACTCTTGGACTGTTGCAATTGAAGCCTGTTAGGAAAAGCCAGATCTCTACAAACAATCCTTCTCAGTCCAAAATTTTAGGGCTTGATGAAAAGTCTAACACTGCACGATGTCAGAGTAAAGTGAGCATTTTATTCTCCCCAGAATCATAATGTAGGAAGCAGAACTTCAAGCTTCAAACAGAATATTCCTTTGCACCCAAAATCCCATTTCTAATAAACTCCCTATGATGTCTGCTAAGGATCTTTTGATCCTCGTGCCAGCATTAGGCCTGATAAACCAAACAGTGCTCTCTGTGTAGGTACACAAAGGGAGGTGTTTCTGGAGTTGCAGCTGAAAGCAACTCAGATTTTGGCAGAGGTGCTAACATATGAGCCACAGGGGGCTTACTTTGCAAGACCAATCTAGCTCCGTTTAATTTACGATCCTTCAATAGTGACAAAACTTGATGAAGGAATACTGTGTCTGAAAACTTGCTGCCCAGTTTTAACGGCCAGCCTCATTGTAAATTTGGGTTCTCTGGCACCCTCAGACTGTCAGAGCTGCACCACCACTACCCCCTGACACTTGTGACAAGTGGCAAGGTAGCTGCGTGATGCTGCAAAGGCTTTTTTTGGTTCCCTGTAGGTATTTAACCAAGCAGCAGCACTTCTGAGCCATTTTAAGGTTTGCTCACAGCTAGCTAAACCGGGAAGAATTCAGTGACCTTCAGGATATTAATAGATCCAAAGCCCCTTTGTGCCTGGGGAGTGGGCAGGGGACACTTCAGCATTTATGACCTGCAATTACTCTCCCACCCAACAGAACAGACTTTGTTGTCCCTGTCTACAGCAATTACCAGGGCATGAGTGGTGTCATTTCTCACAGGGCCAGACACAAACAACCATCCCGGTGTGCCTCTGTCTCACTCCCCCTTGGTCCCTCTGTGATGCTCAGCCTGCAGAGCTCTTCCCATCAGTGGCGTGGAGTTGCCAAGCAACATTTGTCCTGTCCCCCCATGTGCCCTGCTCATGGCTCTGTGGCAGCTCACGTTTTGAAGAAAAGGGGTTGTTGTGCAGAGTGAAATAATTTTCCCTCTCTCTTCTGTCTTCCTACTTGATTAGGTGAAAAATGAATAATTCTGAATATGACAGATCAAATCCTGGATTTGGATGCTCTGGGGTAAATCCCATTGAAAACTGTCTTTGGGGAATAAATTCACTGCCAGATACCAAGGACCAGTGCACCATACCCAGCACACACATCCAGGACACAGCACATATTTTTTTTCATCATACACATTAGAAAAAAGCAGCTAGAAGTAGTCAAATTATTATTGTCAAATAATTTATTCAGCCATAGTCACGAAGGAATTAATCTTATCCATTATTCTCAAACATGACTCAACCAATTCCTGGAAATAACACAGCTAAAGCTTCTAGCTCTGAGCTGCAAACCCTAAGATTTAAATACTTATTTAATTCCACAGCTCTTTCCTTCTTGTTATTATGTTCAACAGTGTGCTGCTGCTGTTCGTGTGCCAATGATACAAGGTTAGAAGGCTTAGACAGTTCAAAATGTTCTCTCCGCATCAGTAAAGCTAAAAAGTACAAAGCAGCTCTTACAACTGAGAGCACTCAGGCCATCTGGCACAGTGGCTTCAGTATGAGCTCCCTGCTCCAGGGCTCTTGGCATCTACCTGGATGTCAGCCACCAGTGAGAGCGCCTGGTCTGATCCCAGCTCCCTCTGGGATGCAGCACCCCAGATCACCAGTATTCTCTGTATTCAGCTCTGGGGGAATGAGCAAAGGATGGGGTTACAGAGCAAAGGATGGGGGTACAGAGATGGGTGTGGGCAGCTCTGAAGCAGAGCCCTGTGCTGGAAAGGCTGAAGGTGAGGTTGGCAGAAGTCTTGACATAAATAAAGGTGAATGAACATGGAGCTGAAGCTCAACAAAATGATACAGGGTTTTTTTTGAAAAAAGCAAATGGATTTTCCATTGTATTTTCTCAGTTATTTAAGTAAAATAATGCCCTGCAAGCATGACTCTGGAATTTCTTCTTGGGGTGGGTTTAAAGCTAGGAGTCCTGTCTAATCTGGTAGTTTAACTTCACTCAGAAGTTAACAAGGCAAGGAAATAGCTCTACAAGTGATGTAGATCCTGTGGGGGTGCCTATTTCTCTGCATTTACCCTGTACAGAATAATTTAGACTAAGTCATAGAATCACAGGATGGACCACTGAAAATCATTTGATCCAACCTCCCTGCTCAAGCAGGGTCCTCCAAAACACATCATTCAGGCTTGTGTCCAGACGGCTTTTGAACATCTCCAGGGAAGGAGACTTCACAGCCTCTCTGGACAAACTGTTCCATTTCTCAGCTCACCCTCACAGTAAATAAGTTCTTCCCCCTTTCCAGGTGGAATTTCCTGTGTTCCAGTTCCTGCCCATTGCCTTTCATGCTATTTCTTGGCACCAGGAAGAAGAGCCTGGCTCCATATCTGTGACACCTTCCTTTCAGATACTGATAGAATTGAAAAGGTCCTCTCTCAGTCATTTCTTCTCCAGATGCCTAACTTCTAGAAAGCTAAAGTTCATGGAGATGAAACCTGTCTCTCATAAGTAATTCCTCAGCTAATGTGCACCTTCCTTACAAATACTTCATATAGACTATATTACTTTCATTCTTTATGAAAAGTATTCAGAGCTTTCCTAAAGCAAAGACATATGTTATCCTCTAAGCCAATTATCCAATAAAAGAAAGGAATTAGATCAGCTTGACAAATCCATGTTGATTCTCTTTTACCACCTTCTTATCCTATAGCAGTTAATGAATTGCTTGTTTCATAATTTGTTGAGGTTTCTCTGTAGTGACTCAGCTTAGCTGGCTGATTTAAATTTCCTGGATCTAATTTTTTTTTTTTTTTAAATCTACACAAACAAATACCCTATTTGCCTTTTTCAACTCTAAAGAACCCTCTTAATATAGAAGTTCTTGAAGTCCTTTCCTGACTGTTCACAAACTGTTTTCACTGGACAACCTGCAGGAGAATTCCCTCAGGTCAAGCAGTTTGAATTCACTCACCCAGTGTAAGGGTTCTCTAATTTAGAGCCCCTTGCTCTGGCCCATTCCCATACCCTAATCAGTGTGACTTGTGTTATATTTATCTAGCACCAACTGTTTTGGTGATAAGAGCAACCAAATAGGCAATGATGACTCCAACCCTTTTCATGTGCTCTCCCTCTGTGGTACACAGTTTTACAGTTTTATTCCTTCCATCATATTTATAGCAAACTTATAGGATTTCCTTTTCTTCCCTTGCATGTTTGGAGCCACCTCTAGTTCATTCTTCGCCAGGACCCTTCTGATTTCATCCACACGTGCTTTGGTATCATTCTCTTCTCATTCCTAGTCTACTGCTGCTTGAACTTTCAAAAAAGAATTAATTTCTCATTTAAGGCATTAATGAGGTCCTCACACAGTTTTAGAGTTTTTCTTTTGTTCTATTCTTCTCCCTGCCTTAGGAGGTCTAGTCATTGCACCTCTGTTCTAATCTCTAAGTCAGTGCTTGCTGGCCTGTATTCCTTTTTCCTTGACTCAACCTACCAATTCCCTGATGTTTCACAGCCAATTAATCCTTTTTCTGCTGCTCCTACTTTCTCTTTTCCATGTGTCTGGGAAGCTGATTAACTCATAGCTTGGTATATGTACTAAGGCTTTATATTCTTCCTGTTTAGCCCTTACACTCCTAGCCTTTGGGCAGAGACATTTCAGATGTTTACCAGATTGCTCCATTCTTCTCCCAAGTGCCTCATTTTCACATCTATTAAATTTCCCATTTTCCTAGCTCACTAACCAGCATGCTGCCTGGTTCTTGGAAGACTGCTGCACTGTAAAAAAAAAATTCCAAAGTTTTTTGTCGACACTGTCCATGCTTTCACCTCAAGGATTTGTCTGGCCCACCTGTGCCACCTTCCACTTAGACCAAAGGAAATACAGCAGCCCCTGGAAAGGAGTTAGAGGTGATCCCAGCAATGGGCAGGATTTTTATTTCAGTGACGGCAGATATATGAAGGAAGCAGCAATTAATCCTTCCTGTTTGCCTTCTCTAAGGATATCAAATTGTGTTGTAAACACTGGAGATTTAAACTTCTTTGTGACCCCTTTCACTGAAAATAAATATTAATAACCCCACTTCAGAGACAGGGAAACAAACACAGAAAAGCTAAATGACTTTTTATGGAAATGCCGAGGCAAAGGCAGGAGCTGCCAGAGCATGCACTGGAAACCATTCAGGGAAAGCTGTCAGTCAGGCCTTAAGGAGCAAGGGGGCAGAAAACAGGGTTGTGATTGCAATGACATCAGCTGGTGAGGAGCCAGCCCCTCAGTGCCCAGAGCTCGGTTAGCCAAAGGCTATGGCAGTTTACTGACACTCGAGTTACTGCTGGAGCATCCAACTGATGATTGTTTTTAGTGGTAGATTTGTCTTCCCTCTCACTGGTCCATGCATGAGCTACAGGCAGCTTAATTAAAGGCTAAAAAAGCCCCTGATGCTAAAATAGCTGCCTTGCCATCTTTCTGGAGATCGTGCTAGACTCATAGCAGGGCACTTCTTTCTGCCTTCTTTGTCTCTCACTCCCTCCTGTTCTCTCACTGATTCAAAGTGAAATAAAAGAAGCAAGAAAAAGAAAATATGAAAAATGTAGCCACAAACTTCTCCATCAACAATAATATGCCGTGGATCTTCCAGGACCTGTCTGAGGATGTGAGTCCCTGGAGAGAAAACCCAAGGCCAGGGATGATACAGGCTCAACCGTCATGAAAAGCACTCACAGACCCCAGTGCACAATGCAGCGCTGAGGATACGGACTTGGCTGCAGTTTATGGAGTGGGGAATACAGTGGCAGATTTATTCTACAGTAAAGAGGGTTGTTTCTTGGTAGCACTAATACTGACACATTATCTGGGGACGGAAGAGGATGCACAAATAGGAACAATTCTCCCATTTCTCTGCCTGTGTCTCCTTCAACTGCCCCCTACTCCTATTCCCTCCCGTTCTCTAAATTCCTCTCCTTGCACCAAGTTGCACTCCTTCCTCTCTGATTTATACCTTATTTCTTTAACCTTGTCCTACATCTTTTCCCAATGCAGTTACATGGACAGTGTTTTTAGTTCTCCAAGATTTTGTGTATTATCTTCAACTGGAGCTTTGTGTCCAGCCCTCTGCCTGGAAAACCATGTGTTTTCAAACAGAGGGTCAGATCCTGCTCTCACTAAAACAGAAGGGAAAATTTCCTCACTGTAAGGACCAGACCATGGGACAGGATGGGCTAGTAACAACCTAACAGAAGAGGCTTTTAAAATTATCCAGCACAGCTTAAAGAGAAAGTCTAACAAATTAAAGAGAATCCTAACAAATCATGACTGCACATTATTGAAGGGGAAACCAGTGATGGCAACCACCACCACACTCTTGCACAGAGTAATTCCAGCTTCCCTCTCATCAGCTGAAATCAGTATAGAGCAAACACCTGGGTAGTTTTACATCCCTATTTCACCCCCTCCTTATTCAAAGAACACACACCTTTCACCACTATATTTGCCATTTATATCTCGCAATGGAACAGAAACTGGGAGCACAAACAAAATGGTCAAGAGTACATAAGAGATCTGGGGCAAAGAAAGAAATATAATATGATTGTCCCAAATTGCTGCCAAACGGTCTCTGACTCAGGCTTTGCATCTCTAAGGAATGGATAGGGGCAGTGGATCTTGTCCAAGGACAGATAAGACAGGAGATAGCTCTATCACCCACATCTCTGCTGTTTGGCAGCAGGAGAGAAGCAGTGGAGGAGCAGGGCTGCTGTCTTTCCCCCTCCTTAATCTGCTTCCTGCCTGCTTCAAAAACAACCCAGTGCATGGTTGTTTATTATTATTATCACTGTTATTTTCCAGAGTGCTGTAAAACTAGGGGATAGAGCACTCTGACAGCCTCATAACAAACAGCAGATAAAACTAATTAGATTTTGCTCTTCCTTCAGTTTGCTGACTTGATTCTTTTTTCTTTTTATTGTTTAATTATTTATTTTTTTAGCCCAGAGGTTTACACACACACATGTAGTTCACTAGACACTGGCGAGGCATCCTTGGGATCATCTCTGACAGGAAAGGGCTATTGTGGCCAGGAGACCCAAGAGCTGGTGAGGGTCTGAGACAGAGGGTGCAGTGTAGTGCAGGGCTCAGCACAGCATCTTCCACCCACCTCATGTAAACTGGGGGGAGGAAGGAGGGCACAGCCATTCACAGCCTCTAAGAGAGCCAGTGTGAGACAAAAGGCATCAGTAAAAAAAGTTAATGTGCCTGGCTGGAGCCCAGAACTGCTGCAGCAGTGGGGACCAGGCAGTGCCTCTAAGACACCATCTCTTCTGGCCACTCCGGGAATATTTGGCTTGAGTCTCAACCTGACAGCCTTGCTGACTCTTGAGGAGCGACAAAACGATGGGCAGCAGGGCGACTTCCCTCTCCTCCCTCCCTCCCTTTCTCCATCGGCTGTTTCCAAATTCTTTGGGATTAGCTAGCGACAGCAAGAAAAGGCACTGCTCTCAGTGCTCAGCACTTAGCGGGCTCAAGTGAGGTGACGGGCCCCGGCGCAGGGGACAAGGGCTCCATTCACTGCGGGATACCGAACCAGAATTACAAGTGTGCAAGAATAAACAAGGCTGGAGTTAATCTAAAGTTGTTTTACACTTTGTTTTATTAAAGTCAATGCACTTCCGTTCCTCTGTGCAGAGCCTAGCTCTGCTTAATTACCATGACTCAGGGAGAATTTTAATAGCGCGGGGCGCGCAGCGCGCACGGAGGCATTCTCCTGACCTCTAGAGGTCTGTCAAAAGAACAGGAGCATCTGCTCCCTCTGCAAGTTCTGCACAAAAAGGAGGCAGCCCATAAAACTGTTTCCCCTGAAGTTATCCGGGTGCCATTCCCAAGTGGTCGGTCACCCATCTGTCCCGCTGCGCTCCCTCGGCAGCAGGCTGAGCATCCCTGGGCTGGGAATTCTCCTGTCCCTGCCTTCTGCAGCATCCTCACTGCTTGCTGACAAGTTATGGGGCACAGGCATGGGATGCTGCCAGGGAGGAAAGACTGGCCAGGTTTTCCATACCACTGGGCTGCATTTATGCAGGTGTGATTGATGTCCAGGGACACTGCTCCCAGGTCAGCTGCTGCATTTGGATCCCAGACACTGAAAACACTCTTGGCCATCTCCCCACCTCCTGCAGCTCCTAGCACAGGATCTCTGAAATTGTGGTATTGCTCATATACATTTGGCTCCAAGCACGCATCTTTTATTATATGATGACAACTCTTGCACAGTTCAGTCACCATGGCAGAATTTTCCAACTGAACTGAACTCCCCCTATCTTAAAAAAAATTCCAAATGGAACACCTAGAAAGCCAGATTTGATAGCCAAAATATTTGCATCTCATTAATGAAAATGCTGATTGAAGATGATTTTTCTTTTTCTTTGCAGTAGGGCTTACCCCTGGCAAGCCTTGGTAAGCACCCTTCAGCTACTGTTGGGGCAGTGTTGCTACATAAAGCAAAGTGGGTGCAAACATGCACATTTACAGACACAGATATGTACAACAGCATTTTTTACCCTTCGTCCTGGGGATGTGCTGAATGCTGAACAACTCACAGCATGGCTTTTGTATGCTGTAGTCAGGACCTAGCCCACTGTCAAGTTTTTGTCGTGCCTGAAAACACTGGATTTTTAAGTTAATTATGCACATACATTGTTTCTTTGTTATTAAGCTTTGAAGCAGTATTATACAAACTATTATAATGGGAACACCTGTTTCACCTCTTTTGTGTCCCTTCCTGTGAGCCACCCTTTTATTAAAATTCAGTATTGTGTGCAACAAGCTGCACGCTAAACCAAGCAGAACAGGACATCTGTACAGAGGCACACACCACACCTAATGAATTAGTCTGGGCTAAGAAGCTCAGCTTCTAAGGACCCAAGCTGCCTGTTTTTTGAGCAGCATCATAGAGAGAGAGACCCAGGGAACTCTTACGTGCTGGTGAAGACTTTAAAACACGTAGATACTGAAAACCGAGCAGGACAGGAAGAAGCTTTTTATCTAAAGAGCAACCTCCTTCTGGAAAATATTGTCTAGGTAGTCTGAGGAAAGGTATTCAGAAACACATCAGGGCATTTCTTGTTCTGCACTAGGAATTCTTTTCATAACCAGCATAAAACTAGGAAGACGACACAGTGCTTTTAATAATGCGTCAATATTAATAATAACCATCACTGATAACCACTGGAATCCTTGTAGGCTGTAATGCTACAAAACATGCGACATTCATCCTTGTCCTTGAGCCTCACAAAGTAGTGCCAGAGTTGGGAGCCTCTTGCATCTAAAAATTAGCTCCATTTGGATTCAGCGCAATTCCCCATTTGCAGCAGCAGAGTCTAAGACACATGGCAAGATCAGGCAATGTGAAGTGTGAGATGAAGTGACATGCCTTCATGCTTTAGAGATACAGAACATGTGTGTGGGTTCTCTGTCTGTGCTGGATTCTCAGGAACTGGGAGGCAATTTTAGGAGAAATCTAATTTTTCTTCTGGGAATTAAAGAAACTGTTCTGATTGATGCTTGGGCTAAATTCACTCCTGGGTTTTGCCACCTTCACTAATCTATTGGTGAATTTAGCCCAGGTTTCCAGATGATCATTATGAATTGTCAATGCTGCTTTCCTTACTATGGCACATTGGATTTCCCATGCTGTTGCTGAGATACAACCAGCTCGGAAATATGCACAGCCTGACCCAACCTGTTGAATGCACTGCAAAAATTCTGATCAGACAGAAATTAGAGACATGCTCTACGGCTCAAGAGAGAATGACAACAGAGAGCTCTGGTGAAAGGCATCAATAACTGCCACTTCTCCAGGCAAAGGCTGCCTAAAGTCAGAAAAAGAGAATCATGTCTGACTCCTTGGTCTCCAAATACTGTTCCTTAGGTCGATCTGTGTGAAACCACATGCTAGAGGCAGCTATGAAACTGGGGATTATGTTTAGGAATGGATGATCTCACATAGTACCACCTGGGCTAGTGGGGCCCCACTGCCTTGTGTACAAAGTGTAAGGAGTCAATCTCAGCAGATGTATTTATACAAATTTCACAAACATACAGTCAACTATCCATTCAGAACAAGGAGCAACACATCTGGGAAGGGTGCTGAAGCTGGCAAACAGACAAACATGAGCAGCAACTCATTTTTTGCTGCTCTGCAAGTCACAGCCTTGCTCACACAGGACTGCTCTCGAATCCACTGTACAGTCCAAGTGCTGTTGAACCCAGAGGAAGAGCTGTGTTGTTGGGTGCTGGCTGGCTGGAAATGTAGAGCCCCCTCAGAGCCCTGGAGCTGCATGTCTGTCCTGTGGTCACTTCATCTTCTGTCTCGCCTTCTACACAGGAGAGGGACTCCTGGATCTCCTGGTCTAGCTCCAAGAATTCCTCTTCACCATCAGAGCTACTTGCAGTATCATAGTCAATCTCTTCTGCACAAGGAGGTTCATCATCAGACTCCAGGCTGCTGTTGCTGCACCTTCTGCAGAAAAACCACAAGAGAGACTGGATGTCACCAAAGGAAGGGGTGTTCTCAGGGGGAAGAGCAAGCAACGGGGAAATGCTTTTTCTGGGTTCAACCTTGGCTCTGTTAATAAGAGATGAGGTGGTACTAAGCAAGCTCCAGTGTTTGTTTGTGTCTGTCTCACCAGTGAGAGGGATAAAATGAAGAGTGATACTCACTGACCTCTCAGGAGTAAAGCATTATTATTCCCATCACTATTACTGCTATCGCTTATACAGAAACAGAGTGCTTTACATACAGACAATACCATTCCTGCCTTGAGGCACTTACAAAGGTTACAGAAGCTGAAATATAGCAGAGAAGAAGGTATTCAGTTTCCAGAAGGTTGCTGGTTTAATCATCATCCCCCTTGCTGCAGTTCCACATTTAGTGTAAGCCCTAATTAATCCAGGTGGTTGAAGTGCTTTGGCTTCTTTTCCTCCTGTTCTGTGCAAGCTCAGCGCACTGCCAACAAGATGCAGCACAAACAAAAAACTGAGCCTCTTGGATCTTCAAGCACACTGGCTCCAGGGAGGGCAAAAGCACCAGGAGTGGCTGTGTTTTGTGAAGAACATGGAAGGGTTTTGATAGCCTGACTTCCTGAGGAAGGGCCAAATTCAGAGTCAAGCCTAAATGGCTGAGGAGAGACTCTAAGTGGATGTCACAGCCACGTCATCTGGCTCTCAGGAAGGCAGGGTACCCCACCTTGGCCTCCTGCCATTTACTCAAAGGCACGGCCACAGGGGTTTTCCTTACATGCCCGCCTTCAATGCACACTGCATGAGGTTTGCCTGATGCAATATTTATGGCAGAAAAGTGACCACTACACTAGATAGCTCTGGGGGTCCTTCTCTTCCCAAGCTGCCAGCATCCCAGCTGGCCCTCAGCCAATGAGGGCAACTGGGTAATTTTTTTGAGACCAGAAAGAAGCCTGTGATTTCAGTGCTGTCTGGGTCAGAGTCGGGATGAATCATGGGAAGAGATACTGCATTTTTCACCTCCAGGTCAATGTTTTCAATCAGACTCAGAGCAGGGGAATGTACTGCTTTGGGGGTCGGGGAAAGGAATAATAATATTCCACCTCTGGGCTAGAGTTTCTAATTTGTCCTGAGCTGGGAAGAATGAATGGCTTGGCAGATGGAGCATATGCAGCTTTAATGTGTGATCTGCTCACTTACATGTCAGAAACCAGAATAATCTTCCAGCTTTCAGCTGTTTCACAGTAGTACCAGCAAGTGAGGTTTCAGAACATACCAAAGGTGTAAAGTATTGCTTTTGGATGCATTGATCTCTCCCCTTTTCTGCACTCCAAGAAAGGTGTAAGATTTTCCTAGGTCTAAGATTCCAGATCTTAACTGCATACTATTCTGCAGCAGAAACAAGCAGTGTCAACCCACATCTTCTCAGGCTGATCTCTGGCTTAGTTTACTTCAAAGGCTGGGTAGAAAGGATTTTCTGAAAGCTTAATAGAGCTGTACAGCTTAAAAATAAATAAAAGAATAATTATGCACTTTTACAGTTTCTGGCTCTACTTCAGTCTGCTCAGAAATCTGGGTCAGGAAGAACTCATACTGAAAATGAGGATGTGACATGAAACAAAACAAAGCAAACAAACCAGGACAATCCTCCCAGCACAAACAGCAACAGCAATGGTCCCAGTTGAGTCTGACCAGTGGGCTGGATTTCTTCTTTTATTTTTCATATGCAGACATGGCACGAATTACCATGATACTGAGTACCCATGATAATGTTCAAAGCTGACTAAACCCAGGGGAACCAAAATTTTCATTTATAAGCCCTGCTCTTGCAGATTTGCAATCAAAAAGAACCAGAGCATACCTACTTTCAATATTTCACTTGTACATTTTGAAGGAGCTGCTAATGCCATTGAGACAGAAGATAGCTGTTGCCCAGCTCACTGATATTTTACAGATGGAACAGCTTGCAGCCTAGGAACTGAAGGTCAAACATTTACATTAACAGGATGATTTTTGGGGGAAAAGGCCCCTATTATTACTTAAATCTGGGAAGCCAAATAACAGGTCTTCTGAAGTTTTCAATAATTTAAGTGATTTTAGGACTGTATTTCTGACAAAAAAAAAAAAGGGAAAATGCCTCCTACCACAAAAACATTTTGCTAATGAAGGAAAGTCTGGAAGACAACAAACAGAGAATGAAAGACAAAAAAAATACAAAACCGCCATTTCTTTACATTGGAGACTGAAGAGATATTCTTTAGGAAGCAAGCATTTATTCATAAAACATTTATAAAGGACTTCCAAAGCTCCCCCTTGCTGCCTGCCTGCACAGCAAACAAAACCCCAAGACCATGAGAGCTCAATTTAGGAGGGCAGTTGTGCTGCAGAAAGAGGTTCCCACTGCAGAGTGAGGATTTGCTTAGACCTTGTTTGCAGGTCAGGAAAGAAGATTTTCTTCCTCATTAGTTCTGCCCTTTGCTCCTTTGCTGCGGCAGTGATGGGCAAGGCAGCTAGCACTGATCTTAGTGGTGGCTTCTCCAGCCTGGACTGACACCCCCGGATCAGAGCCACCACCACAAGTCTCACAGTGAGCTTCCAAACAGCAAATGGATGGTACCAACCTCCTCCTGCTGCAGTCACACTGCTGGCCTCAGAGTTGAGAGGATCTTTATCACACCAACAAACTCTACAGAGTAGAGAGTTTGTACAGAGTTACAACTCTGCACTGTATGGAACTTGACATCCCAGTAATTCACTTTGTGCTGCAGGAAGATTTAAAACACATTACAAAGCAACACAAATGGGCTGGTTCCAAGCAGCAGGTTCTCCTGAAAGAGGAGAGGTGGCAGCATGTGGCATGTGGAGGAGCCAGCCAGTTCCACCAACCAAGTGCCAGCCCTTGCATGTGCTTTCCCACACCACAGAGACTAACTCCTTCCAGGCAAATGGTGAAATATGGTACAGAAAACAGAATTGCCAACATCTATTGACTACTGAATTCTTCCCCAACAGAGTTTTGAGGGTTTGTTTGTTTATTTTTAATCTGATTTTTAAAAGCTGGTAAAGAATTCACCCGACAAAAAATGAAATAAACAAAAAAAAAGGCAAAACAACAACAACAAAAAAACCTACCCAGGAGACATGAAACATATTTATCAAAGAATAATGATGTTGTCTTACAGAAGGTAAACAAAGAAGAAAACCAATGACACTACATTATAGAAATCCAAGACAAATATAGACTATGAATGCCACTGAATATGAACACAGTACAGAACAGAGGGGGAAAGGCTGGTGATATATTCTACAGCCAGAAGTCCCCCAGTTTCACAATAAAGTATGTATACATTTGGTTGATCTTTAAAACCTACAGCATCGTAGCTCCCATCTATTCCAGATGATGGGAGCCACAGCAGCAATTTGCAACTTCCTGATGTGATAAATAGAATTTCTTTGTTTTGATTTTTAATTTGCATGTTTACTCAGATATGACTTAATCTTAATTAGTTCTCCTTTTCTATGTGGGTGTGGTTTTTGGTTTTTTTTTTTTTTTTGTTTGTTTGTTTGCTCAGTTTTGAAAAGCAAGCAAGATTTGGTTCCCTGTAAAATAATTCTGGGGTTTTTGCTGGCTTAATGGGAGGAGAAGGAGAAGGGAGTCCAGTACCTCCTTACATGCCAGCATAACTGGAACTTTGTGGTATGGAAAACATTTATTTCGGGTGCCTACTGTCAACCCCTCATTCTGAGTCAGCCTGCTAGGTCACAGCTGGACAGAAACCTCTCATGTCAGCTGTCTTGCTGAGCCACACCTCAGAACACCCACTCTGTAACTGTGATGACAAACCACAGCTACACACTGCACGTGGGGATGAGCAGCAATCTCTCTTCCATATTTAATGTTCATCTACTTGTACCTGTACTTCCAGGGAATGGAGAAAACTGGAGAGCCCCTAAGTAATTTCTAGAGATTTTTCCCTCACATTTTACTTGTGTGGCAGGTCACTCACTCTCTGTGTATTCTGCTGGTTGGCTCAAAATAGAATATTTCATTTTTTTCTGCTGGAAAGAACGGGCACTAACAACTGTCCCTCTTAGGGAATCTGTGACTACTGCTCAGGGTTTCTGCTTGACCTTCACTTGACAGGCCTCACAGTTGCAATGCATTACAGAAGGAAGTGGTGCATTTACTCTTTTTTTCATATTGCTCCTCTCACTGTTGAAATTTGCTGCAGCCTTGTCAGAGAGAAACTGGAAGTGGGAGGGTTTAAATGCATCACATAAAAAGGAAGAAAAGCTGAGGCTGGAGACCACTGCTGGTCATGGACATACCAATCATTCTCTCTGAAGGATGTATCAACAAACAAGCAAACACATCCTCAACCTCTCTCTGCAGTGGAAAATAACCTCCCAGCATAATCACCCTGCCTGTAACCCTATTTTCTCCTTGTGTTAAACTTTGTCTCCATCATGGTATGTTCACTCCACCAGTTCTTTGGAAGCTGCCCAAAGCAGGGATGTGGCTGTGTATAATGAGCCAAGCACATCTCTGATACAGTTCATAGACTAAATAAGGCAGGAAATAGCTTTACTGAAATTTTTCAAGAGATGTGACATTCTTGTGTGTGAATAGAAAATAGAAGAAGAGATTTTTACGTGATTAAACAGGCCAAGTTCTTTGCAGTTACAGCATTCACCTGAAAGAAGGGTGTGGTTTTTCCCCACTCAGGCAGAGACTGGAGACCCCAGAAAGTTCTCTGACCACAATTCTCACCTATGCAGAAGGGGAAATCAGCAATTCTTTTCCAAATAAGTTTTACCTATTGTATGAATAGTTGCCAGTGCTGGTAAATAAAGTATCCTGAAACTTTAAAGATATGCTGCTTTCTCCATAGTGAATTGGAATTGCCTTGCCCTTCTGGCTTTTTGACATTACAATTCCATCTACATCACCAAATCCAAAAGGGATGTGTGGTCTTGCACAGTTTTGCTTTTGAGGAAACCATATGTTTTATTAAAAGCAGGAACACTGCTTCTGAAGGCTTGTAATGAATCTAAAATGAACCTTAAGCAGACATATTTGCAATAATCCCACAGTACAATTCTGCCTTTAATTGCTTCATAAAGCAGTATTTTAGGACATAAATGAAACAACTATGATGCTTTCAGGTAATTACACCTGTAAGAAATACAGCAACAAGATGCCAGCAAAGGAGGGCTTTAATTTGCCCTTTGTGTCTGGATTCAGTTGCTACAAGATGCCTTGCACACCTTGTAATGATTTTCTAATTTCTTCTCTGCTGTTCAGCAGCTCCCCAGACAGCAGCCTGGCACCCTCCTGCCTGAGGAATGCCAGACAAGGATCTATTTAGTCCTTCACCAAGGGAGGGGATCATCTCTGTTCTGATGCAAGATGATTCCAGCTTTAAGAGCTATTGCTTTCCCCTCGTTGTTGCTACACAGCAAACCCTGATGACGTTAACTATGTAGACTCCCAAGGGATTTCCCTTCCCAAAGACTCTTTGACAAGGACTTCTGCATCACACAACCTCTCCTGAGAAAATGTGTGCTCAGCCCAAGGCAGTGCCAGGTGCCCTGGCTCTCAGCCCACCACAGCCCAACCTTTCACCAGCAATATTAATGTAATTAAATGTGGCCTTGAATTCTGTTTGCAGTGGCTGAGAGATGTTTGGTCTTGTTTCCAGGGTAGGTTGGGTTTTTTCCCCTTTTTTTCCTCCTGCTGCAAATAGCCAAGAGAAAGGTGTAATTCATTACTAAGGTTTGAACTAATTAGTTTTTCAGAAGTTCCCAGGCTAATTGTAGACTGCAATATTTATAATTGATTTGGCCAGATTAGAAATGGGTGTCTGGTGCACCAGTTAGATAAGTAAAGGACAAATGGGTTTTATTTAGAAGAGAAGGGAAGACAGCTTGTAAATAAAAGGAGAGGATGAAGAGGAAGAAACAGGCTGACTCCTGGCCAATACTGTCCCCTAATGTTCATTCAGGCTTGCAACAATTTAGCCCTGGGTCAGCATTTTACTTGCATCTACCATAAACTGTTCTTGTCCCCAGGAATGGTTGCCTCCAACAGTGGTGAGAAGGATGCTTCTGTAGGGGCAGGGGAGGTGTTGGGCACACACCTCTCATCACACATGGTAGGAAATGGAAAAGCCTTGTATGAGCACAGAGAACTGCATTGAATTGAAATCCACCATGCCATTGGGACAGCTTTGATGTTTCTGTGAAAGACAAGTTTGCAAAGAGGACAAGAAGCAATTTTTCTCCTATTTGAAGGGTAGCTGACATTGCATGACATTCCTGGATTCCAGGTATCTCAGTTCAGAGCCAGGCGTGCTTCTAATGCAAACCAATAAAATTCACACAAGCTTCAGACTTGCAGGATGGAAAAGCTGTTGAGAAGCCAGAGGCTGTGGATTCTGTCTTATGAACAATCATTAATTTCCTCCTAATGGAGGACCAATCTATATATCAGAGCAGGGCAAACACTGCATCTTTAGCATTCTTATAGCTGTAGGCTTGTAAGCATTAATAAAACCCACTGACTTGAACAGATACAAGTCAGCCACGAAATGAAGCTCTGGCAGTTGCTGCCGACCCCAGACATAATGAGTTTTTCTTCTCTCACCCTTAGACCGTTCTTAGGTCTTGTGTATTTTTTTCTTTAAATACATTCACATTTCAGCACAGGAAAGCACCGTCCTGTGGGTAACTTTATGAAAGATTTGTGAACTGGCATATTCATTTTGGTTTGTGATGATGTTTTCTTTCACATGGTACAATACCTAGCTTGGACAAAACATTAATAATTCCATTAATCTGCTGCTTGCAAAGGCAGATATGAACAGAACAGCTGCATCCCCATCACCACTGAGAAGCTAAACCAGGGTACTGAGTAAAATTTCCACTTATTATGGGGTGAAGTTAATTATAAAAGAACCAAAGATTGGGAAACTCTGACTTTACCTCCACAGACATACTAGGCAACCTGCTAAATCTCACCAAACGAGTTCAGCCACTCCATCCAAGCTGGGGGAACAGCTCATTCACCCAAAACTGGCACCCAGGACCAGCTTCTGTGTTGATTCCTTGGCAATATGAGACATGTCTGAAGAAATCTTGAGACCTGACTGCCCATATCTGTACAGCACTATATTCTTGACATTTGGGCCAAAATCCCAAGCACCAGGGCTCAAGCCCTGGGACACAAATTTTAAGCAAGTTGAAGAAGTTTATAAGAAGCATATGTGATGTATTTGTGTGATATATTCAGGTACTGTTGGGAAACAAAAGTTTTGAGTGTCTTGGGAAAGCACAGGCCTTTTTAGATCCATGTTTTAGATCCATGTTATACTACAGCTTGGTGCTTGTTTAAGGGATGGTTTAATATGATCTCGTTATACTAATTTGAGATATATGCACACAAAATAGAAGATGGCTGATGCAAAATAGATAGAATAATACCCACCCACCACATGGTGCAGTCAGTGGCTTGGATTTAGAGTTTAAGGATGAGAAAAAATGCTTCCAAAACAGGTAGATTTTGGCTTTCTACAGCTTAAGCTTCCTATGGAAACATGAGCACAATCCCCTTGTATGGGAAGATATTTAGTGAGACTACCAGAACTCATTAGGATACTAAATAATGGAAGAGTTGCTGAAAATATGATTTTGAAAGCGTTTGGGAGCTTTTCTCACAGTGTCTCTATCTCAAGCAATTTCTTCTCAAAAAGATAATCATGTTATTGATGATACTTAGCAGTCCAGCCAAAGTAATACAGGAAGATTATTGGAATCCTTGTAATTGCTTTTAGATGCTTCCAGTAGTTCAGATATTGGCACTGTGTGGGGGAAAGAAATGTGGAAAGATTTTGTCTTAGATGCTAAAAAAACCTGTAATGCTGAGGATAAAGAATGTAAAGGCAGGCAGGTTCTCCTGAGTTCTTGTTTCCCTTGGTGCTCTTTCACATAATGCCACCGACTCTATCCAAGTTGTGTAATTGGTTCTATATTTTTAATTTCAAAAGTCCAAGTTTAATACGTATATATCCCTTAGTTCTCTCTGAGCGATTTAAAGGATTTGGGATTTTGAAAGCAAAATGTTTTGAGTTGGCCAAGACATGTCTAGACTGTCCCTTAGTTACATATCTGTCCCATGTACAAGGTATTTTTGGGTCAGATAAATACACATGCAAATATTTGTTTGTGCAGCAGATGACAGATAGATATCTAATTACTTTACTGAGCTAATAATTGCTGTAAATTACTAATTTCCAACCACTACACCCCGTGAAGGAGAAAGAAATCTCTTGGTTGCTAGTTTGTCTTCATGAAAATGTATTTTTAGCTGACACTCACTCTGATGTTTCAGAGAATCTATGGCAGAGGCGTATATGGCCAGTGTATGTGAGTTTAAACAAGCACATAAATACATCACCACCACTTATCTACCTTTCCTTAAAGACAGATAAATAATAGATATATACACTTTATATACACACACTCAGACAACACATGCACAGTTATGTAGTTTGCTCTGTATTCAGAGCACACTTTTCATTACAAGCCATAGGAAGTCTCAGGACATGCTCCTACAGCTCCCTGAGAAATAATAGGTGATCACTGAACCTTGATGCTGTTGCATTCAAGTGGAAGCAACCTGAGGGAAAGAGCTGGTTGTGACCAGAGCAAAGCAATTCTTTGACTCCAGTCCCCAGGTGAGTGTTGACAAAGCAGGAGTTCACCTGAAAGGGAAATTAGACCATCTGGGTAGGACTGGCAGCAAGTGACAGAACAAGAGGACAGACTTAAGCTGCACCAAGGGAAATACAAGTTGGATATTCAGAAAAAGTTTTACAAAACCAGTGATCAAGTACTGGAATTGTCTGGCCCAGAAGTGGTGGAGTCACCATCCCTTGATGTGTCCATAAAAAGACTGGATGTGGCACTTGGTGCCATGGTAGAGTTGAGGCGTTAGGGTGTGGGGTGGACTTGATGATCTTGAAGGTCTCTTTCAACCTCATGATTCTGTGGCTTGAGATACGTTAGGATGGTCAAGAGGCAGGCAGAAATGGTTGTCTAAAACATCCAGTGTTGCCATCAGCTATTTGGCAGCTGAAAGCAAGGCTGTGGCTAAAGTTAAGATCTTGGATTCTCAGTAAGGAAAACAGGACATTTTCCTATTCCACGTGGACCTGACTCATTCTTGTACCTCTTACAGCAAGGAATGCCCATTTTAGAAACCCCTCTGCACAGATTTTTTTCATTCACAATTTTGTGCTTCAAATGGGTAAAGAAGAGGTGGGACTACAAACACTCAGTTCTGGTAAAGAGGATGATTCTTGTTCTGAAGCACCCAGAGAGGGGACAGGGTATGGCAACACATGGAAGTTCAACAGCTGTTTTTACACTGAATTCTACTTTCAAGGAAAGGCTTCAGAAACATCTCAGCTTAAGAGCCACAGAAAACTATTGCTGGAGTACACTGAAGGCTGTTAAAGCCAACATGAGGGCAAAGCCCTGAAGCCTAAGAGGTTCCAGATGATGAATATCAGTTAATATGGCCACCTCTCAAAGTAACTTTACTTCTGCAAGGTCCTATGTTATCACAGATTTCTTGGAATGGACCCAACACAAATCTGCAAAGTCATAATCCTCCTAAAAGTTATGCATCTCATTCAGGGATGCTCATCATAACTGCAATGAGAAACCTCCTGTATTGTAAAAAGTTCTGAGACTAATATGGAACTTTTGCTCTCTCATCCTTTCCTGAGGAGAACAAATATATTTAATCAATATTTGGGGGGGGGGAAAGAGATAGAGACTCTGTGTGTACCCATAAGAATGAAAGGCAACAAGTGCAAGGTCAAAGAAATCTATTGTGCTTTTAAAGCAGATTGAAGTGGGGTTTACAGCAGAAACATCTGATGAAGTATGTGTGATAATAAATAATCAATAATAGATCCAGCTTAAAACTTCAGCCTCTGCCCTCATCCTAAATCTCTTCTCAGACATAATGCTATTCAGATAAAGCAAAACTGAATACTCATGTTCAATATATTTCAAAACATTCTGATCAATTATGTTTTTAACACCATATGGAACCAAATCCAAAACCTTGCTTAACCTCGCTCATTACACAGCTGATTTGCATATGCTTTGGACTCCATTAAGGACAACAAAAAATGTCATTTACTGCATATAAAAGTGGCAACACTTGCTAATTTCCTGATCTTGCCAAAGCCCTGCCAGATGTTTCATGAAGAATAGCAAATATTTCATTATGTTCTCCCTGCTTCCTAAAATTTGTCTGTCAGGAACTGCAAGGATGAACAAGAAAAACAGACATGGAGAGCTGACAAAAACGAAGCATCAGTTTCAACCTATTTCAGAGCTCAAACAGGGTTTTAAGGGGATTCTTGGTGCCAGAAGGACCTTCCAGCCAGGAACATGTGACTCCCAGTAAATAGGGGAAAGAGGAAAAACAACGACCATTTGCTCTGATCTAAGGAGACATCACTGCCTTGCAAAAAGAACAGAGTAAAACACATAAAAAGGTTGCCACTACTGTTTGTTGTACAAGAGATCTCCAGATTCTCTTCTGTGCTCCTGTTGTAGGTGTTTAATAATGCTTCACCTATATAACAGGCAGATACAGTTTTCAAATGAATCCATTTGTAGCTTGTAACATCTATCAACTCCCAGAAGGGAAAAATTTTTAAAATCGCTGTTAACATGAGTATTTTCTGAATATTTTATAAAAAACAATTTTCAAATG
This sequence comes from Cinclus cinclus, assembly GCF_963662255.1. Classification (NCBI taxonomy): domain Eukaryota; kingdom Metazoa; phylum Chordata; class Aves; order Passeriformes; family Cinclidae; genus Cinclus; species Cinclus cinclus. Next base: position 14,850,477 of record NC_085058.1, read on the forward strand.
CCTGCCAAAATATTCTGTGTGTTTTACCTGAAAGTTGCAATTACATTTTCTCTCTTTTTTTCTGTATGTGAATATATATGTCTATATTTATATATGCTTACATAAATTCTTAAAAAACACTAGCCCACCATGGAAGCAAGCATATTCTGAGTGAAAGCTGAAGCAACATAAACTGACAAAAGTATTCATTTAATTATAGCAAGACATGTATTTGGATGGATGGGGCAAATTATAGCACAGCTTGCAGAGCAGTGAAACAATCACTTTATAGAGAACCACCCCAAGCATTTAACGTCACTCTCTGATTTACAACTAAAAATGATAAAAGGTCAGTTGTTGTGTGCAGAGTAAGTGACTGAAAAAATATGTCAGGCTGTACATCAAAGGAAAATTAAATCATGAGGTTAAACCACTTGGTTTTCAAAGATACAGGTTCTGTACTCGGAGGGTGCGCAATGACTGTGAGCAAACTGCTTTTCTCTCTTTGCCCCAACTCCCCAGTAATGTGGACACAGAAGGCTCCATCCCTCCACCTGTCTGCATGGCAGAGCCAAGGTGTGTCTGATGCCTTCCATCACCTGCCTACTCTAAATGAGGATGCAGAGCTCTTTAATTGCCTCTTCTATGTATGTGCCCTTCTCTCCTCCCAAAGCAGTGACAAAAAGGGTGCTTAACCTTGCTGAGGAAGGTCCAAAAAGGTGCTAAACTTAACTGTGTTTGGTCAAAAAACTCCTCTTAGCAAACCATGACCTCAGTAAAGTAGCAGATCCATCAGGGACAGAAGTCAGGGTTCTTGATTCCGCTAGACAGGAATGAAGAGTTTAGCTGGATGAGGATGTAGGACTCCTGATAATATCAAGAGGGGGGAGAGGTGCTCAGTGACACCAAGGATTAGCTGCCAGATCATATTTTGAAAGAGAAATGCTGTAATTCTTGCAGTCCTGAAAACAAGTAATGTCATAAAAGTGAAGGGGAGATTATTTAAAAGGGAAAGAAACAGTCAAAATCTGCCAGATTTTCTGTACCCAGTGTGGCCTCTGATTTTAAACTGCCCAGCAATCCTGGCTTCTAGATCCAGCTCAAGCAAACAAAGGTTGAGCACTTGTGCACACTGGTTCCACTGGACCTGAAAACCTCATTAGTCACAAAATCTTGTATTTCCTGGCATTTGCCTTTGTAGTTATCTTTTCCTAGCTCCTCACTTTGCTTCAGAAAGCTGCTTACTGCACCTAAATTAAGTAACATCTGCTCTTCTCCTGGTGGATTCTGTTCTTCCAGGAACTGGAACACCAGTTAAAGACCAGGTCTTTGTTCTGGCTCATGAGTTGTCACCAAGGCATGGAAAGAGCCCACAGAAATTACATTTTCCAGTGCAAACAGCACAGATCCTCATGCTAGAATATACAAACATACTTCACAGAGGGGATGCATTTAGGAAGGTTATATTCATGGATACGTACAGGGTTCCTGATTGATGCGTTCTGTGATAGAATCTCTTCCTTCCACACCAAATCATGATGGCCTCATTTTCTCCATAGACATTTCTGCTGTACCAGCAATAATCAGATAACCACCCCCGCATTAACATTCCAAGTGCCAGTAACACACAACCCTTAAGAAAACCCCCCCTGTATGCTGCTGAGGAACCCAGGCTCTTGGACTGATGGAGATAATAGAATGATGGAGTAGCTGCAGCCAAGTCAGGCTGCTGCTGACTTCACCCTGAGTTTCCCAGGCTTACGCTGGACTTTCTCCTTTTCTGCACAGCCAACCCAGAGATAAACTGTGTCAGATTTAATGGTGCATGATACAGGCAATTCAGTATCAAGGAGAGGGGGGAAAAAAGCATTTCTGAGGCAAGATGGGTTATCAGCTCAGCTCAAAAAGCAACCTATCAAGAAACACTGCCAAGGCGACTTTAGAAATCTATAATTTAGGTGTTACCTTAAGCCTGAAACTTTGTTTGAAAACTTCATACTTCTCACAAGCAGACTGGCAAAGCCCAGGAGTATCAGACCAGCTATCAGTCCAGATGATAAAGTAATACACTTAGTGTATATCAAGTGCTGTGCACATGAAAGGTACAGGAAAGATGGCAACATTATGCAGTTTTATTCTGCAAGGAATCAAAGCTGTTATTACACAGCAGTTTTCCAAGGGCTATTATACTCCATTGCTTACCCACCAATCAGCCCACCTTACTGGGCTTCCCAACAGCATGAATCACTTTTAAATAACAATGCATTTGCTTTACATACAAACTTTGCAGTCTGAAACATCCCATACTGATTTCTGAAAAGGGAAGCAGCCGGAAGATTTATCAGGAATGGGGCTGTTATGTGCAGGAAGCTGCACCAGCATGTCCCAGCTGAGCAGCTGAGCTCCTGAACAGCATCATTCACCACTAATTTTGCAGCCATTTCTGAGGCAGGGAATGACACTACTTTAAATCTTGTCATTTTTGGAACAGAAGGCAAAGAATTCTAAAGTCAGTCAACAACTGATATAAACATTTTAAGGAATTGAAGAGAAATATGCCCTGTGTCAAAACTTGGCAAAGGTGAAAGCCTTAGATCCTAATTTTTAATACTCAGAGTATTTCTTGGTTTGCAAGTGAATAAGGATTGCTGTGCAAGGACAATCACTCCATGGAATCACATAATGATTTGGGTTTTGGGAAGGGACCTTAAAGATAATCTCATTCCAACACTCCTTTCACGGCCAGGAACACTTTCCACTAGATCAGGTTGCTCAAAGCCCCATCCAACCTGACCTTGAACACTTCCAGGGATGGGGATCATTAATTAGTAATTACAATAGCAGTGAGAGCCTGTGGAACTTTTCATGCCAGCCTCACGCACTTACTCCACAGATGGGCACCATGACAAGGCAGGGTGCAGTCACTCCTGGCAGAGTTGTGCCTGCTCGTGCAGTTCTGGGAAAGCTTGGGGCTTGGGAAGTGGCAGAGCCAGGTCAGGAAGGCTGGGAACACTCACTGACCCAGGGCACTCCAGGAAGACTTTTTCAGCCACGCTCCCAGGTCTCAGTGGAAGACAGCACAAATCCAGCCAGTTGCCTTTCTCTGACACACATGTATTTGCTGGAACTGTCTCCTGTGAGTTTAGGAGAACAGGGCTCAGAATTAAATGCACTTGCACAATTAGGGTTGTATTAGCCTAAGCTGCTAAGGGTGATTTTGATAAGCAAAAAGTATAAATTATGTGTCCAAAGATCTGTGACTACGGAGGAGTGCAGCCAAGCACCCCAAACCAATAGCTTTAGTTTTTGGAGTTGCTTCCTCCCACTTCTGCATGCTGTTCCCAATGCAAGAGAGGAGACAATCAGGAGAAAAGAAAATTTCCTGAGCTGTCTACTCCCTTGCTGCTTTCAAGGTCTCCCCATCCCAGAAGTTTCATATATCCTTGTCCAACGCTACTCCCTAAGTCAGGAAATGCCTAATAGTTCTCTTCTTACAGAGGGGCTCCTTTGAGATGTATTAAACTGAAACTCCTTAAACTCAGACCTGTCAATTTCCTCTGTTGGAGACTTTGGATTTAGATATCTTTGCTCTACTGGAAAATATCCACTGATAACAAGCAATTATTATTACGGGATACATCCTTAGACATAGAAACTGACTGCTAGGAAAGACTGAAATGAAGGGAAGAGGAGAAAAATAAAAATACTATTCCCACTATTCCCACTTACCCTGACAGGGATTTAATAACCTTCCCAGCATGTCATACCAAGAGTCCTTGGTCAACCTCCTGAACAAGGCTCAATTGACAGCTATAATACAAAGCACTTGATTTTCTCACGATAACATTAAGCATCATTACTAGAAATGGATGATACAGTTCAAAGCTAATTTCAAATTTAATTTGAAACCATTAAATATATATGTAATTGCCTCTTCCCACAAACCAGCATTTGGGCCCTGAAGGCAGCATCCATAGTAAGCTAAAAGACAGTATCTGGAGTTCTTTCTGTGAGAATTTACAAGTGTGCATAAGAGTAAATTATTTATAAAATACATACATGGGACCTCTAATACGAAGAATTGAAGTCAAACATTTTGTGATGAGGGCTGTTTTAAAGCAATAACTGTAGTGGGGAGGAGGTGCTGTAGGAGTGGAACAAGGGTTAAAGCACTCGTCTTGCCAAAGCTGTGGACCTAAATGTTCAAGTCATGGTGGAAAAAAACTGAGCAAACCAACTGTGGCATATTCCAGAAGGACTTTGGGATGCATCATGAATCCTCAGAGAGTTCAGAGCACAGGCGAACTGTGCTGGACAAACAGCAGTGGCCTGCTACCCCTGAGAATGGACCTGTCTGCTTTAAGGGCAGTGCTGAGACTGACAGCCTCAAAATGAGCATCCCTGGCACAGAGCTGAGCAACCAACAAAAGGAGAGATCCTGCCAAAGCACAGATTAGAAAATTAGTTATGCAGGTGAACAAAACAGTAGCTGGTACAGAATTTCAGTGAGGATACTAAAAATCTCAGTCTAGAACACAGCAAGGAAACGAGCTCCTTGTAAAGCTCAGGAGAGGCGTGATGTGAAGCAGGGGACACAGGGAGGGTGGAAAGACTTAAAGTACCTGCACTTCTCAGATGACCTGGACTCCAGCAGCGCCCAGGACTGCTGATCACAGGAACTACAACAATATCTGCCTCCTTGGAAAGGCCCTCAATTTGACCAACATCTGCCAGGTGTCGCAGTAAGTTAACAGCCTAGCAGGACACAGGGCTCTGGGTAGGTGACAACTCTTGCCCCAAAGCCTGTTGCAGGAGAACAGGATGTTCCATGCTCCTGCCAGGACACTCAGCAGCAGGACTTTTGAAGGCTCACCAAGGTCAATAGGGCAGCTGAAGACAGCTGGGAATGGGACAACCCTACAGGGGCTTGTGGGGCTGCAGCAGCAGCGTGGGACAGACACACCTGTAAAGTCAGGCTTTGGCCAGTACAACACAGTGGTGGCAATCATTTTGAAATGTGTTATCTCTTAGTAAGCCTGGATACAAAATGGGGAGCTCATATCCAGATTGTGGCCTATTTCCAGTTCTGAAATTCAAACATTATATATTCCTATCTCCTTATCCAGTGTAGCTTCAGCACTTAATTACCTACCTGCTGGCCTGGCCTTTTCTGCCATGCTGGCACCAGACCATCACTGATGTGTCTATCAGGGTGAAACAAGCTCTGAACTGGGTGATAAATTGTTGTTTTTGCTGCAGCTGCTCACATCTCGTAAATGTTTAAACAGTATAATCACACACATATCTAGTAGCTGCTTGGTTATGTTTATTTTGGATGAGGTGCTATGAAGGTTCTTAGATGTGTGTGTCAAATATTCATAGATGGCAGGCTACTGAAATATTTTTCTTTAGTATTTATTTATAGACTTTATTTATCAACAGAATCAATCTTCACATTCCCAGCTGCAACATTACTTCTTGCCTTACCCGTTTTTCCCAGACAGTGCCTGTCTCTCAAACAATATCCCTCTTCCTGCAACATCTATTCACAGAATATCTGTGCAAGGTATCTTCCCATGGGTACTCACAGCATCCATCTCTTTAGTTCAAACTATATAACCACTCCATCTAATGCTCATCATCTCTCTGCAGCACTTGCTCTCTCTCTCCTCACCATCTCTTTATCTAGATAATGGTATCTGTATCTCTGTTGTGATTCTCTATCCCTTTCTCTCAGTCACTCATAGCACTAGGGTATAATTATGGATTTTGGACCACAAGAGGTTTCTTTTTTTTTTTTTTTCTCCCTGCAAATTTGGCTCACAAATCACTGGTTAATTTATTTGTTTTTACCTAAAGGCTGGATGTGAGGAATGAACTCCAGAAGGGTACAAGTGCCTTTGGGTCAAAGACTCCTTCCCAGGTTTTTTGCTTCCCTGCTGTGTGTGTGAACTGTTCACTGCTGTGAGAGCTGCTGTTAGCTGAGAAACTCATCTTCAAAGGAAGATGCTGCAGTGACTACTGCCTCCCTGTTCTCTTCCTCTTTTCCCTTTCTGATTCCCTTTTTCTCCTCCCGTATTTCCTCTCTTCCCTTTCCTCAGTACTTTGTATCCACTACTCCAAGTTTTTCCCTTCCCTTCTTTTGCCTGTTTGTCATTCTGAGGATGATGAGTGAAAGTCCCTCTGTATTAAAAATTAACTGTCAAATAAATATTAAAGCAGGCAGGAAAATCCAATTGGCTCTGTGTGACTTACTGTGATCTGCAACACAAGACCCAGGTTTCATGGCCGATTTACCCACCTCACAGGGGTATGAAGGACTTGGTGACCCTCAGCTCTTAGAAACCCCATAATGGGGAGAGATTCCCTCCTCACCATCAGCCTGGGATGGGAGATGGGTAGGGCAGGAGAGGAAGGACATAAAAAATAAAAGCTCTCCTTGCTTTTTTTTCTTCCTACTATTTTTCTCTTATGGAAAAATCGACACAAGAACAGTACAAAAAGTTATCAGGTCACATGGAAATTATTGGAGAGGAGAGGAAAGGAAAAATAATGGAAAGGAAAAGAAAGAAAGCAGAGCAAACTGACAAGGAAAGGAGGGAGGGAAAAGCTTCCATGTCTCTGGTTTTGGTTCCCTGTGCGAAGACCCCTGTAGTTAATAATTTTTCTCCAGGCAGGGCCAGTATGGTTCAACAACAGAATAAAACATGCAGTAATTAATGAATAGCTTCACAGTTTTATGGATAGGTTTAACTCTTTCCCTTATTTAGAGCTGCTGAAAAGACTGAGACAGATGCAAAGCACAACAATATGAATTAACTGGTATCGACATGGAAGGAGAAAATGGTATTTTCACTGAAGTGAGAAAATTTGCTGATAGCTTATGGACTTCAGAAAGGACACAGATTTAATTTGAAGAGTAAAGATATTACCCCTCCCCTCCTCTCTGTGTCTATGTGAGCTAGGATTACCAGCCTGTGTCTCCATTTCCTTTATGGCAAAGGATGGGAATAACTGTGCTCCCAGGAGTGGCAATCTGCTAAATGATGACTAACCCTTAGGGAAGAAGAGTCCATACAGCTTTCAGAGGAGAAGCAGAAGAATAACCCACCATTCCCCTTCCCTATATTGTTTAGGACTGCTTAATAGTGTTTTAAACACATCCATGAAGGAGACAGGAGCTGTAAGTGGGGAAAGCTTCCACACAAGAGCAGTCCATGAACACACCAACAGGTCCACAAGAGAGGTCTGCTGTGAGTGCTTGTCTCATAAAGTAAGAAGCTCCTGCCATGCCCAGACCCATGGCAAGGAGCAGAGCACGAGGCAGCAGTGGAAGAGGAAAAATGGAGAATGATGAGATCTGGGGTCAGCTGCTCAAGAGGTTTTGTGTCTCTCCTCATGTTCACCCTTATCATGGTGTGAAGACATGGTATGAACCACTGGAACAGGATGTGGAGGCACTCCAAAGGTAGATCACAAAGAACAATCCATCTTGTCTGACTTGTCTAATTTACTTATTGTGAGCAGATGGGTTATGAGGTCTGCCATCAGTGATGAATTATATTCATGATAAGTCATTCCCAGCTAATGAGGATCCATTATCGTTATCTGCTAAGGAAGAGTAACAGCTTGCCAAGATAGAGTGGGGGTTTCAGTTTCCAGGGAGAACATTCTGGGCTGGTAGCCACCTGGCTACTGAATTTTCAGGAAACTGAAAACTTTCCAAGATGGATACCTTCTGCTTGTTTCAAGTCTTGGCTTTTAATTTATTTGGGCAAATTCAGGAGAGGGAATGTAAAAGAAGGTGGAGGAGGAGGAGGAGGAAGTGAGGGAAAATAGTAGTAACTGTGTCTGATAAGACTGTGATTAAATCAAGGTCTCACTCTAATTACACTGCATTTAAATAAATTTTGCCTAGTAAGTAATTGTAATTAAACTGCAATTAAACATGTATTTATATCACCATTTCCTCCCCTGCACAGCTGTCTGTTTCCACCTCCTGTTGTTGCTGTCTACCTGCCAAAACCTCTGAATTATCACAAGGGACTTTACATTTTCTTGGACTTCCTCCCCCCACAAGAAGCTAAAAGGAACTTCTGTTTCCAAGCTGTGTTGCAAGAATGGTGCAGGTGATGCTGTGATAAACTAGACCCGAGGAAAAGGTTCAGAGGGGCAAAGGTATGAACGAAAGGAAGCAAACGTCTCTTTTCCTCTCAGAGGAACTTGAAAAAGGACACATTTTCACCTCTTTGAAATTTCTTCACATATGGGTTAGAAATGAAGTTATCCTCCTTGCATTCTTCAGAGCACCTTTATTATGAGGGGCATTCCTAAAGCCCCAGATCTCTGTTTACAGCATCGAGTTTGTGCATTCTTGTACATGATCTGGAGGAAAAGAGCTCACTTACCTACACAGTGGCACCTGCAGGTGAGAGCCCAGACCTCGGAATACAAGACTTGAGCTCTGTTTTTACCTTTTTAGGAGTATTCACTAACTCTAACTGTGTCTCAGTTTCCTTTATTTGCTGCTCTAAGCTCCCTATACATAACAACCCTACAGATAGTCTTTAAAGTTTATTGCAGTTCTCAACAACTGGGTTAGGAAAGTCTGTTACGGAAAAACAGGAGGTTCTAGCTATTTAAAATGAAAGCTAGTTCCTGTTAGGAACCTGAAGGCAGTAAGGAAAGGAGAAAGAAAAGAAGAAATAAACAGCTAAAGGGAGAGTGATAAAAATGAGAAGGTGAACGTGTATCACAGCAGGAAGAATGCCCAGGGCTAACAAAAGCAAACTGGTTTCTCTGCCTTACCTCCCTCCTCATCAGAGATGATGGAAAACATCTCCATTTGTGCCTCTGCTCTCACAAAGCTCTAATTAAGGGACTGGAGAAATACCACCGTCACCCTCATCTGTTTGTGCTCAGCTGCTGAAAGGACACCATGCATCTCCCTGACAGGTAGTCATTACAGCTGGGTATGGGCACCCCTCCTGCCAGCAGAGCATGAGCCCTCAGTTAAAGACCTCCAATGAGATCCTCCGTGTGTTTCTGGTGCTCAGGGAGGTGAGCCATGAAGCCCTTATCATGGAAATCACTGCAGGCAGGGAAAGGGCAGCTGATGGAGCAGAGACTGCATTCTGGACATGCTGCTTCAAAAGACACATGGCAAATTGGAGAACGCATATGTACAAATGTGTGGTGTCCAGAAGTGCATATGGGTGCAATGGATACAATAATTTAAAAGTTCATTTATTATCCAACATGAGTTAAATCTATTTAGTTACTGACAATTTCCACATGACTGCTGTGTTACAAGCTGTGTTCATTCCCTCCCTCCAGACACTCCTGTTTTCTCTCTGATTAACTGGTCTCAGGAAGGTCCTTATGGCAGTGTTTGGTGAAAAGAAAAAAACAACAAACAGAACAAGCATCTCAAGCTTGATTTTCCGATGTGACCAATAGCCAGCCTGATCTGGAGTAATCTGTCACGTCAAAGAATATAGATCCCAACATTGTGACTCTCAATTTCTTTTCAAACCTTTCTTTAACCTATAAACCTCAGTTCTACTCTCATAAATGGGAGACAAAAGCAATACTTTCCCTAGGACATTACTTTCCCTACTGATTCACTCTGGAACCATTGTTTATTTATTGGTTTATCAACAATATCTTTCACTCATAAACAGTCTGATCTAAATGGTGTCCTTTGCACTTTCTCAATCAAAATGGGAGGAAACCCCCAAGGCTGTCATCACCCACAGTTTCCCTACGTGGCATCATTTTTAATCAGGAGCCAGGGAAAGGAATGGCACCACTTTAGGGTACATGAACTGCTGCCCTTTCCCTTTGGCAAAGTGGTGAGCACAGACACAAACCATCGAGTACATGACTACTTTCAGTTTGATTCAGCTCATCTTAGAGGTGCAGTCAAAGGAGGAAAATGACTGTCACAGGTCAAAGCCCAAACCTTCCTTTCTCTTTAATGGCTCTGTGACTGCCTCAGGCTTTTTGTTTTCACTTACAGTGAACTCCATTCTGCCAGCAATTTTGTTCTGCTATTAGACAGATGGAGTAATGCAAACAATTATCACCTCTGCGTGCATTCTCTGTCTTTCTTTTTTGATGTAAATACATTTATTTGCAATCACTGGATGGCCTTCAAGCCTTTTACAAGAGACCCAAGACAGACCTTTTAGAACTGAGGCTTAGACAACAGTCTCCTGAACATTTGGGACCCAGTGGAGATACCCAAGAAACATCTGGACACAATTCTTTGCAATGTGCTCTAGCATGACCCTGTCTGAGCAGGGAGATGACCAGCTGGGCCACTGTGGTCTCTTCCAATCTCACCCATCCCGTGTCCAGCAGCACGGACAGAGTTTAAGAGAAAACCTTCCCCTTTGTGCCTGAGCCTGCCTGTCACATCCATCAGCCACTGGATCCAGGCTGTGCTGCCCATGCTGTGTGCACAACTGCAGACTCAGTCGCTTCCACAACTCAACATTCACCATCAATCCTCACTTTGGCTGACTTATTGGAATCAAAACAGGCCATGGGCAGATTAAAAATGAAATCAGTATCCTTTCCCTTGTGGATTAGTTGCTCTGGAGGGGTAGGCAGCACTAATAACAAAAATGTTTCAATAGCAGGGGCTATTTTCTTCTCAGTGGCCCATTAGACTGGTCATTTTTACACACTAGAGCATGATCAACACTCCTAATCCTAGGAAAAAAAAAGGTTTAGCTGATTTAGCCATAGTAGGAAGATGGATCTAGTTTTGAGCAAAATCCAGATATTCAGTCTGAAATCTCAGAGAGAAAAGCTGTGAAAGGAGGGGGAAAAGCAGAAGAGAAATCCTCAAAAGGTGGAGGCAGAATGCTGTGAGACATTATCCTTCATTCAGCATGCAGATGAGTTTGCCAGGCAGGAAGCAAAATGGAGAAAAGGTGTCTGAGGCATCACATGCCATCTCTGCCGTCACTCACACACTTTAATTACCCCTAAATCAAGTGCAAAAGCTTCCCCAGCCCTGAAATGCATACTGCCTGTCTTCTTATACACATAATAAGGCCTGCAGGGATTTCAGAGACTTTAGCCTTGTGTGTCTCATTGCTCTGATCCTGAGGTTTCTTTCAGCATAAAATCAGCAGAAAAGCATTGAGAGGCACAACCTTATTTTAACAAATCCCTATCCTGCTTGCCAAACCTATCTGAGTCAGTGTATGCCCAGGACTGCGATTTGGATTCTCTTGCACAGGCTATATTTGTGTACTGCTGTTTCCATATGTCATCCTGTACTTGTTATGCTGCTTATAACTCCACTGGTACCTAAACAAGGAAGGAGCCCCAGCAGAAAATCTGCAACATTTCTAAATTACATGAGATTTCTAGGAATCGGCAAGACCTTTCGGAAGGGGGGGAAAAAAATAATCTCCAAACACCTGTCCCCTTCCCAGATACTAATCAAAATTAGTTCCTCCTAGGGAAATTAAGGTCATGAAAATTTAGCGGAGCCCTCTTTTTTTTTTCTTTCTCCTCTTTCTATCTCTGGTTCTTGGCCTTCAATTTGTTAATTGCTGTGGGTGACATCCAAGGAGACGTGTACAAAATGAAGCATTAAACCACTGTAAGAGGGGAATTAGTCTCAGGTAGTTCACCCACTACAGTGGCGTCTGGTCTAAACTAAATTTTGTGGCTGCCCTTCAAATCTATGAAGGGAGGCAAAAGATACATTGCAACCATAGGTAAATGAAGTTAGTAATTTGATAATCCTTCAGCAGCCTCTTCCTTTCTTCATCAACTACAGAGGAAGGTAGGTAACCAGCTCTATTTAGACACCCAAATTTTACAGCCAGAGGCTATATTTTGCAAAGGCTTGTGCTGCTGAGGAAACAAACCCCAAGGAGAAGTTTGAGCAGAGATAGATGAAGGATATTAAAATGGTCAATGAAGAAAGAGATGAGCTTAACTATTAAATCCATATATTCCTGCAAAGTTCAGCACCATGGCTGGCTGAATATCCTGTGTCTTGAATTCTGGATGTATATCACTGAAATAGGGAAGGTCTAGGACAGGCAAAAGATAAGCAGAAAAAGACTGTGTTTGGCTTAGGTATTTATTGACTTTTCTCTGCAAAAACAATGAATGCTTCTCACACAATGCAGAGTGAGAGCAATCCTTCCCCAAAAAACTTGCACAGGAGTGGGCTGGAATATAAAAGCAGTATGAAAATATATTAAGTGGCAATATAGTGTTAACCTGAAAATTTCATACTGTTAGCAAATTATGGTCTTACTAAGAACCATGATGTGTGGTTTGCTGGGTCAGCCTTGCAGGATATTTGTTGTCCCATCTGAATATAAGGAGTTGATCCAGAGTCCAGGTTGAGCAGTCCTTGAGGAGGACACCCGGGATAAACAGAGCTCCAGTGGAAGGTGTGGGCTGGAGTTTTGAGTTTGTTTTGAGAATAAATGAAACCAGAAGGCTGCCACCTGCTTGGGATGCATTTGAAAGTAGGGAGAAAGATAAACATTGCAGGAGCTTATGTTATAAAAACCTTATTCTTTAACTTGATTCCCATCTTGGAGACACCCACAGGAAACTCATCTACAGGAGGAATCTCAGAAAGAAAAGGGCAAGGAATTAGGGAATCTTCTCTACAATTGCTAGAAAAGAAAGTGCACTATAATGTGGGAGGTGTAAAAAAGTTTTGAAAGCTGCTTTTTAAAAAATTAAGACTGTAGCAGTTCTACTGGTGTCCAGCTTTTCTCTGTTGAACAAAATCTCCACCCCCATCCCATTCTAAATTTAGTTTAAAGCTCTCCAGCCAGCTTGTTGACCAAGACCCTCTTGCACACTTGGTCATTTTGTGCCCATGCCTGAAACCTGAAGAGGAAGAGGTGTGTTGGGGGATGATGACAGCTCTCTCACAGTAGTGTGGACAAAGTTACCACATTCACAGGCCATGTACTCATTATATCTATCTGGTGCTACCACCTACGTTACTTGTGACCCCAATCTATCCCCATTAAAATAAATGCTATTGTAATGATAAACAACTTGTGAGTGTGACCTATGACTGCTGACCTCACACATGCACCCACAACAGGGAACAGAAGAGATTTCCATAAAACACAGGAAGAAAATGAACAGCTCACTTATGATGTGGAAAGCAGTCTGGTGTGGCTTGCAAGGACTCACTGAACCTACAGGTAAAATCCATCACCTGCAGTTGTGTGTTCAGCTCTGGTTCTGAAGTGCTGTTGCCTGAGCACCAGCACTGCTCATATCCCCGTGTTTCAGATCCACTGGCACATGACTCAAGTTTTTCCCTTCTTGCTTGTCTCCCTTCTCAGAAATTCTGAGCGCAGTGTGAAAATTCAGCAAGAGCAAGGAATTCTCAGCAAATCTGAAAACAGTGCCACAGGTAGGTAAACATCTGAGGCAGGAATGAGCTGCCAAATACCAGCTCCTTGACTCCTTTGAACATTTTGTTTCTCATTTTTACATATGCACGTGCTGTAAAACCTGTTTATCTGTTTGCTGTTTGCCCAATGAATCTCCAAAGCCTCCTATGCCTCAGCTATGATTCATTTCTGAACAAGTTCATGAAAGACAAATAGCATGTTTCCAGATCCACACACTTGTCTGATGTTATTGGGCACTTCATCATTTGGAGGAAAATTTTTCCCACTTGTCTCAATCTTCCCTTTCCCCCCATACATGTAAAACCATTGCCCCTGTATTCTGACCACTCAGAGATTGCAAATCATTTTAAGTGGAGGAGAGGTTGAGCCCCAGCTTTGTGCTTGATGCATTTTGTTTAAGTTGCTCGTGCTGTTCCAACATCTGTCATATCCTCCACAGCAGTGCAATCAAACTGTCAGGGCTGAGTGAAGTTTTGCTGATCCAATCTGCTCCTTCTGTGATTCCTGTCAAAAGCATCAGGAGGTGGCAGATACAGTTGTGTGCACTTTAAACAACAGATCTTTATTTTTGCACATTAGAGGAACTGCTATTGTTTGTTTCTCTTAAGCTCACAAAGCGTGTTCAGATGTGGCTGCAGTCACAACCCAGGCTGCACTTCCCAGATTCTTCTGCATTCCTATGGCTGCCCAGTTTTACTTCCCAGCTTCTCTTGTGAGGCCAGAACATAGAAACATCTCTCAGTCTTGCTGGTCTCTGTAATTCCCCAACAGATCTTGGGAGCACCCCGGAGGAAGTTACATTGTGGATCCTACATTATTATTAATGAGGTAATTAAACCAAAGGGTTGTATGGAAAGGGGAAGAGTCATATTTTAATAAGCTCCCTTCTGGATACTGCATTATGAGTTGCCAGATAAATGTTATTCCCTGTTAACTATACCAAAAGGATCTGATACTAATTGATATTATTGATAGTAATATCAATAATCACCTTGACTAAAAGGACAGGATGTTCTTTCATCATTTAAAAAGGATGTACCTTTGATGTACCTTAATAACCAAAATAATTTGAAAAAAAATTATTCCATTTGGGCTCTGTTAATATGCAGCATGTATTTTTAATCAGCTTTCCAGCATGATGCACCTTTTCACACTTCTGACTGAAGCCTTAAACTCATGCTGTGAAATGGAAACTTATGGTTTTATCATTTAATAAAAAGAACCTGAAACTGAGGTGAATTGTGTGGTACTGCCCCATTTCTGTGCTGGCTTCTTAGCCTATGGCTTTCCCATCAGGGCAGAAAGTCTTCTAATTACAGCAAAGCACCAATGGAAAATGAAACCTAGGATGCCATTGTGCCCTCTTCTCTAATACTTATATTGGCCAGTGGCTCCTGCTGTGATGAAAAATCAGGTTCAGAAGTGCTTTGATTCATTAAAGAAAAAATGTTAAAAAAAAAGAGAGAGATAGATAGAGAAACTCTAAGATAACAGACTTTTGTTCCCTAATACATTTGTTTCTTTAAAAATCTCAGTTTCTAAACCTGACAAGAAAACACATTCCACCTTCCATGATCTGTTTTTACCCCCTTCCAAAGTATCCCTGCCAGGGACCGGATTATTCTGCCTTGAACAAAAAAGAAATCTGAAATTCCTGGCAGAGATGGATCCTGTGCTGCCTATAGGCTTGAAAAAGGATTGGCTCCAGCTTCCACCTTGGATACAGAATTTCAAAATACACACCAAGTAAATACATAGATTAATTACAAATTAAACTCATGAGTCCAAATGCATAGGTTTGGGGCTCTGAAAATCCCACATAATTTGTTGCTGTCATCACTAGGAGCTGTTCTCTTTTACCCTCTTCAGTGACTGTTCTGTAACCCACCCTTTCCAGTTCAAGTTCACAGCAGATCCCAAAAACAGCGTCCCAAGGAAATGCAATGAAAGGAATGGACACTTGGAACATGCTTCTGACAATCTATTTTACCTAAACAAATACTGAAAAATGATATTTCCAAAATAACAGAAAAGTGAATGGCAGCTTAGCAGGTTGGTTCTGCCTGGGAGAGCTTTTGCAGCTACTGACTGCACATCTCCTCACACTGTGTTAACAACTCGTCCTGACTCCAGTTGTTGATGAAATTACTTTTGGATCACATCTGTGTTGTATGATGGAGTCCAATTGTGAGCTTTTTGGCAGCTGTATAGACTACTAAGTCTCCACTAATTTGATTTCTTGTCTGAGAGTATACATCTTTAGGGAATTTACTGCTTGCTCATCTCTGAGTTCCAGTAATATGGCACAAACAAAAACAAAATCCAAGGATGACTTATAACAAGAATTTTGCCAGTCACAGGACTTCTCCTTATAAACAGGATCCATTAGACCAGATGAAATGAAAAAAGTAGTCAGGGACAAAAAATTGCAGCCTCTGAGAAGCAGCCACTCTCTTGAGGAAGAGAAAACTGTATTAACAATTTTGACTAAAAAGATGGATTCTCAATGGTTATCTCGAGCAGAACTTTTAGCAGTGCACCCATCTTGTACTGTAAAGAAAATGGAATTTGGAAAATGAAATAGAAAGCAGGAATCTGTGGTTGACAAGGAAAAGGAAATAAAAACATCCTCAAACCTTTTTCTTTTCTTTTTTTTTTTTCCATATTGGAAAAAGAGGAAATTAAATCTGAGTTGGCCAATTAGCCCCCACAGTCCCCAAAGGCAAGACAAGATCTTTTTGCAGGAAAGCCTTGAGGTGAAGCCAATTCAATTAATTTCCACAGCAAAACTGTCAAGATCCAAAAAACTAGGTGGAATAATGAACTGATTAAAACTTGTAATTGCAATTCAATGGACGAAACCATTAATCACAGAGATGGCAACATTCTCTCATTTCAAGACTGTGCTTGGATGAGTTGCCAACAAAAGGAATTGTAGGAATAAAGGGCTAACATAAACTGGAAAAGGAGCACACTGGACAGAAAATTGTGTGGTTCCATGACTGACCTGAGGAAAAGAACAGCCCTCCCTAGACAAAAAAAAATATTATTAAAAAAAAGTTTAGGTATATTTTATTATTATTATTCTCAGTTCCTCAGCTCTCAGTGGTTTACACCACTCCCAGCCTGAATGTCAATGATATACTGAACAGCACTTGAATCACACTCAAAGTCATTTCTTCCAGCTTTAATTTCATGTGTTTCTAATATACTTCTCCTCTTACTTTTTTCTCTTGCTTAGCCCTCTACTGCAGGTTCCTTGGTGTCATCTTCACTGTGCTGTTCCCACAGCAGGATCTCAAGGGGAGGCCATGCTGCCAACTGGCAGCTCCTCCAGTGGTGTTCACACACCTCCACCATCCATCCACACCCTCTGCTGCTTTCCCAGATGCTGCAGATGCTGCCATGGCACAAACTGCAGAGCAGAGGGAACCAGGAAAATAAACCCTACTTCTATTCAAACAAAACCTAATTTTAATGAAAGGCATTATTTTTATCTAAGCTTTTGGAGATAATGCCACAGTTCAGACGAGTTATGCCATTACTTTTCATCATCTAAACTTTAACCCCACTTCTTTCTCTCCTGCTACACTTTCAAGATTAAGCCACCATGATTAAGCTCAAGAGATCAGCAAAGTCCCTCACCTTGTCTTTTGTCAGCCTAGATTTTTGCTTTGGCTTTGACTCCTCTATAGCCTCTCTCTGAAGGGAAGGGTTAGACTGGGGTGTCCACTAAGCTGCTGAAAGTGTCAGCCAGGCTGGAGTGAGAGCTGACAGGATGATAAAGGGAAGTGGGTGCTGACAGAGAGGGTGAGAAGAGGTCTAAAAATCCTATATTGTACCAAGCGCACATTGCACATAAAACTGATCAGGAAATTTTTAAAAAAGCATTATAAGAAGGCACGAATGCATTAATGCCAAACCAGAATGGAAATTAACAGAAGAGGAAAAAAATTTGATGACACTCCATTTTGGTAATTGATTTGTCAGGGTGTAATATTTCCTGATGGTTGGGTACCATTTAACTTAAAATTCCAATGAAGTCTACAGGTTTTGTAATTATCAGTGGTACCACTAAGTGGCTATTTTGCAAGCAAGGAATGTTCAAACCAGGGACATGAAAATATTTCTGTTGGGAAGAAGGAATGTGAAGAAATAGGGTGAAAATGAGTGAAAGCTCCTCTTAGCTGAGCAGATTCTACCCCCGGAGAGACCTGGAGGAGCAGAGCTTAATTAATTGTAGCACCATTGAAGCTCTGCAAAGCAAAAAGCCTATGAAGTCATGAGATCATCTTCCAGACCACAGCCCAATTCCCAGTGAGCTATCCAGAACAGTGCTCAGCATCTCTGGGGTCGAGTCTTCTGGAAATCCTAACTCACTGAAGCTCTGGTACACTCAAAAGCAAAAGAGCTGTGACAACTTTGGGAAGGAAAAGGCAAAACTGCAGATCTCATGGTCTGCAAGAGCCTTCTCAAGGACTGGATCTTTGCTGAAGGAATAAAGTAGAAGGCATGAGAAAAGTAGAAGGTGAAAGAAGGAAAGAGGATTTTCACCTTCTCTTTGTCTCTAACCAAATTCATTCTTCCCTCTAAAAACATTTCCAATCAGAAGACTGCTCTCCACTTCAGATGTGAGAGCTGGAGGGAGTGGTTACAGGTAGATTTTCGGCCTCTCGCAAATTATTGCAGCCAACAGAAATGCAGCTTATTACAAACAAGCAAGATCTGAGCTGTTTGCAAAGCTTTTTGAATTCATTGGAGACATACCAAGCAACTGCCACCCACATCACTTCAAGAGCAAATAAAGGCAGCCTTGAATAAGTGATGCTTTAATGGAGTGGCTTGCTCCCTCTGCTTTTTTTATTTTTTTACTTTTATTTATTTTGGAAGCAGCTGCAACTTCCAAATCTTGCTCTTGATATCTAAAATTCCATTATTAATTTATTATTAGCTTATTTTGCCACTAATGATCTAAACAAAGACTTGCCTGTCAACTAACCCATGTCAAGAGAGATAAAAAAATAACTCCTCAGCTTGATTTAAAGGCTACAGCTTCTAAGTTTTAAGTTGTGGGAGCAGGGTGGGAGTTCAGAAATCGTAGAAGCTCCAGGGACAGTTTAGAGGAATGGGTGCTTTTAGCATGAAGGGAGGGTGAATGTATTCTTTTGCCACAGGGAAATGAAGAGCCGCAGTGAAAAATTCACATTCTGGATACAAGAATGCTTCCTGGAACACCAGATGGGACAAAAAAAAAAAAAAAAAAAAAAAAAAGGTTCACTTATTTCCATCTGGAAATAGCCTTCTTGGCACTTAACAGAGTGGAAAGCTCCCTGCCTGCAGCCTGCCTTGAGATGTCATGATGGCATGTTTTCAAGGTGTTCTTAGTCCTGTTGTACTGAATAACATCAACAAGATTCTCAAAGCAAGCTCCCTCCCAACAGCTTTCTATCCCACAAAATTCACCTGACCTCACTTATTCACAGGAACCTATTTCAAGCCTTCATTTTTTCTGATAGTACAAGAGTAGATGGGAACAAGCTACCTTGTATTTATCAGGGATGCGAGGATGCACACAGACAACACTTTGGCAGACTTGAGATGAAAATCCCGTGTCCCATTCATTTGCCAAAAATTTGTCACACAGCCAGATCACAAGGGGTACAAGTCAAGGGACTGGTGATACTGGACAGGCACGGGGATGATTCTAAGATAGCTGGGGGGTACATACTGAGCACTAAATATGAAATTATAGCGCTGAGAGAGGGCTCTGGGGCTTCTACACCATTTACACACCCTGGACTCTCTCTGCCTTCATTATTTTAGGATCCTGGAAAATCAACCACTTTAGAAGACAGCCAATGCCAAGATCCCTTTTTAGAGACTCCAAACTCGGCTGTTCCCTTCCAGGTGACCTCAGCAGTCTTTCCAAAATCTCCAACACTCCTGTAGGTCCCCCAGAGATATTGCTGGGATATGTTTACACTGCCTTTCACTTTTCTTTTCAAGACCTTGGCCATGTTTATTGATTTATGCTTTGTTTCTCAGCATTGTGTTTCTGCTGAAGGTGACCCGTGCCTTCCCAGACTGGAGTGTTACTCTTTCGAGGTCATGCTCTAATGCCTGCCTGGCTCCTGTAAAACATCACCCTCTGAACAGCTCCTGATGGATGTTTGGGTCAAGAGTTCTGCTTATTGCATGTCAAACATGGCTCAAAAATGAGCACAGACTGAGTGCCTTGATGAGGTGAAGCCAGGATCACATCCAAAGTTCTTTTTGTTCTAAAGGTCAACACTTCAACTTCTCCAACAGGCTTTCCTATGGCTGTAATTCCAAATCTTTTGCTCAATATAGTAAAAAAATATGTTTTCATGAGTTGGTGGGAAAAGATCTACTAAATCAGCATGGGGGAAATACAACTTTCTGCCTTCAGATCACAAGAGGAAATCAACCTTTGTCTTTAGAAACCATCTGATCTTGCCATTTCTCAGTTTTCCAGCTGTCTATTGGCAACCAATACAGCTCCACCAGAGCCAAGCTTTCAGAGAGTTCCTAGGCCCAGGATCTCATATTAGAACTCTTTATTAAGGTGTTAATTTTAAAATGTTTTAAGCATGACAGCCATGTCACCTTTATATTTATTTAAAATTGAGAGAGCAAACAAAGTTTTTTTCATCTGAGTTCAAGACTGTCAGCATCCCCTCCCAGGAGATACTCCACTGTACATACACCCGCTCCACAGGGTTAACATCCTAATTCTCATTACTGAAAAACTTCTCAAACTAACTCAAACTTCTCCTTCACTCATCCAAACCATTGCTACTTGTCCTACTACATTTAAAGAGAAAGTAATTCCCTTCCCTGAATAACATGCATTGTTTTCTGAAGGTCTTTATAGACATCGATGAAATCTCCCCCAAGCTCTTCCTTTACTACACTACAGAGCTTTGGTTCCTCCCTCTGTTTCTCCTACCCCTCCAAAGCATGGAATTATATGTGGAGGACAAGAATCACACACTACCACGAAGTGCTATAAAGGAGAGTAAAGCAGCAGTGTTAACAGTGCCCGTGTTCAGGATAGTCTGAATAACAAAACACAAGGTATTCCTGTGTTATAAAACAGCACAGCCCTACAAACGTGATACAAATTGCCTTGATATGTATCAGCAGAAAATCTCATCATAAATACATCTTTGTACATCCTCACAAAATGTTATCCTATGCTTTGCTAAGGACTGGGAGGAGAAATTTATAAAGAATGACACTGCCTATTTATAAATTAAGGTAGAGAGGACAGACAGAAGAATGGAAAAATCCAATCTAGATTTTTCTCCCAGGGAAAAAGAAATGCTCTGAAGTATAATAGAGCCATGGGTGTTTGAGTCTGCATCTTCACAGAGTAAAGTAACACTGCAAAATGGGATTAGAGCGTTCACAGCAACATGATTTCTACCATGAGGTAGAGCCACCCCTGCAATGCTGAGTCACACAGGCCACCATGAACGAGATCTGTGAGGTTCTTCACCTGGTTAACTCAAAGATGGATCCATAAAACCACCACTACTTCATGACTTTGCTGGCAGCCCTCCATGAAAGGCCACCCTTGGCTGTGTACAGGGGAGGAGGCCAGGCAGACATTCAGGTGGGATGGAGCTGGCATGGATCACCAGTTCCGAATCATGGTCCATTCCAGTCCTTCTCAGCTGCATGTGTTTTTCCTCATAAAAGAAAAACAACAAACTTCAATCTCCTCCCATTACCAGAAATGCTTTCAAGTTTTACTTCTACAGGATAAAGAGCTGTTTAATCACCAAAGAAGATAAAGCTTAATTCTTTCCTGTATTTAGTAACAACCTTAAACTTTCAGCATATTTTTTGAGCTTTGCATAAACTGACCAGATTCTGACCCTGCTCTGAAAGCATTTCATTCTGCCACAAACATTACCAATGAGCTCCATTGTCTTTGTAGTCACCTGAAAGTCTGCTGAAAGTGTTTCCTGAAGAGCCATGACACCTGATGAGCCAGACATCACTTTCCCAGCTTCCCTGAGAATGTCTCTACACCTCTCTCCTTTCCTGAAAAACACTCTTGTTTTTCAACATCTCCTGAAGTTTGAAACACCAAACAACCCCCAAACAGAAGAATATCAAAATGAGATAAGTCAGTAGTGCAGATAAAATTCTGCTGTTCTGTGTAAAAGAAGGTTTCATCCTCTGCTGGAATAATGTGCTCAGGCTTAGTCACTAAAAAGGCCAAGCAGAAAGAGACAGCGGAGGCAGCAAAAGTAGGTTGGATTATTATGCATTATTATAGAGGGGGAAGAAAGTAATCCATTAGAAGGAAAATGAAAAGCTTTGGGATGATGAGGGGTAAAAAGTAAAAGTGGGAGAGTAGGCATATGAGAGAGCACTGCAGATAATGTCTACAAGGGCAATTACTGGTTCCCTTTCTCTCTACTCTTTCCCATAACACAAGACCTGGAGGGCAACATGCAATTAAGGGCCACCCATTGAAAACATACCAAAATGAAACTCTATTTAGTGTGTAATTAACCTGTGGAACTCAGTCCCACATGGCATTCTAGGGACAAAGAACTCAGACAGTGCCCAGGAAGGATTAGACACTACTAAGAAGTAGTAAGATAGCATTTCCCATTCCACCAGCTGGATAAAAATAAAGTACAAAGAATATCAATCCTCCAGCTTCAGGGCCTAAGTTGTGCATTGTGATCAGCAGCAAGTAAAGCTCAGCAGGATGTGAAAGATGCAGTTCTGCCAGTGAAAGCTTTAGTGCACGGCCCTTTCCTGTGTGCTGCTTGTCACTTATCTCAGATGCTTATATGGCTCCTACAGCTCCAGCATGAGTTCATTACAATCAGTAACATATTCATCATCACAATAGCCCGAGAAGGAACAGAAGATCTTTTTTCCCCATTGTACAGACTGTGAACAAAAAGGTTAGGGACATGCTGGAGGTCACACAGGAGAGGGGAGCACTGCTCCCTGCTTCCATCCTGATCACTGGACCCTACAGCAAGGCAGACCAAAGAGCCAGCTGGGAAAGCAGACAGCAGCTCCATTTCCAGGCCTCTTTCAAGCACAGATGTCCCAACACTAAGCATAGCAGCATTTTAATTAAACAGCATCCCTAGCCCAATCAACATCTTCATCAGCCAAACCATGACCACGGTTCCAGGGACCCAGCCCTCAGGTGGGACCTCCCAGCAGGTTTCTCTGACCGTGCTGATAAACAGCACTAGTTCAGTAGCTGGTTTGTCCTTTGGGATGAATTCTAGCTGTCTGTGCTGGATGGCACCATGGCACTCTTAGCATGCAGTATTCCCTCCTGCTGTGACTCTCTACAGGGTTTAGTGTATGCAGCCACTCAGGGTCAGGCCACCAAGCTGCTGCAGGTTGTATTTACCTAAGCAGTGCCAGCCAGTCCAATGCAACCACTCCCATGGGTTGCACAAACTACCAACCTTTGAAAGGAACAGGAGAACAGAAAACAGGGCTTTCCTCCATGCAAAAACAGGTCTCTGCTTTTTTATTTTACTTTTACAAATGGCTATGTATATGCACTCTGTATCCTCTTTGATATTATCATGTATTTATAATATACTTAACTGGGTGATTTATCAGTCATTCTCTGATGATAACTACAGCACTCCTTTAACATTCAGATTTCTTTAATTTTCTCTCTTCTTCTTTAACCTTTTCTTTTCCTGGAGCAGCCTTGCCCTGAGGTGGAAATGTAAAGGTCCACCACAATCTTTATAGGAGAAAAGAGTCCCATTTGAAGCTGATTCAGTGATACAATGAATGCACAGGTCATTTTGAGAATAAAACATAAAGACACACTAACCACAAAAGTTTTATTTCCTTCAAAAGTGATAAGCATGTATGAAGGAAAGACTTTTCTTTTCACTACCTCTGGCCTGCAATGGAACACTTGTTAAAAAATGTTCCTTGATACTAATCTCCAACTGGTGTTTGACTTATCTTGAACTCTCAAATGTCACCAGCTTTCAAGTGGTGCTGTGAAAAGACCTAACTTACATATCTATAAAAGAGCTCTATTTTAACCAAGTCTCATGCTTTCTTCCTTCCTCCCTGCCTTTTTTCTTTCCCTCCTTTCTTTCTATCTTTATTCTGCCACTGCATTTCTGCTTTGATTTTGAATTTTAATACAAAAAAAGGGCAAGAGGAGAAGCTATAAATTTTGCAGAATAAAACTACTCTTAATTCATCTAAGACTCCTTTAAATTAACACATTTTTCCTTACTCTGACCTAGAACAAAAATTTTAACAAAATTTGCCTTTTACGAGGTTGTTCTACTTCACCAGGGCAACAGCCAGCCTTCCTGAGCTGGGTAGTGAATCCTGAAGAGATGCCAAGAGCACCCTGCAAAGGTGAGGAAGGTGCTTCTTCAGAAATACAAAGACATGGGATGGGAAGGGACAAGTGGAAGCTCACAAAGATTAGGAATGAAGAGATTTAATGTCACCTGTTCCAACCTGCAGCTCTAAAGTGTTACCATAAACCAAAAATCTCTGTCACTTTGATTGTACGTCCATGAAAATGATAAATCTTCATTGCACAGTAGATTTCCATGGACCCCCCTTCCAAAGCCAAGTAATGCAGGCAATTGGGACACTCTTCAATAAGGGAAGCATCAAACAATCAAGGATGCAGCTCAGGATGTTACTGACAAAGATCAGTAGAAAATTGCTTCATTAATGGAATCTTGTTATGAATCAGTAGATCAAAAATCTAATCAAGTGCATTCCACCACACACATCACAGGGAGATCACAGGCAAGTGCAAGTCACAGATTCCTTGATCATTGGCTTGATGCATGCAAGAGATGCAAAGCTGAGTCATGAAGCTGGACAGAGGGATACAAGAATTATGATGACATTGCCCCTTTGAGGAAAGGAAGCTCTCAAATTCCATGTTGAGAAAGATTACCAGAAATTGTCAGTGCTCCACATTGTTCCTTAATCTGGAGCATCATTAGATTATTGGCTCTGAAGTTCACATTCTGAAAAGTAATTTGGTTCTCTAATAAGGCACTGGCACCAGTGAGCCAACATACCATAACAGGATAATGATATGGGTAGTTCTGTCCTTTCTGCTGCTGTCTTATCCCTCAGATCTAAACACTGGACACACTTTCCATAGTACTGCTCATCTGAGCATATCAAAATGGTTTGTAGATGTTCATTATGAGTAATTTCCAGGCAGCACGTGTGAATAATTTACAGTATGGCAGAAGTGTAATTTCTACTGCTCTCACACTTTTTCTCTCCTTGCAGTTTCAACACTTCTAAAATTTGGTCTCCCTCTTTTTCTGGCCAACGTAAATTAAGAATATCAGTAATTTGGATATGTTACTAAATCACATCTCTAGGTGCCTATAGTTACAACTACCTAGCCCTAATTTTGGAAGCAAATCTAAAGCAGCAGCCTAAGACAGTGATCCCTTCTAGAACCAATGTGCTGTGCCAATGGAAAAGTTTCTGCCTCCAGCTGGATTTTTTAGCTAACATGAGCTGCTCCATCAGCACTAACTTAGCTTTTTATCCAGGTAAAACATAACAGTAATCAGGAAGGAGGTGTGAGCTACAAGGCAGTAACTGTGAGAGAATCCGACTCTAAAACACACCCCACTAATATCTTGAGAAAGTCTGAGAACTTAACAGACCTGAACTCATTGAATTCAGTCAGTCATGTCTCAATGTGTCTCATTAAGACAAATATAGTTTAAGCATGTGAAGGTCCTTTATTGATCAGCAGGGCAAAGGAAACCTTTTCTTTTCAGATTTGCTGGGGTTTTCTCCTCCATTTTCTGCAGAGATTTTACACAAATCTGTTAACTCAGTCTCTGCCTTTCATTTTTTCCAGTCAGCTTTGGGATTCCATCTCCCAGGGCAGTCTACATTTAACAGTCACGAGTGTTTAAAACATAACAGTGAATTGTCATAATTGTCATTTAGAGCAGAGGCTGGGATTTCTGGGGTTTGTTTCTCTTTTTTCTTCTTCTTTTTTTTCTTTTTCCCCTACAGGATCTTAATTGCCTTTTTCATCAGAGATTTTCAAATAGAGTTGATACTTGGGAGAGTTTAATACTGAAAAAGAGAAGAATGGTGCCCACCTCAGACACTCAGAAGGGAAAGTGATTCAAAGAAGCAGAACTAGAAAGGTGTGTCAAATGGCTAAAGGTGTGACACAAAGCCCAGCAAAGTACAAAGCTGAACACAAAGGAGGAAGGAAAAATACAGCAGCTGTCTACCAAGCCGACATGAAAATGCTGAAACTTAAATAACTAGAAAGGAAAAAGGGGGAGAACTTTCATGGCAGGAAAAAGAAAGGGCAAAAGAGAAAGAAGCAGCACAAGACAACATAGTCTTATACACAAAGAGGAAAAGAGACATGTCCAATGACAGAACATACAGACAAAGAAAAATAACCCCAACCACAGATGGATTTCCAAGGCAACACATAGAAACCAAACAAAAATTCAAGTCAAGAAATTAATTTAAAATCTTCACAAAATAATTAAAACCCAAAAATATTTTTAATAAAAGCAAATAACCTTTTCCAGCTTAATAAAAATGTTCATTTTCTAAAAAGGCCATTTTCCAACACTAGTTTTTCCATTCAGCTCCAGTTATGTATTCCAGGCCCCCAGGGCTAAACATAATCTGTGTTTGAAATGAGAACATCTTTGTTCAAACTTTAGGCCAACAGCAACCAAAAGATCTATCTGTGCTCTTGTGAAAAGAAACAGGAAGGGAACTGTAGGGGTAAATGTGAGCATGCTTTGAACATCAGACAGTGTCCAAGCAGTCAAGGATACCTGAGCAAAACTTTCACTTTTAATACCCACAACTCATTATGACACTCTGAACATATTTCAGAACAACTCCTTCCATGCAACAGTTTCTCCAATGTGTAGCCCTGTAGGAACTGCAGTGTGCTGGTTGTAGAGCCCTTCCAGGATTTTCAGGTGTCTGGGAAGCTGTCCTTTAGTAGATCAGTCAGCTCACTGCAGTGAGGAGCATAAACACAGGGCAGTAAAGGTTTGTGGTGTCAGGGCAGCTCGTGAAAGGCTTCACCCACTGACTTCTCCATTATTGCTGTGGAAACAGAGTCTAGTGTACTATACACTTCATTCCAGACCTTTGAGCCAAGCAGGGCTCTTTGTTCTAAGTGCCACAGAGAATGCTCTGCAATCAGAGCTGCCAGACAGATCAATAGAGCCATCAGCGATCAGCACCGCTGGAACTGCCCAGAACATCTGTTTGTGTGGCAGTGGGCAAGTCAGGATGCATGGGGAATAAGCAGTCTCTGGCATGGGAAGACCTATGGACAAAGGGAAGAAAGACTGTTCATGCTGGAACATGAACCCCTTTTCCCTCCCATGCTGCTGTCAGTCTGGAGGCACATGAGCACGTGTGCATCACATACCACTGCAGAAATATCTGATTCACAGCGGAGACTGGGTGGCTCAGCAGGCTAATGCATCTGTCCTTCATTTCTGGAGTTACAGGTGGAAAAAAACTTGACAGTCCCAGGGTATTCCTACGTGGATTTCCATTTGCTTCAGACCTCTATGCTCACTTTTTTCACCCAAAGCAGATTTCATGGCCCAAAAGTCATGGCAGAGGACAGGATTTAGTTGAAATGAAAATTGCTCGAGGGGCAAAACTGGAGAAAACAGATATAAATCAAATACTTGGATGCATTAGCAGAGCTACATGAAAAGGCTATGATGAGAATGGCTGGAAATATCCAAGTTCAGGAGAAGAGCTGAGGAGAGCTCTGTGGAGACTTGAGACTAGAACAAGTTGCCATTCAGAATGGCAGAGGTAGAAAATTGCTGTGGCCTCTGACCAGCAACACTACAGTTTCTGTTCACCTTCAATAAAATCAGGAAACATGCCCCATGTTTCAATAATGAAACAAAACACCTTACAGTGAATGCAGGTTTTTAAAAAAGGGTTCTAGCTGTACGTTCCATCCCAGTTGGTTTTGGTCCACTGGTTTTAGCTGTTTCCTGAGGCATAATTGCTTCCAGTTTTGGAATGCATTAGTGTTCAGCTCAGCTCCAGGCATCATTCTAAAGGAGAGAGGCAGGGTGAATTTTTAAAAGAGCCAGATAGCAGTATTATTTTTACTCGAGCCGTTACTGTTCTTTCTCACTGGAACACCTCCCTGCTGGTACTGCTGATCCGAGCCAGCCCTCACCCTGAAGGGCACTTTACTTTCAGTCCTCACTTCACTCTGGCTGTAAGAGCTCAGCCATGAAAGGAAGCAATAGGCACATCCTACATCCCAGCTGCAGCTCTCCGCCTCTCCGCTCCTTCACCCAGCTGGAGAAGTTTGGCTCCACTGTGCCCTGACTGAACTAACCCAAGTTAAGGCAAGCTCAGCACAAGCCATCTCAGTCCGAATCATGAGGCCACTGGGAATCATTTAGGATGATGCCATTAGTGCAAACACGTAACCTTTGAGTTCCTGGAGGTAATTTCATCTCTACTTCATAGCCGATAGAGTCTGTTGTGTACAGACTTGAGAAAATTGGAGCAGGGTATTTCAAGTCGATCTCAACTGAGCCTGATAACTCCCCCCACTTCCACCTCCCTTATTTATAGCAAACAACTGGACACTGCAAGTCGATGACCATTGACAATATGACACATGGATCTACAGACCCAGCAAGTCTAATATCAACTGAGCTGACAGTGCTGGATCCTGGCTATCATCAGAGGAGAGACAAATATTCCAGCTGCCAATAGATGTGCCCCTGCATGGACCTTACATGAAGCACCCTTGGCCCGAGGGAGCACTAGAAATCAATTAAAATTCTTTGTTGTGCCAAATTCTGCGTATCTTTCAGCAGCTCCCTCTTCTCCTTCCTCTGCTACAGGTGGACAACTAATCAGAAACCCTTTTTTGTACAGCAAACAGCTACAGCTTTAAAGAATTAACAAGATGGCAGGGTTTTTTTTGTTTGGTTTGTTTTTTTTGTTGTTGTTCTTTTTTTGTTTGTTTGTTTGTTTGTTTTGGTTTGGTTTTTTTTGTTTGTTTGGGGTTTTTTTGTTTGTTTGCTGATATAATCAGGGATCTCACCTCCTCTTCAAACCCCACAGGACCAAATGTGTGAAATCTTTCATTGATTCTGCAGCTTCCCTTTCCAATCTTGTTTGCAAAAAGCTCTTGAAATTTATCCTGCACTTGAAGAGGGCATTTACAGTTGTCACTTTTGCCTACTCTCAGCATCCATCCTCCACACAAACAGCTTCTCCCTGGAGTCAAAGAGGACATCTGATAATTTCCAAGAGGCAGGTTTGCAGTAAGGATCTGCTCACAGGGCAGAAGAAGAAACTCAAAATGTGCTCTGGCTGCTCTGCTTAAATGTCCCTTCAAGGGTACACTTCAGCTGACTGAGAGGAGCTCTGGCCCAAACCTGGCTAACCCCAGGATCCAGTGCTACCACAGACAGTGGTTCAGCACAGCTGAGAATCAAGCCTGAGGCCCAAAACTGCTCAGCCCTGCTATTTTTTAAACCCATCTGTCAATTCGTAGAGAACGAAGACTGCTCAAAGTGATCAGAAAACAACAGATCATTTCCCAAAGCCCACCCAAGAGCTGTACAACAGCCACAATTCTCCATTAATGAGGGCTTGGGCTGCAGCTGGGACAGCTGTCTTGAAGCACAAGGATCCCAGCTTTAGCTCTAATGCTTCAAACCATGAAACTTCCCATATTTCTCTGTGTAGACTCACAAATTATCTGTTCAGCCACTGGAAAGCACTAACTGTCTTACCTCCTTGAGTTTCCAAGAGTCAGACTCAAAGTAAGGAGCAGAACATGGGAGAACTGCAAGTGTGGATGGGACAATGGGACAAGAGGCAAAGTGAGAAGAAATCTCTTCAAAATAACAGTAATAAATCAGGAAAGCACTGATTCTCTGTCTACACAGTTGGTGGTATTGACAAACCATATCTCCTTTGCTTTTCCCACAATTACACTATCAACCAGGCTTCTGGAAGCAATAAAAACTCTTTATCTACTATCGGTGTACACTGAGATTTGAAATTACTTTCAATGACAAAATGCAGGCTTAAGTGCTCTCACTGGCATGTAGTAGGTCTGAGACATTAGCATCAATAGATGCTGTGAATGAGTCCTGCTCCTTCATTGCTCTCAGAATAGCAGATGATCTCTGCTGAAAAGTCGCTGTGATTTGCTGGGCAGAACCTCAGCTTAATAGGGACAAAGTACCCCCGAGTTTGAGAATAGCTTCTGTCTTCATTACAAGCTCTTCACCCACCTTCACAGACACAGTCCTGTAACTAATGACTGCAAGAGGCTCACCACAGGCTCTGCAGAGCAGTGCTTCAGCATAACAGCAACTGCTCATCGCTGAGTGGTGATTATCTTGTCACACCAGCGCTTCCTTCTCCTAGGCAGACATGGTGAAGTTATCTGGAGAATGCCTAAAACACATTTCTGAGAGGGAACTGTGGGGTGATGGATTATGGGAGGCTGCCAACACAGGCACTGGAGCCATTAAGACTGACTGAGGTCTGATTACAGTTTTGCATAGTATAAGGGCACATCTGAAGATGTGTAATTTAATGGCTCATTGCTCGCTTCCTACACAGAATTGTGCAAGAAGGAAAAACTGCCAGAGTCTGGTCGATTTGAAATCACCTGTTTGTGTTCTACTATGGAATAGTCTACAAAATCTCATGAAATACTAAGCAAGTAAAATGCTTGGCTCCCTCTGAATTGCTTCAAAGTGATCAGCCAGCAATTGAAAAGTAGAGCTGAAATTGCTGGAACATTCCCTGATATTTACTACTTGTAACTCCCTTAAAGTAGGAAGCCTCCATTTCATTACTCTCACTTTTCTGAGCCATTTTCTTACACATTTCCTTATGCCATTTATTTTTTGTCCGTAAAGCTACTGCTGGTGCACGCATGTCTTGCAAATCCAGGACCTCTGTAAACCAAGAGCTGCTGTAGGAAAATGAGTGTCACCTTCTGCCACTGTGAGAGAGAGAGAGGCTAGGAACAAACAGGTTTTCTTTCCATAATGACCTTTGTTTCTGGCTCTGCTGTCTTACCCCCATTCAGCCACAGCAGTCAGGGCTGGCAGAGCATGTTTGTCCTGTTCACTCAGATGTGTTTCTGCTCTGACCCAGGTAAAGAGCTGAACACTGATTTAGATTTTCTCAGTTTTCATGTCTGTCAGCCAGCAGGCTCTTTACTTCAGCAATATATCACGAAGCAAGGAAAGATTTGGCTTCTGCCTTGAAAATGCAATTCTTCAGCAGGTTGTGATGAGGCCATGGGGTGGCTTTGAGGCGTCTACTTTATGTTTTTACTGGTGAAGCTCTTGTTTAAAAGAGACAATTTTTATTTTGGCTATTTTCCACATTCCAGTGCCAAACAACACCCATTCTGACAGCACCACTTTCTTTTTTTTTCCCTGCCAGCCTCTGTCATGTTGCTGTTCATATTCTTGTTTTTCTAATCCCTGAGTCCCTTCTTTCATTCACTACTGTCAGACACCTTGATCAGGCAGCAACAGACCACCAAAAAAGAACTCAAGGCTTAAACATATCCACAGTCAGGCCATCAGGAAAGCTACTGCACCAAATAAAACTGTCTTTGGGCATGAAGAGTAGGCTGAGATCTACAGCCATCAATTAAAAAGATGAACTAATTACCCTGAGCCAGGGAATTCCACATACAGACACACAGTATCATACATTTGCTAGAGAAAATTTGTTTTTGCATGACTAGAGCAGAGAAAACCCAACATTTTGTGATTGTTTGTAAATTCAGTGAGCACTTTAAATTCTCTTTTGGGTGATTAGAGGTGATCAGGAGCTGGCAGCTGCCTGACCCTCAACAGAGGTGCTGCAAAGCTGAACCTGCAGCAGCAGCCTTGGGAATCCTCAAGTCTCTGTTCCTGGTGAGCTCCTTCCAGGAAGCAGGACATGCTCCAGCAGTTACAAAAGGGAGCAAAAGGGACCACTGGATTTAGAGTAAAAGTTTAGGTTTAGGCTTTGGGGGGTTTTGGCTGGGTGTTTTTGTTTGGTCTGTTTGTTTTTTGTTTGGTTGGGTTTTTTTGTTGTTGTTTTTGTTTGTTTTTTGTTTTTGCTTGTTTTTGTTGGTTGGTGGTTGGTTGGGTTTTGTGTATGTGTGTGGCTTGTTCGTTTTGTTTTTTTGGTGTTTTTTCCCATGAAACTCTTGGTTCTTTATTTTTTAAAAACTCTAGACTTCTTGTCTGCTGGAGGTGGCTGACGAAGGTGATGAGAAAGATGAAGTGAGCAGGTATTTTAAGGGTGCCATTAAATAAACCAACAAACTTTTAAAAATGCACAGTGATTGGAATCATGCAAGTCCTTCTGAGATCAAGTGGAACATGCATCTGAAGAAATTGCAAGAAGGGGATCAAGGAATAATACAATAAAAATTATTTCATATAGGGTAACATAATCCTTAGGGAAAATGTAGAAATGCCCAAAAACCCCAAAAGCCAAACACAAAGTCTGAGAGTCACAGAGGAAACACCAAGCAATTTCACAGCAATTCCTCTGGGAGTTGGTTGCTTTCCTGAGACCCTTAATTAATTATACATGCTAGTGAAGAAATATAATGTGCCTTAGAATAAAATAAAATTTAAAACGAAAGAGATAGGGAAAGGGAAGACAAAATGATTTTGTTAATTCAAGTTTGAACTAATTTAACTTTAATCAGAAGCTGACAGGAAAATGGTAAGCTCAGCTGCTTGTCACATTCAGCAGAGATGTCCCCACTGTCTTTAACAGATAAAACATTTCACTACTGACCTCCAGTGGGAGCAGAACATTGCCTTTAATGCTGTTGAGTGCAGTTTCAACAGATCTCAGTACTTATTATAATCTCTTCCATGGTCATCTCTCCATCAGCCTGAACAAATGGGATTTTTTTGAGTCTAAAAACATTGGGGTTTTTTTAGGGCAGTAGAAATATCTGGCTTCTATAAGCTGCAATGACCTCCATGACAAGGCAAGTCAGGGCAAATATGGGTTAAAAAAAAATATACTTTGGGCTCACCAAAACAAAGGTTAAAAATCTTGTCAGTAACAGTAATTTCAAGTGTTATCAGATTTAGGCTTTGCAAATCCCAAGTGTTCTGATCCCTTGCCCTGAGTCATGTAGAGAGTTCCCAGAAACCATGTTCATCCTCTCTGTGCCCTCTTCCCCTTCTTTAGGCTTTCTAGAATTTAGCCCATATCTGGGGTTCATTTATTGTGTTTTAGTTGGATTTCTCGAACTAAAAAACAAAACAAAACAAAACAAACAAACAAACAAAAAAATACCCAGACCCTGTCTGCCCTGACTCCAGTTATCAAAACAAAAATAGAAAAGCAGCATATCCCAAAAGCCAAAAGGGTCCTCCAAGCAAAACACAAGAGTTGTCCTGTGAGCAAACTCTGCCCATCCACGCAGGCAGATGTGCTCTGTGCCTCTCCGTGTGACCTGATCCCAGCTACTCTGAGCCAGGGTGGGAATTCCTGCCACTGCCAAGCACCCTGAGCAGACAAGGCTTCTCACAGAAGCTAAATGTCTCCACTGGGCAGAGCTCAGGCAGTAAAGTGCCTCTCTCTTTTCCCAAGGAGGATATTTCAGACAATTCAAGGCTTCAAGTGAGAATCAATTGGATGTGAATATTGGGTCCTGCAGCACACACAGGCTGACATGGAAAGGGGCAACCTCTGCACAGTGCTGGTCATACTCCTGGACCACTCCTTGATGGCATGGGGAGTGCCCTCAGCAAGGTCTCACTGCAGAGAAAAAAACCCAAATAAATACCACATAATCAGAATAACCATCTTTAAATTGAAAAAAATTATATAAAAAATGGGTATAGCGCCTCTCAACATGCTGCTATAGGTTCATATGCCAACAACACAGGACCCCACAACCCTGCCAGACTGATCAATTGTGGTTTAGGCTCAAAGGCACCATCTCTTCATGGCTTCTAGTCCTTCCCATTTATACCAGGGCATTCTATTATCTGCCTTTATACTATCAGACATTTCTTTTTTAGGGGTAATAGGTCAGCTGTTTTTTCACACAACACCAGCTCCATCACAAGCTTGCTAATTATTCAAGCAAACCTCTCTGAGACTCATCTCAGACCCACAGGGATATTAAGACACCCTTCAAATTCCTCATTAGCCTCCTATTTTCTCTGATGCCTGTAAGAATATTGAAATGACAGACCATAATTTATAAGTATTTTGCTGATTAGTACTGGCAAATCTCCCCTCTCTTCTTTTTGGATGCCCCACCCCCCCATCTGTGCTCTCTCATGCTGTACCCAGTTGTGAGCTCCTTGGGGAAGAAACAGCCCTTCTGATTCAAGTTTGCACATTGCCTAGCACAGCAGGGCCCCAGTTCACAGCTCCAAGATGTTCCAGATACAACTGCAAACAACAGCAACAGCAAACACACCCGTTTCTGCTCCTGCCCACTTGAATCTGGACTGAGCACGTAGCTGGCATATTTGTCTAAATCTTATTTTACAGGAATCCTAGGGGCAAGAGTCACGTCTCATCTGCAGAGATGAGATCCCTCTGCTCCCTGCCCCTTTCCCCATGGCAGCAGACCCCAGCTGCTCCTCACCAGTTGAAGACCAGATGTGCCCCTGGTCTGATGCCAGTTGGCAACTATTATGTCTCTGTAAAATAAGGGCACTAAAAAAAGCCCCTGGTTAAAACAACAGTGATTCTCTGGGACCAGCTAGAAATAGGGCAGTTGGATATGAACAATCACATAAAGAGGGATGGACTGAAACCACCAATTAACCTCAAGTAGGTCAAAGAGCCACTGCAGGCGAACACATCCCAGTCACAGATGACAGGGGCTGAATTTAAAGCAGTGGTCTAAAAGAAGAAATCATTACATCCCATGCCTAAACTCCTGGACCGATCTGCCTCCAGAATTAGACTCTGTTTTCATCCAGACCCATTTCCATGCACAGCACCATGGCTCTTGCTGTGGCAGCACGGATCTCACATCAGGTAAATTTCACTTTCACAACACATACAGGGTTACCTGGTGCAGAGTACAAACCCCACTTCACTTCCATCAATTATTAAGAATGTTGCTGCTTTAATTTTTTTTCAGGCCCTCCAAATAAACTTATTGTCTGGAGTATTGCGGCTTAGCAAAATTTTTAATCTTTAATGTTCTGTCTTAATTAACATCTCTGAATTTTTGCAGGTACATCTCCAGTTCTCCTGACTAGATCTGGGTTGGCAAAGTCATTTCTTCTAACAAAAACACTTCAATCTTCTTGTTTTAGAATTACTTCTCCCCCCCCCCCCCCCCCCACCCCCCAGTTTATGATTTTCTCATTTATGTGCTATAGCCTGGAGCTCTCTAAGTCTTTGTTACCACCAGCTTTTTAATCAATTATATACCAATGCTTTCCTCCTTTGTATTTTGCTCAATGGAGCAACACTTAAATTCACACCATGGTGTTTTTCTGCTTGTCATTTATGATCTATAAATTGTAACAGAAGAATTTTGATACATGACCCCACATACCTGCCAGGACCAGCTCTGCAAGCAATGTCTAACTAGAGACACTTAAATTCTCCTGTTATCTCTGCACAGATTACACTGCTACTTTAATTTTATAAACACCAACTCTTCTGTACTTGTCATCACTTCCCATCCATCCACCACAAATTTCAAGCGCATGTCTATCAAGGTATAGTTTCAGCTGAAGAAACAAAATCCTATAAAATGGGGAAGTTGTACTATACTCAAAAATAATGTCACATCCCATTCTTCCAACACACGAATGAACCTCATGTTCACAGTGTTGGGGAGAACACATTAAGAAAAGAACCAACAGAACAATGTAGAGTAATCTGTACAGTGCACAGCCTCACACAGATTTCATCAAGGCTCTTTCTGCCTCTGCTTCTCATTCTGGCATCCTTCTCCCCAAGAATTCTAAACCTGTCAATAAGCATTTTTGCTCTTCCTTGCATGGCCCCATCATATGGCCCTGTCAGGAAAAAGAGGTAGATGGTTTACAGTCTCATACAGACTCTGATGCACAAGACCTGTGCTTTGGTTCCTACGGCTCAAGATAGGTAAAAATATTAGGGCAAAGAGGTAGACTGGTCTGTTGGAGAACCAAAAATGCAGCAGGGATTTACAGCCACTTTTACTCCAGAATCCCACATTTCCAGCACAAGACAAAGATGTGGATAATTGGGCAAGAGATTCCTGAGGACAGAAGCACTCTTGCAACAGGTGATAAAAGTCAGGGGTAGGCTGTCATTACCTTCTCTTGCTCAAAGAACTCTTTTCAGTTCACCAAAGCAAAACAGTGCCAGGACTAACACAGAGACACATTTTGATCATTCTCTTTTGTGTTTCTTTCACTTTCTGCCAAACGAGATGTTACTTCAAGTGTATTCTCTACTTATCAGCCTGGGCTCTTGTTTCACGTTGGGTTTTGCGGACACTGTACCTAAGGAGTCAGAGTATGATGGAGTGCCAGCTAATGCTTGAATAAAACAGTTTCTGAATTCTAAAGATTAAATGGAGAGAAAGAAAAGATATGTCTTGTAGAGATATGTCAAACTTTTTTTCTAAGAGTGGCACATTTCCTTCTGGGAAGCAGCTAGAATCCATTTGAAAAAATCTTCAATCCGTGCTGCTCATAAGAGGAAGGAGTTGCTGCTCCATCTTTTCTCTACAGGCATTAAGTCACATACAGGGAAGCAAGGGAAATTTATGTCACATGGTGCTTTGAGCCAACTCTCCACATTTTCAATGCCTTCTCCCTGTAGAGGCTCCCTTAAACCATCCCCTGTTGATATGTCCAGATAAGGATGGGAAAGTGGCAAAGAAAACTCACAAGGATGTATGAAAAGGAGCTGGACACACTCTTCTTGTCAAATGTGGACTGGACCCATCATCCAGCAGTTTGAAATAATGATGCTTCCAGCTTTTCAGAAGCACAGAGCAGGGATTGAGCTGATCCCTCTACATGGGATCAGAGTGCTCAAGGACATTTCCAGTAAAACACAGAGCTGTGGACCTGCTGTCTTTCAAGAACATGTGATTTTATCTTCAGCTTAGCCTATGTTATTTCACAGGAACCCACATCACTTCCACCTTGATCAGTGCACAGCTCACAACTTTACACTTTTTTCCCCCTGCTACATTTTTCTGTGGGAAACCCCATGGCAGAGGCAGTCATGCTGACCACCAGTTAATGTGATTAACTGTACAGGCAGCAAGTGACAGATGTTGTGTCTAGAAAGCAACAGGAGTTTGGCATGGGAACATCTCCTGCAAGTTGCAAATACACATGTGAGCAGCTCCTGTGAGTATAAATGAAATAAAAAGTACCCCACTGACCTATAACTTGTTCTACAATTGCCCTAGAAGTTACATAAAAATAGTAAAACCCAAAACTAATTAAAAATACATTACATATAATTCTGGGAAATGCACTGGAACTCATTTTTAATGTTTGCTCTTGATTTTCAAGCCATAGCAACCCTGGGAATCTGTGCAGAATCTTGGATTACACAGAGTCTCTGAAGACTGGTGGGCAAGGGACAACTGATGAGGTGAGAAATGCTGGGAGGTTCATCACAGAGCTCTGCAAATTATCACATGGACAGCACACATCCCCAGCAGAACCCAATCTCCCTGGCTGTGAGACTACCCCAGCAATACATCAGTTAATGCAAAGAGAGGTTAAAGATACTGGATTAGCAACCCAGCACAGAAACTGTGGCACCACTGCAGTCTCAGGGGAAAAAAAAATCACACTGACTCCTTAGGGTGAAGTTTTCCTCTCACTTGAGGCTGTGAGTGAGTTTCTTTCAGATCAAATAAAGGACTGGCAGTGGAAGATGAAGTTGTGCCTTAGCCTTTGCCAGTGAGACACACAATGAGTTATGGGACCCTTATGAGCCACGCTATGCTGGCTGAGCAGCACCAGTTTTGTTTGACCTGAATTTTTAGCAAATAAATGTGACCCAATGTTGGATTTTTTTTTTATTTTTGTGCCACTTAAGTGAAAACTCTGATCAGTTTTGCAGAAATTGGATCATTGTGGTAGATTGTGTGAAAGGCCATGAAATCGACAAAACCATAAATGAGAACACACAGGAAAACTAATAAAAAAATCTTATTGTCCATGTTACTGCTAAATCTTCTGCCTCTTTTTATTTGGTGGAGGAGACAGAAGCCTTCCAAGCTAGAGGTCACTTGTCACTTGACATTTCTAATTGAGAGGAAAGAAAGAGTACAGGGATGAAGAAAGGAAAGGAAAAAAAAAAAAGAAAACAAACAAAGGAAAGGCGCATCCTTCAGCCTTTTGTTTTCATAGCATCCACTGATATTTCACCACTTCTGTGGGTTTTCACTGCATTTAGAAAGTCACTGAAAAATGTTAATGGTCTGCTGGCAAAGCAGCCATTGGGAATGAAGAATGAGGCAGAGATGGAATGAGGGTGTGCAGCTAATGATTTCCTACATGAGCTGATTAAACATTGCACTTCCATCTCTTGCCACCTAATTCCCTCCACCACTGATTTATGGAAAAATCCCCTCCGTCTATAGCTCCTGCAGTTTTATTAGCCAGGAACAGTTTAGCACCACTAGAGGCTTTCCCAAGCTTCTAATTTTCTTATAATGAAGAAGGAAATGGGATGAATAGAAACAAAAAAAAAAAACAAAACAAAACAAAACAAAACAAAATTGCAGTGTCTTTGCTTAAAGGTGAAGGGAAAGGAAGTGAGGAAAATTAGTCCAAAAAACTTAATAGAAATATCAAGGAGGGCACCAGGTTCAGCACTTGGGATCTTGTTATGATGAGAGGATCATTACTTCACAGAAATCATTATCCTTTCCAAGGCACAGAAGAAGACAAGTACAAGTTCCTATAAATGGAATTTGTCTGATACTATTTCAGTGAGTTTAAAAATAGCTTTTCACCTCATTTTCCCTAATACAGCCCTGCCTGCTGTTAGGTCCTTTCCAGTAAAAGATTCACGACATTTCTTGAAAAACTAAGCAGAGAGGACAGGGGGAATTTGCCTTATTTCTTTTTATGATTTTGACATTCGTATTTTTCACCAGTAGGCTCGATTCTAGAAAAAGAAGTGCAATGGCAGGACACTCTGTGTAGCTAGCTGTGCTCCTTGGAAGAGGAGGAGGTGAAGAGGTGTGGGATATCCTTTGCACAAGAGGCTGTATCATTGTTCATGAGTGACTGGGGCAGAAGCTGCAGTCAACCAACACCGTGATCACCCTGCAGTTCCAGGCTGGGGGATGAGAATTTTTCACAGTGGGACTCAGAAAAGAAGTCACTACAAGTTTCAACCCTCTGGGAGGAACTATCTATGCATTAGCAAGGAATGTACAGCAGTTCAGATGCTCTTTGCTCCATTTGGCACCCTAAAGCCAGATGTTTAATCTAAGCTAGTCAGTTTGGCATCCTGTATTTTAAACAGGCATCTTGATCCCATCCCAAGCCGGGTCCTCCTGCTGATCTCAGTGAATCCAGCACTTGGACATGTCAGTGCACTCAGCTGGTAGATGACTCTTCTTCATTTGTCTGGGTGGGTTTTCTGCTGGCCTGACAAGCTAAAGTGGTTGTGACAGCAAGACAAAATCCAGAGCCAGTAAAGGAGCAGAGTCAGAGAAGTGCAGCCAGGAGCAGGCAGCAGTTTAGATTGGAAAGTACCTAGGTAGGAGTTATAATGTCTCAGGAATGCAGGAAATGACATACTAGATCAAACCCATACGTATCCTATCTCTGACATCAATCATATTTTAGAGGGAAATACAAGATACTGCCTTTAGTAAAAGACTATTTAACCTGATTGCTGTTTTTTTCCCCTCTAACTCCATCATTGGCAGGTTTGGTTTGCACTAAAAAACAACAGAAAAAAAAGGGAATTATTTAAACTCCTTCCTAAATCAGTGCAATTTTCATACAAATTATAGAAGTTATATTACAGCCTTAGAATTCTTATGCAAATCTTTCTGTTCACTATGTGAAAATTTTAAAGGCACTGCCACAAAATTGATAGTGAAAAATTATTCTCCAAAAGTGAAAGATGCATTTTGCTTAGGTCCCTCTATTGCTAACACAACGGAACAGCTTTCAATCAAGTTGGTTTGGACACAAGCTCTGTATTATGTTACTGGTATGATGGACTTCTGACAAGAGCTGATTGCAGGGCTCTCAGGAATTGGTGTAAAATTCAACTCCAGTACCTGAGGAAGGATCAGAGGCAGAGTTGGTGAGAGCATGGATTGTAAAGCTGCGCTGGCTGCACCCACTGGTGCCAAGAAGACATAAGGGACAGGATTTTCCTGGCTTCTGTGAGGGCAAGGAACATCCCAAGTCCTTCCTTGGCTGCCAAAATCTTACCTTCCCTGAGCACTGCACGGAGCACAGAGGCCAAGCCAGCTTTTCCCAGCAACCTCCTGTCCCAAGAACCCACTGTGCCTAAAGCTGATTTCTGTTTTCCTGACACTCATTTAAAGACTTGGATTTTTGACTCTGTAGCATCTGAAAACATAAAGTCTTCAGAAATCAATCAACCTTTTTGTTACATTCCAGTATAACAAAATGTAATCAGCGCTCACACACAAGCAAATCTCCATGATCAAACTGAGTCTCTGATAGATTTGACCTGAAGCCCAACAACAGTGATGACTGTGCCACCTGAGGACCTTTTTCCTAAGCCTCCTGGTTTCTTGGAGAAAGCCTTTGTATATGGATTACAGCCAGTACAATGACTTCATCTTGGACAGGGCTGTAGCTACCACAGCTACAACAATGAACCAGATC
The DNA here is from genome assembly GCF_963662255.1 of Cinclus cinclus. Classification (NCBI taxonomy): domain Eukaryota; kingdom Metazoa; phylum Chordata; class Aves; order Passeriformes; family Cinclidae; genus Cinclus; species Cinclus cinclus. The sequence continues at coordinate 14,890,795 of NC_085058.1, forward strand.
ACCAACTGGAAGAAATCAGGGAATTCCATGAAAACCCATGGAGCTGCATCTATTTAAACCAGACCTGAGACCAATAGTTTCATAAATCAATATAGAGCTGTAATTGAAAACCAAGATTCAAGAAGACAAGACTTCAACTTTTCTTCTGATTTCCCTCTTGAGATAATCTATTTGGGTTTTCAAAAGCAAGAGTAACGAAACTGGCCAAGGTGTCTCCTCAATTATGGATGCCAAAGAGAAGACATCTATACCTACATACATTTTTTAATTCTTCTAACTCTCCACACACACATTTTTTATTTCCTTGGAACAGATACTGACACCGGAGTCCATCATTCAGCAGAAATATTTCCAAGTCTGCTTCTTCTTCCCCAGACAGACACACGGATGATGCAATTTCCCCTGCCATCATTTTGCAATGAAAACATTTTGATAAATCAAAGATCTCAAAGGCATTTGTCCATCTCATTCTCCCTGACTTGTGCACTGAGAATATGCTACAGCAGATTGAAATCCAAGAGAGAAAAGAGTGGATATATGTGGAGGAGGGAAGATGATTTAAACAAAAGAAAGGACACAGAGAGATTTCCCTGGAGATCAAAAATTCACATTGACCAAAAGGTCATCTTGGCATTGAAGGAAAGCTGAAAAGTTCTAGAAGGAAGGCAACAAAGAAACTGTTTTGCATGAAGATACTAATTCATTAGTCATTATGCATTGAAATAAAAGGTGCAAAACTGTTCTTCAACAAAAGGCTCGTGCTTCCTGCAGAGCATGCACACAGCTTCGGGGAATCGTGAGTTCAGAGAGACACGTTTCCCTTTGTAATTACACAATGTCAAGCTATGATGTCCCCGAGTCTTAATTGGGGTCTGCAGGCCCTATCATAATCATCATAATAAAAGCAGCTATTTAAACCTCTGCAAATAACATACATCAGTGTAAATCAATCAAAAGTCTTCTCAGCTCTCTATCAGCAGGCTGTGTGCACAGGTAAAATGGGGAAATACATGATCTGCTTGCCTGGATCCAGTCTTACTCCCACTGAGGCCAGCAGCAGAGCTCTTGTTGACTTCACTTACGGCATAATAGTGTTTATAAGAAAGAAGTATTATTTCCCTGTTGACAGTTCAGTCTTTGGGCAATGCCATAAATATAGGCTTTGTATTTTCTTCTGTGCTTTTTTCCCCTGTTGCCCAGAAAATTCAATTTTTGGATTTACAGTCTGTACAAGACAGGTGAAACAGTTCTGACACAGAATGACACAAGCCCACAATTCAGATTATTTACAAGTGACAGGCCAAATGTCAGGAAAATGATTTGCACCAGCAAAATTTCACAGGGAAAGCAAGTAAGGAAACTGTACTTTGGCATCTATAATTATGGGAAGGCTTAAGAGAGACAGTGAAAACACCAAATTTATAGAATTACACCAAACTAGAACGTAAAACTATGATTTTTTTTTCCCTTAAAAAAGGTATTTTATAACAAATGACATATTTTCTATTAGTAATACTAAAGGAATAGGAAAAACTGAGAAATACTGGAAGTAATAAAAAACAAGATTAACTTTCTTTAAAAAAAAGGAAAAAAGAGTCAATTTCAAAAAAGATTTGTGTCAAAAAATATGCTACAGGCAGATTCTTGGATACTTTGATTTCTGAAAAAGAACCATTTTGTTAAAACTGTGTTTTCTTATGGAAAACAGTTTCAATTAAGTTTTCCTGAACAGCAATATGTCACATCCCATATGCAAGTTACAGCTGAGCAGTAGTGATTCCCATGTTTGCCTAGATATTTATGGCATCCTTTATAGCTACTCCATTATGGTGAGAAATATTTTGATTTCATTCTCTGGATACAGAGTGATGGGGCCTAGACAGCTGACAAATGACAAATGAGAGCTAGTCTGTGCTCACACCCAGCATCTTTTTGGGATGCATTTCAATCACCTGGCTGCATTGCTTCCTCTGACCTGCTGCACAGGGTTGCCAGTAATCACTAAAACCACAGGGATAATTTGTAAACCAGGAAATCTCTCTTGACAAAGATGACAAATATAAATTGTATTAAAAAAAAAAAAAGAGTAACAGGCCTGATGTAAATTCTGGTCTAGATATCCAGCATGTCCTTGGAAAGTATTTTATCATCATATATCCTTCAAATTGTAGAAAAAGAAAGATTATGCTATTGTTCTCATAAATTGCTCATGGATGTCAGTTTACAGAATATGCAGAGCTGTTTTCCTGTGTACCAGGTGTTCTTGCAGCCTAGGGTTACACAGATAAAAGCCCGCAAGACATCCAGATTGCAGCTTCTTCCTCGAGTAAGATTTCCATGAAGCACTGTGATAATGCCAACTACCAAGGTTTCAGCAAACACTATATTCAGAAGTGGCTGTTGCCCTTCCATCTGTGTGTGCCTTCCAAGGGTATGAAGGGCTTTGCAGCAGTCAGCAGGGTCCTGCTGGCCTGGTGAGTGATGCTCTGACAGTCAGGCTCTCCAGCACAGTCATTCTGGGTGGCCTATTTCTCTTTCAACCATTACCTGTGGAACAGATCTCTCTTCTCCCCTTTCTCCTCCTTTATCTCAGCACAGCACTCCTTAATCACTTGGCTCCTGGGAATATTTCAGACTAAGCCTGCAGGCATGGAGCAAAGGCAGGGCTGGCTGGAGCTGAGCAGATGCAAACTGTGCACTGTGCTGCTCTCTCTTTGGAAGGAAGTTTTAAAAGACTTCACTGTGGAGACCAGGAATTATTGTTTCCATTTCTACAGACAACAAAACCAAAGCACAAAGTGTAACAGACAGTACTTTAGGCACTTTATGGAAAATGCAGGAGTTGCTGGCTCCCAGCCACTGGATGTGAGGGACATTGAGCCTAGAATAGCCCATTAGTTTCACAAATGGTCATTGCTGAGTGGTTTCAGCAGCATTTTCAGAATGGATAAGATTAAAAAAAAAAAAAAGTTTCCAAAGAAGCCCAAGTTCCTACTGATTCAACCAAACCACATCCCCATTCTGCAGCATCCCAAGTCACCAGCAAAGTCGTCCATGAATGCCAAAGCACTGGAACAAGTCCACGTCAATTTATGGAATGACTAATACTGGATATGCCAACTGGCCAGGCAGCCTTCTGCACACAGGAGAACCCCTACCAGCCAATTTCTGCCTGCTCTCACCAGTGGGCTGCAATCAGGGCTTTCTCTGCTCTATTTCAACACCCATTTTCAATATACTTTTATACCCTTACTAAGATTTTTACTCCCTCTTCCACACTTGTTTGCAACTGTGTAACACATTCAAATGTTATCAGAGAAGGTAAACAGCATTGTAACTAAGATATTTTTAAGCAAACCATCAGCAATACTGCTGGCATTTGCTCACCAGTAGCCCTGCTGGTTACTGCAGAGTCAGTGTATAACAAAGGTCCAGCGGCATTCTGATTTCTGAAGCTGGTAAATAGGAATCTGATCTCAAGAGAAAAAATGATGCTGTCCTGATGTGCCTCTTTTATGTACCAGGAATTTAGGCAATGGTATCTTCAGCCTCTACTTCTGTTAACACTTGTTCAACCATCAACAATAAATCAATCAACATTTCCCTTAGTTTATAGAAACACACAACTCCAAACCACTACTTCATTTTATTCAGGGGAATATATCTGACAAAATATGGCAGGGAAAAAGAGATCCTGAGACAAACACAGTAAGAAAGAAGGGATGAAGTGGAATGAAGAGGACAACCTGATGCTTACAGCTATCTTCTTACCACCACACAGTCAGCCCAAGGCTTCACAGCTTTTAGATCTGGCACTCGGGTTTTCTTGTCTCTATCCAGCCTGCATCTACAGTTTGAGATATTAAAACCCAAGCAGAATGATTGATCTTCTTGTGTTCTACCATAATTTACAGCTTAGCTTTTTTCTCAAATGGTCCCCTCATTTATTTGTTCTGTGGTTGTGACCCTCAACTGCTCATTAGTCAGGAAGGTCACTTAGAAAGAAATTTTTTCTACTGGTTTTCTCTATGTATCAGCTCTCAGTTCTCCTACTGCTCAAAGGGAAAGCCAGCCTAAACCTCAGTTATTTGTTTCTGATAACTACTGGGTAGAGACACACATAGATAGACAGATAAATAATAGCATTTTTCTTGATATTATTTTGCAGTAGATCTTAGCAGCTGAGACAGCAATGAAGACCACTAAGGTAAATCATGTGCAAACATGCAGAGCTTGATATGAGAGCACCATTCTGTAGGGAAACACTCCTGTGTACATGCACATGACTTCCACCCAATGGTACCAACAAGACACTGCCCTTCTCACCCTGCAGCACGTTTTCACATGATCTCACCTGCACTAACACAACACTGACATCATCATGGAGCAGCAGGTGTGCTGAAACCACCTGTGCTGTGCTCTTGTCTAGCATTAATACACAGGATCTCTCCCCACACTCCCAAAGAGACATCTTCTGAGCTCCATACACCTAGTTCAGTTTTTGGCAAGGGAAAAAAAAGCAAAGTAATCCAGTTTCCATTAAGAATAGCAAATTAATACCTGCAACTCCTTAAGAGTATGGTCCCATGATTTCTTATTAATCAGGCACGTCTGAACCTGGATGATGGAATGGCCTCAAAGGAAAACCCAGATGCTGTAAAGATCTAGTAATTAATACAAGATGGTCTTGCATGTTATTCTGTACTGAAATAGTGCCCAACACATAGCTGTAGAAGACATAAATAGATATAAAATCAAAGTCCTGATAACCCTTTTTTTTTTCTTTTTTTTTTTTTTTCCCAAGCACAAAACTTTTAAAATCCAAGATTCTGGACAAATTCCAGTTAAGAAGATTACATTCTGTCTACAAAAAATACTACCGTTATTTCTCTCTTTACCTGTTAACAAATTTTATGTAGTTCTTGATGGAATAGAGCAGTTGCTGTGTTCCACCCCAGAAGTGTTGCATTTCAGCAGGGAGTGAGCAATCTCTATGTATGCTGTGAGAAAAGCCCTCCGGGATTCTTTCAAATGAAAGGAGTTAAATAAATCTCAGTTATTGCTATTATGACTTTCTCCGGCATTTATCCACGGAATAAATGGTTAGGTAAGTTGATTTTCAGGCTGCTCTTCATTATTTCCTGAGCAGAACTACCTGAAAGTGGTTCACTATTACTTATACAAAATTTAATTTGGTGACTAATAGACCCAGGAAAATAAAGAAGGCAGAACTCTATAATAAACATAAGGAGACTTGTATTTATTAGGTGGTGATTGGTGAATCCCAGGGACACAAGGTTCTGTGAACTTTCCAAATTGCATACTGGGCTTTTGTAAGGTTCCCAGGACTTACCTGAATTCATGGAAGTTTTCTTCTTCTGTAACACATTCACAGAACTAGATCCTAGTCCTTACTTTGGCTGCTTTGAAATCCAGGAAGAAATCCACTTCTGGCTTCTTTCCTACCTGTCTGCCCACTCACAGCTTTCCCATAGGGAAAAAAGCCTGAAGATATAGCTCATGTGGCCTGGATGTTTTTATGGCCTCTGTTGCTTAGCTACCAGAAAGGTCCTACATGGCTACTGAGCTGGCACAAATATGAGCAGCTTGACACTGCTTTTCTTTACACAGGTAACTTGCTGGATCCATTATTCATCCTGCTGGTATTTTATTTATATTTTACTGGGGTTACTTCTCTCCCTGGCTCTATTACTCAAATGAAAGTCAGTACAGAATGAAAGCACAAATAGCCCAAGTCTAGCTGCAGAAGTTTCGATCTTTGAGATCATCCAGAGGCAAATGAACACAATTCTCCTGCTTAGTACTTCAGGAAAGAAGCTGAGAGCATCACAATTCAGGGAAGAGTCATGTTCATGCTATTTCTTACACCTCATCCATGTAGAAAAGTCTACAATAGGAACATTCTAAAACCAGAACAATAAGGATTTTATGTAGCGGGATCAGATTATTGGAGATGCAACACTGGCCTACTGCCAGACCATGGGTAGTCACCTTCCCAAACTCTTTCATGTCCCCACTCTATTCCTTTCACTGATGCAGCAGGATGCAGCTGACTGCAATGACAAGGAAACTGGACTCTTTCAGGCAGGAAGAAGTATATCCTAACCCAATGGGAAAGGGTGGTAAGAGAAGCTGCTCAGGAGAGATGCTCTCACATCATGGTACCTGCGGCAGTCACAAGGTGAACCTCTGAGGAAAACAGTGTTTCTACTAAATGATAAATCATTAAATACATTCCTGATTCCTGAAGAAAAATCCTTGCTGACTGATTCTGGATCTGCAGATATTTGTTCTAGCATCTTTTGGTAATCCAGAGGTCCGGAGCAAGTGCATGTTAATAATCCATGGATACCCTGCCCTTCTGTACTTGATGCTCAGATTACCTGGCCTGGCGATGGATGAAGATACACAGATGCCTGAAGGGCAGCCCTTGTGTATTCATTATGAACGCACTTTGGACCACTGAAATGCCAGAATGATTCTCAAAGGCCTGGTAGCCCCCTGCACTATAAAGGCTTATACTGTCTCATAAATCCTTGCCACAGAAACAGTGCACTGTTATTGCAACTCTTACTTTGCAGAGTCTGCCTGCAGCTCAGTTACTGACTCAGCTCAGGTAGTTACCTATATTGATTAAAGTGTCGGTACAAGTTCACTAATTAATTTTCATAATTAGCAGCTACCTTTTTAAAGTTTGACTTTATGGCTCTGCATTTCCCTAAACAGATAATGGGAGGTGGAGGTATCAAGCTTCTATGGAATAGGGACTCTTTAAAACCTTATCTGGACTAACCAGGTGGAAACAGACTGTAAAAGACCCATGTAAAACTTCCCCTTAAGTGTGGCAATAAATTATTTGCTGCTTAAAGTTCTTTTGTCATAGAGTCAACCATAATTCTTTGTATAACTAAACTTTTAAAGATATCTTCCCCTAGGACTGGGAGGCTAGAAGTGCCCAATGCACCCCTCTTCCCTGTAGGATTTCATGACAAGCTGTCCAGGAGAAATCAGGAGTTGTGACACCAGGATTAGTTGGAGATCTAGATCCAGACACAAGAGTAAGAGAACATGGGCCAAAAGAGAAAGAGAAGGGAGCCTTGGCACAGGGATCCCCCATGACTCCATGGTGGGTGGGCAGCTGACCCCAGAGGGTGATGTAAACAGAGGGGAGCTTCCTCTGCATGTACTGAGCCAGGCACAGGGGAAAAAATCACACAATATGAACTATTAATCTACTGCTCAAAACTGAAATGGAGAAGTCAGCTCATTTAATGACTAGACACCAGCTTCTATCACAGGTACTAAAATGACAGCCAGTAGATGGAAGAGGTCATAGTTTAATCAATTCTCCCTCTTTTTGTTTTACATAACTGAGGGTGATAGGCAGCTAATACATTTCACAGCCATGTGATAAATTGCACTGTCACCTGCACTTTGCCTGGTGCTCCTTCTTTGTCAAGGCTGTTTCCACCATCCCTACTCCCACTCCAACACAACTGCACTAAAAGTCACAAGTGTGTCAACTTTCCCTCTGACAAGCAGATTTTTTTGAATCAGTCTTTCTAGTGCACAAGATCTAGGATGGGGGACCTGTAGGGTTAAACCACTGAGAACTTTCATGGCCCCATTCAGAAGCTATATGTTACTGCATAAAGCAATGTTTCAACTTTGCCAGGTGGCTGACTCTGTTTCTTGTTGCAGATGGGACAAAGAAGCAGAGTTTACAGTCATGACATTTTCAAGTAGAAATAAAAATATTTGTATCTTTTCAGTAGTTATTTTCTCATTTCCATAATCTTGTCTAAACTAGATTCTTGGTGGTAATTCATTTTTACAGGCTATGTGACAAAAGAGCTCCTTGACACTTGGAAGGATGACTTTCCACATTCATTCATGTCTTTGCCCTGCACAGTAAAGCAGCTATCCCAGCTGCAGAACTAAAATAATTTCAGATTATTGAGACTCTCCTTTAAGCTCTAACAGCATAAGTTGTAGGGAGCTGCATGGCTGGTGCATCACCTGTAGTCCATCACTTTTCTGGGACATGGCTCCTTTCTGGATTACTTATGGATTTATGGAAACAAAAGAGTGTGGTACATGCAAGTACTGAACTGGTACATTGCCAAGGTTCTGAAATTCAGACATATCCTTATAGAATGGGATGCAAAGAGGACCAAATTCTCATTCCACAAAGGGCAATATTCTACTTATGTACTTGGCCAAATCATTACCTTTGACACTGAAGTAATAAATTTCAACTGCCTCCATAAAATAAAGTTCCCAGGCACTGAATTGAGCTTGGTTCAAATTGTGGATGAGTGCTGTACTATTTTTCTGCTCTCTAGATTCAGCCATCCTGAGTAAATATAGCAGCAGCATGATTGGAAAATTGCCCTCAAAGGTGATAAAATACAGGAATCATCAGATTTTGATATGTCCCTGAAAATGGAGAGTTGTCCTTTCTCACTTGACAGCCTGGAAGAATCAGAACTTGGAAAAACACTGCAGGAAGGGGAACAGTATTCCTGGAAGGGCCAGACTTCACCCCTACTTTTCCACAGCCATCCTTCTTTGACTCCCTATTTATCTCTTTCCTTCTCTGAAGGGATGCTTTCCTTTTCTTGCTTCTCCTAAGAGGAATCCAAAGGAGGTGTTTTGCATTGCAGCTTTGATCTAGTTAGAAGCCAAGGTACCATGACCTCATCTCACATCAATATGCTCAGAGTGAGAGCAAAATGCAGAGACAGAGAAGACCTCCACCAGTGTAGGGCAATGCTGTGCAGGAGGGAGGCAAGCTGTTCCCATGTCTTTGTTTCTGTTTTCACAGTTTTGTTATCTCAGAGCAGCAAATCCCTGCCCCCTCCACCTTCAGTGGAAAAGAATGGCAAGAAGAAGAAAAAAAGTAGAAAAAGAAGAAAAGAAAGTGGTAAGAAGAAGGGAAAAAAAAAAAAAGGTTTTTTACTGTATTAAGATTTTACTTCATTGAAGTTCCATGTGGTGGAAACAAGAAAGCTCTAGGATGGGTGAGTAGGAGATGTCAAGAGCTGGCCTCTCCAGAGAGGTATTCAGACTATATTTAAAAAATTGTTTCCCTTCACATTTTTTTTTTCCTAGAAAAATACACATTTTTAATGTTTCTGTATCTAACTCTGTGCTGAAAGAAAAGACATTAATAAATATGATGGCAGATGGATGTAGGGGAAGTTCCTTCTCATTAGTCTGCTTCTCCCAATTGCACATATCTTTCACCTGTGAAGATCAGGCTAGAAACATTCCTGATCTTCATTAATCCCAGCCCATCATCACACTAGACAATGTCTCTCCCTGGCATTCTCCAAGAGAGATCTTGAGCCCAGCTATGAACACATAACTGAATCTGTTGCCTAAGATGTGATGAGTTATTTCAGTACACTTGCATGTGCACTCTACTGGACTAAAATCTGATTTACCTAAATTGGAGAGTCAATAAATTTTAGGTAATTTAATTTGCATCCTGTCTATTGAAGAGCCCAAATTATTCTAAAATCCCCAAATGGGCTATAAACCAAGGAGCTTTTTTGTTTTGTTTCCTTTTTTTTAACTTCTGACTTAGGGCAGGGACATATTTCTATAAAGATGTAGCTAAACTTTATGAGAGGTTGAGATAAAGAAAATCATTTTAGATCATTCAATAGCACTTTCAGGACCTCAGGAAAGGAAGAACATCATTGTTTCATTTGTGACTCAGAAATGGGGACAATGCACTAATACACCACTTCTCAGGATACTGGACACAGGCTGTTATCAAGTCCCATCACCATTCAACACTTAAATAATTCCTTCTGAAACAATTACTTCTATACCTGGAAAAATTACAATGATTAAGTTTATTTTGCAACTTTTGCCTCTCTTCCATTTATGAAAATCTGGATATAAGACTATGATTTTTTTTTCTCCAGTGTTTTGCCATATGCACTGGAGTCATGGAACGTGTTTCTGTTTTGTTGCTGGAAAAGCTCAGCTTTCAAATCAAAAACGCACACCACTGCAAACTCTGCAAGTCCTTTCCATGACTGTTTTATTATCTGTTCTTCTATCTTCCTCTGTCCCAGATCACCCCTAGCCCCAGGATGTTGGCAGAAAGCAACACAGAAGGAATGCAACTGTGATCAAAACAAGCACAAAACCTTGCATTTGTTGGAGACATTTTGTGTTATTTAGCTGTCTTTTCTGTCATGACACAAAGCCCTGGACAGAAAAAGCCCTGGGCAGATAAATACTAGGTATGATGACATTAACAACATCAAAATAGTTGAAGAAATATTCTTTGGTTACATTTCTTTACACCAAAAGCTCCGAGGCATATTCTGTTTTCTTTGTGTCATGCAGTACAGAAGAAGGAAAAAGCTAATCAGACACTGAATTTTGGACCTACCACAATAATGTTATATAAGTAAAACAGTTACTTCACAAAAAAACCCGCAGACAATTCTGCTTAAAGGTTTTTGTTTCCACGTTCTCTGTCAGTGCAGCAGTTAAGAAGGCAGCCAGTTTGTCTGAGAGATCTACGGTGCTACATCTGGTGCCAGAGTGCTCATGTGACAAAAGTGGGGAGAAAATATTCTTTGATTGGACTTGGACATCACTGACAAAGATCGAGTATGACACCCCACAAGCTACACTTCGCTGCCACTTCTCTGAACTATAATTGCTTTTCAATGCTAGAGTAAAAAGGATGCAGAAGTCAATGGAATAACCAGGACTCCAAAGAGTTCAGCACAGTTCTGGCTTTGTCTCTGGCTTATCTGAGAGAGCCAGGTACTATTTTCTAGTCTCATTTTGAAGCTAATCTCCTCTTGGATATGTGTTACAAATGCTGATTAGAAAGCCTTGGCTTCATATAATGTAGCTGGAACAGACAGAAAAGCAAAGGCCAAAACCATAAATGAAGAAACCATTATAAATAGGAAGTTGTTGACATGGGATAAAGAAAGCAAGAGAAAACAGAAACAAATGGTCTAGGAATTTCCAAGTCACATCCTCCAGGGTTTTCAAAAAATTTTATTTCAGAGTTTTTCGAACTTGTCATCCTCCAAAAATACATGTGCTGGGCAAAGGCAGGTTCTCACATACACAGTAATTCAGCACAACAATTAAGGCCTTGTTTCTCAGCACTGTTGGATTTATTCTTTGCTTTATAACACTGAACTCACAAATGTGTCTACTCCTTCCCTGAAGGTGTGAAGAATAAGAACCCAAGGAAATTTTTTGTCTTCTTTTCCCCTGTTATCTTTTCCTCCCTCTTAACATTCAGCTAAAAGGCTGCATATCAGGAATAATTATTATTCTCCAGATTGCAGGCAGGACATCAGAGTACCTTTTGCTCAAAGCAAAACAAAACAAAAAACAAAAAATCAAAACATGATTAGAAACAAATGTGCTGAATAAAAAAATATAAGTATTGAAATTTTCTTGCTCCGATTTTCTTGACTGAATTCTCTCACACACTGCACCTGAATTCAGAGGAATAGAAGAACTAACATTATATTCACGGAGCTCTGATTCAGCCTTTTTCACCTCATGTCCACCTCAGACTAAGACCATATTCAGAGAACAGTTTTCTTCTCTTCAGAAGCATAATGTCATTTAGAAATTATGGAAGCTCATATTTTCATTCTTTCTACCAGTACAGGTGAGGTGCAGTTCACTGAACACAGGTAAACTCACCTGGAATGGACAATTCCCTGAGTGACAACACTCCATACCCTCTAAATGAAGGTTAATTAGCAAGCAGTTAGTCTTTTAAACCCTCATTTGAAAAATCTCTTGTCTAGAAGACCAAAAGACTCCAGAGCAAAGAGAAAGAGGTATGGTAAACATATATTATCACGTTTCCTTTTCTTTTTAATTTCTCCCTTTGGTTCCTCTGTATTTTTTTCCAGCTCAGATAAAGTTGGTCTTCATTTTTCATTGCTATCTGCCCTGCCATATAAAACTGCACATCATGCTTTCTATCCTATGGGATACATGCTTTTTAGCAAGCTATAAATCAGGATGAGCTAGAAGACACTGCAATTAGAGGAGACACAAACCCAACAGAGTGCAGCTACAGATTTCAATCTTCAGATAATAAGCACTGGGGAAAATTGATAAGACACTCCAAAACACTGAGGGAAGTACATTCCAGCACCTAAACCCACCCACCCTGTATGTACACTCAGAAATGCTGTCTGTTCTATCCCAGTAACCCTACAGCCTTTGTAAAAGAAGCTGTAGAAGTTTAATATTCTGGAGCGCTCTGTGAAACAGAGAATTATCACAGGGAGCCAAGAAGCCTTTACTGGAGAGAATAAGCCTGCTTCATGAACATGAAGACTCTCCTATCAAAACAGGCTGGGATAGCTGGAGAGTAAAAGGCTTCAGGGAAACTTCATTGTGGCCTTCCAGAAACCTCATTCCAGCACAAGGTAGGGGATGGCTGGTAACAAATGAAATAGAGAATTACATACACTTAAGTCAGAAGGAAAAAAAAAAAATGTTGACCCTGACCAGTGTAAAGGCTATTAAATTTACTGGATTTCCCCTCATTTCACAAGGTAGACCAAGGGTACTCAGCAAGAGAGCTGAAAGCAAATCTCCCTGGGCTTACATTCATCAGGCACCCAGCCAATATAATCAGATGATTTGTAGGCCAGTTCTGGGCTATTACAGAGCATCACCCAGACTAAAGGAGTAGCAATACACTGGAGTCTAACTCCAATCTACTTTTAACACCTTCAATCGATCAAAAACTCCTGACAATCCCTTCAAAGAATGAAGAGACTCTGGGAAACAGAACTTGCAGAATAAGAGATAAAGCCAAGGTCTTTAGATAAAATGAGCAAAGGTTTTGTGTGTAGTTTTGCAACAACAAGCCTGTGATGGAATTTGCAATCTTTGTTTGAGGTACACTTTAACAGAATAATGCGGGTTTATTCATCTTGTAACTTTGTCTGACTGTGAATATGATCTCCAGGCAAAGGTGACTCTGAACACAGTTTCCTTCACAAGCAATGAACCCTGATATTGAGCAGATTTTCTCACTTTTAGAGACCTTGTCAACCCAGCATAAAGCATGAAGTTCTCTAGCATTAAAGCACAAACTCACACCTTCCTTGCAAGCAGTGCCATAAGAGAAAGACAACAAAAACCCCAGAATTATGAAAGGTGCTTCCATGAAAGAACTCTACCAAAGCTTAGTTAAAGAGTAAAATCCAGCAGCCAAGGTTTTATGCTAATCTTCCACAGCCAAGAATTCAATGGAGATGGGCGGATGCGTGGGGGAGGATCCTCAAGAATTGTCTTTCTATAAGAGAGTATTAAAAAACCCTGTACATTCAAATAGAAAAATGAAGAGTTGAGCTATTTTACTGCCAAAAAAAATTAAAAAAAATAAAATAAAAAGGTAGCCAGACCAACTTGGTCATACAAAAAGGTCTTAACTGACTTCAAATACATGGCAAAAGTATAAGGAAGTTTAAAAAGAATTAGAATAGCCTAATGAGTGCAAATGTACAGCTAAGAAAAGCATGACAAATGAAAGTACAAAGTCAGAGACTGGTAAAAATACCACACAGCAAATAATATATTTCTTTAAGTTTATTACTAGTAAAATGCAGCATAATTTGTTAGTCCACTTTTCACAGATGGAAAACTTATTGACAATAGGGCTGAGAAGAGTGATTTTTGCATCAGTTTTCATAAAAGGTCAGCTGTGATGAATTAACATTGTTAAGAACTAACAAAGGCAGCCCAGAAGACAAAAGGAATTGTTTAGAGAAGTTAAATTGCTCACATTTTCCAAATGATCTGAATCTACTGTATTCCTTCTGCAGCTCTGAGGAACTGATTCAATCAAACTCAAAGATGTTAATGATTATTTTTTTTCTGAACATAGGAAGGACTGGTGATGAACCAGATAACTGACACAATAGAGTAACTTTCTTTTGAAGACAGGAAAAAGGAGAAGACAGCAAACTATAGATCTGTCATGTTAACTCCAGTTCCTCAGAGCTAAGAAACAATTTGGAAGCACTTAGGAGAAAAGAAGTGGGAATCAGTCAACACAGCTTTGTCAGGAACAAATTATGATGGCCCGTTCTAATTTGCTTCTGTGAGAAGGTACCAGGGGAATATCCCATGGACAAGATGTCACACAGTAAAGTTTTCTGAAACCATTTCAAGTTCTTGCAGCAAATAAGCAGGAGGGTCTTGGTGATCCACAGCAGAGTAATTACATAAACTGCTTAGAAAATTGTACTCAGAGCAGTTCTCTGCCATTTTGACAGCATTTCACTGTCAAAACAAATGTGTTGAATGAGCTTCTGCAGGATTCGGACATGGATTTGGTACAATTCAATATTTTGTTAAAGATTTAGACAAAATGCAAAGTATGTTAATTCAGTTTGCAGATGAAACCAAAGAAAGACAGAAATTGCACTAAAATTCAAAATCATTTTGACAAACTAGAGCTGCAACCTGAAAAAAGAAGTTGCAATTCAATAGGGTCAAGTACAAGTTACTTCAGTTAGACAGGAATAATCAATGGTACAAACACAGAAAATGAGGAGCAATGACATAGTATTTCTACTGGGAAAAAATAATGATTTGCCTTATCGAAAACTACCAGCTGAACATCAGCCACCTATCCCTTTCTTTTACAAAAATGTAAATACAATACTGTGTGGGCATAAAGAATTTAGGCTGACATATAAATTAATCTGTTCTTTCTTGATCCAGCACTATTAAGATCTCTGCTACAGATCTGTTTCCAGCTTGGGTAAAGAAATTCAGGGAAGACTTGGTTCAAGAGAAAACAATGCATAAGACACACTGAAATAATTAATTCTCTCTGTCTAGGCTGGATAGGTAAAAAAATGACTGTCCAGGACTTCTTGTAGCAAGACAGAGCTCAAGCTACATGCCTGGAAAATATAAGGGTGGTAGGAGCTAAAATAGATTATGTGGAGAAAGTCAGGTAATTCCATTATTAAAGCTCTCCTAGAAAAGATTAGATTATCATAGCAAGAGTGGTACAGGTAAAGTCGATCCTCACTGCAGGAAGCTGATGACCTGTGGAGATCCCTGCCAGCCCTGAACTCCAATTTTATGCAAACACAAATGAAGTTTAAAGTTCATTCCCCATAACGATAATACAGGAGGAATAATTTCCCTACCAACAGTCAGAGCAGAGGTGAAGGAGCAGCAGGGCTGTAGGAGCTCAGGCCAGAGTACTGCAGGGTGACTGCCATCCTTTTCCACCAACCATAGCAGGAATTGCTGCATATCAGAAATGGGAGGCAGGGAAAAGACTGCACATGGCTCCCAAACCAGGAAAATCAGTCTCTGCTGGAGACAACAGTA
Organism: Cinclus cinclus; assembly: GCF_963662255.1. Lineage (NCBI taxonomy): Eukaryota > Metazoa > Chordata > Aves > Passeriformes > Cinclidae > Cinclus > Cinclus cinclus. The sequence continues at coordinate 14,906,197 of NC_085058.1, forward strand.
TTAAAAGCCAGTCACTGAAAGGTCAAAAGATGGGAAGATGAGGAGGTAAAAGTCCATATCAACATGCCCCCATTAAACTGTGCGGTGTTAAAGGAAAGCTTGAATAAAACTTGCTCAAGCTACACCAAGAGAGCATCACAGGTCACTCCTTTCCTGCAAAGTCACTCCTGCTCCTCGGAAATCCATAGCAGATCAGAAGGAAGGGAATTAGAGGAGCGTTCACTGATGAGATGCTGGGCACAAATAAATTAATGAAAGCTGTGTACAATACATCAGCAGCAACCAAGGCTGGCAGGGCTGTTATTGCTGGGTATTAGTTTACTGCAGCAGAGATGAAGGAGAGAGGCCACTCCAGGCAGAGCTGCCCAGTGAATCAGAAGGGATCAGGAGCAAAGGGCTTCCCTTCAGAAGACTGAGCTGGGAACATGGCACTGGGAATTCTTTTTCTTACAAATTTCATCTAATCTCTTCTCTCTAAATCCCATTTCTTTTCTAGGCTTTGTTTCTCTGGAGCCACTTCCAGCATTCCTTTATTGTGACTGAAGGAAGGAAACCAAAGAAGAAGCAAAGCATTTTGCTGTGTTAAAAGCACAAAGCAGAAATATTTTGCTCCCTGAACGTGTACTCTGCATTCTTAACTGTCCTGTTCCAAAGCACAGAGAAGTCTTCAAACGCCTTGTGTCACTTACACAGGACAAGCTGATGTTTTATCAGCCTGGTGTGGATTACACAGGACTGAATTATCACAGTGTAAATTCTGGATTGAATTCTGTACAACTGTACAATCCATGGACCTCATATTTATTTTCCCACCTGCACTTCAGCAGGGGCTGATAGACTGTGTTTTTTGATTGGGTCTGAGGAGATGCATTTCCAGTTTTCAGACTCTGATATGAAGAGGCTTAGACTCCAAAACACAAAGGAGAAGAGATTTCAGCCTTAGACTATGCCTTCTCTTCTCTTTTTACTTTTTTCCTCTGCCACTGATGAGACAGCATTCCCAAGTTAGTTACCCTGCTACTAGTGGAACCTATGAAAGGTGTGGAAGACAAATGGGATGAATTGTTCTCAATGACTGTGAAGAAAGTGCTTGAATACTGGCATTGCCAGATACAAACTTTTTAGATGGTTAATAAAGTTGGTGAATCTATTTGGTGGGCCTGAAGGATCGTTTTTCTTTGTATATATGTGTTTGCCCCTTTGCCATCAATTCCTGTATTAAGTGGATTAAACTTTACCATGACAAGCTACAGGCAAAAAAAAAAAAAAACCAAAAAAAAAAAACAAAACCAAAAAAACCCAGAAACAAACAACCCTGTGTCTCATCTTTTCGAAAACTGAATTAGTTTTGGTGCTATAAAATCTCTACATGTTGATTTTAAAGGCAAACTCCTCTAACATTTTATGCACTGCTGCTGCTGGGAGATTTATTCACATCACAACCAAAGTACTTCACGTGTCCAGGAAGACTAAGTCCTTTGGCTTTTACCTCTTGTGACATCCTCAGTGCATTAGTTTTTCCATTCACAAGCCAGAGTATTTTACAGATTAATACGGCTCAGCAACTCAAAACACACAGATTGTCAGTCTCAGTAATCAGCCTGAAGAATTTTGAGGACAGTTGTTATTTACAGAAGGTGAGAAGAGACTCAGCAGAACACTTAGCTCTAAATAAACAAAGCAGAAACTTCACTACCCAGGAAGTCCTAAGTGGCAAATAGGCAGCTCAGATGTTCCTGAGCGTGGTTTGATTGCGTTCCTGCTGGGACTCAGCGAAGGCAGAGACACTAAAGGGTAAGTGAGAAAGCAGGGGGCCTTTCTCACATGGATTCACTCTCATGCCAACCAGTGTTTAGCTCTGGTGTGTAGTTCATTAAGAACGTGCTACAGAAACCAATCTCAGCACATTAATCTGCAGCAGTGTGGCCTCTGCTCCAGCCCAGGGACAGGGACAGGGACCTTGTGGCATCTGGCAGCAGCAGGTCTCACCACAAAGGCTGTGAAGCGACCTGGCAGGATTTTGCAGCACAGAGCAGACAGTAACAGCAGAGCTCTTCTCCTTTCTCCTGTGCTCCCTTCACCAAGGTAACCTTCGGCAAGACCAGAGGAGACATTTCACCTGCACAGCAAGCAGGCTCATGCTGACGTGCAGCGAGCAATACAGGCAGCATAAATCTTGATTAAACAAGAATAGGAATGTGTGGATCCTAAATTAACCCTGAGTTCAAGTTACAGCCTAAGAAAAATTCATGGAGAGAAGCTTCCCATTAGAACAGTGAGGAGACTCCAGCCAAACCCCATCTACTTGGAACCGTGCAGGAATTTACCTCCATCCTACCCTGCCTCCCAGAATGGAACAAAGAGGGTGTGCTGGGGGTCCTGAGAAGTGCCACATGGAGGATGGTGTTTTAGCACTTCACCTCACTTAAATCTGCATGTGGTTTCTGCTCACCCTCATGCTGGAAAAAAGCCTCACCAGCAAGCAGCTGCTATTCACCGGAGGATTTGCAATCAAGCTCTAAATTTAGCAAGGTGCCATAACAGAGAGGGCTCCCACACTGCTGTTAACACCAGGAACCAGGGTTTAGTGATGTGAATGGGCTGATAATAGCTTCTGTCCTCACACTTTGTGGTTAGATGATGCCAGCTGCTGAATGCCTTCCTGCAGCTTTTTTGATATACCATTATAATCAGCCAAATGCTGGGCTAAAATAAAACCTTGGCAGAGTTCTGATATAAAACTGTGTGTACCCCAAGACTAACTGTTGCTGAACTTTGAACTCGGTTGTTATCTTGAAGAATACCATTTTCTGAATTTTGGTATGAACTTAATTAATGAGTTAGTTCCCTGATAATCTGTTCTCGTCTTTGTGCCTGTTTCATGATTAATTTAATTCCACTGAATTTCCTTTACTGACTGCAGAGTAGAAACAAATTTCCTGTCTTATTAATTTCCACTTTCAACCCATCATCAGGGACTAAACAAGGGCGTATGTCCCCATGTCTTAATTTTTTTAATTGTTACAGAGCACAGGTAAGTTCTAGAAAAGCAAGATGCAAACAGGGAAATTCTCCAGTTTTTGCTAATACCATAGAGAAGATGGAGGTAGGATGGCCACTCAGAAGCTGTAAAGGCTGTGAAGTAGTTGAAAACCCTGCCTGATTACATTACCCACAGATCTAGCTGAGACCACACTCCTGCAAGGCTGCAGAGTGCAAAGAGCATCATTCAGTGACAAAAAAACCCCCAAACTAAACAACAAAAAACTAAAACAAAATAATAACAAAGCCCATTTGAAACTAGAGGGATGGAAAGGTCACCTTCCTGGGATCACAGCCCTACCCTCATAGCTGTCATATGCCCTTTGGGGAAACACTTCCCAAAAAAAAAAAAAAAAAAATAAAAGGTAACAAAACCAAGCCAGCCTCCCTGTCTCAAAATTAAAACAAAATGTACCAGGGCTTTCTGTGTAACATCCATGGTAGAACACTGCTGCCAGCAATTAGCATCACAAGCCTTCTCCTGATGCCACAATGTGTCAAGGACATTTTTAATGACAGATCAAGGGCACTGCTCTCTGTGAGGTGTTAACAGCAGCCTTCTTGGCACACAAATCCAATGTCCCACAAGGGAGGCAGTAAAGGCAGGAAGGCATCACAAGGCAGGAGAGATCTCTATGCAAACAGGTATGCTGCTTTCATGGCTGTTCCTGTCATACCTGCAGGGCATCAGCTCTGAAGTTTCACTGAACATCTTTCTTTTGTTTCTTTCCCAATATTGCTATTAGAGTCACTCTGTGAGTGGATGGAAATGCCAGAAATGAGGCATGAGGAAAAATATACTGAAAAGGGCAAAGAGCTCAACTGTTCCTATACATTATCCCTTCTCAGATAAACTCCAACCTCTATGCCAGAGTATTCAATTCCTGAGAAAATTCAGGAAATTAGCAGAAGAGCCTTACAGACCACCTGACACCGGAGAGGGCAAACTCCTGATGGACCGTGGCCTCCAGAGGGAGCTGGGCTGGCAAAGGGAGCAAGGATGAAAAGTCAGGGCAGGACGTGGGGTGCACTGCTCCCCACTTTCCTGGATCAGTAGCTGCTGGGTCATGCATGACTAGATTTCCCAAACAGACTGGGATACAGCCAGCTGCACTGCAGACTTAGCCTTCAGGCCTTGCTCTCCAGGGACTTTCTCTGCTCCGAGATAAGTCTTTGATCATGAGCAGCACATTTGCACAATAAGAGTTTGGATATGATTTTAGAACGTGAGAGAGAAAAGTGAACAAAAGCCATGTTTCTGTATCTCATGTCTCCAATCTGTTTCTCCTTGAAAGGGGCAAAGACACCTCAGAGACATTGTCAAAGTGCCTAAACCAATTTTTCAGCCTAATCCATTATTTATATTTCCACTCAACCCTTTTTTTAATTCTGAGCTCCTGAAATTAGGCTCTGTAATATTGAGAATCACTCCCAGGAGCTGAGGGGAAGGCAGGGAAAGGGCTTAAGTCTTGTCCTGTCCTTACCCTTCCAAATCCACCTCTGACAGGGACTGTCCATCTTTTTCTCTCTGTTCTGTACCTCTCACAAACTACCACCATCACATCCTCATCCACTTGTTTCCCTATTTTCTGCTCAGCCCTTTCTGGGATATTTAGGAGAATAAGTACTTTCTTCAGGCCAGACACATTAACACTGAAATCAAAAAGGTCTAAAAAAAGGCATCACTTTTTATGGGCATGTTCAGGAGAGACTCTGGTGTCCTTCACCAACCCCATTTGTGGCCAGTAATCCTCCAAAAAATTTGCTTAAAGGTAAAAGGGTTTCTCCAATAAAGTTCACCAAACCAAATGAGGATGGAGCTGATTAATCCAGGAAAACAGCAGCCTTCTTGAAAATAATAAACCTCAATGGCAAGGCCACAGACAGCACTAAAAATACTACAGAACTGTTACTTTAAAAAATGCTACACTCTCCCTAGAAAACCCATTCTGAATTCATGGTTTCCTATATCTTAAATATACCACATAAATAAGCAGGGTCCAAAGTAGGTGATAAAAGTGGTTATAGGCATTAGATTTAAAAAAAAAAATCTTCTTTCATGACTAGATGCATGAGAAGGGAGATCATAGCTGTTTACAAAATGCCTGGCAGTTTAAGCATTCCCAATTATTCTGTTACAGTGGAGGACAAAGGTGCATTTGCAAAGGTGAAAGAGCAGCAGATGAAAAGAAATATTCTCTTTCCTCACAACATGCAGCTAATCTATAAAATTCACAAGATAGCAGGGTGCAGTGAGGAGCAATGCAAGATTCAAAAAGTGTTAGTAACTTATACAGAAAATGAGAGCACTGGAACATTTCATTAGATAAAATTATTGTTATTATAATTATTCAGAAATGTTACAAATTCTCGTGTTCCCAGGTATAAATAAATCACTGTCTGAAGATAGAAAATCATTCCCCCATGGTATAGGGGCATTCTGCAGTTGTCCACTATGGCAAGTGGTTGCACCCCTCTTTGAGATCTCTGAAATGATGAGCACTGTCAGGAAGGACACTTGACTGTATTAAAGTACTACAGTGCATCCTCTCTTATGATTCACTTTTTCATAGATGAAAACACAAGTTCTGTGCTAGAACAAAAAATAAGTACTAATTCCAGGAAAAAGCCTGCCAAGATAAATCAGGGTTGCAGCACTTTACCCAAATTCTTGGCTGCCCCCTGCAGTTCAATGGAAGATGAGGCACAGCTTTATTACTTGGAATGGGTACTTGCTTTCTCTTTGAATTGCATGGGACTTTTAATGAGATGCTGGTGCTTTTTGGAGGGTGCTATAAAATAGCATCTTCAGAAAAAAATTCTCAAGTACAGAGTGTGATGTAAAAACATGTTGGGTAGACTAGACAGAACAAACAGATTAGAAAGAGAAACAGAGAACAGATGCTTTCTATTCTTCACCTTATTCCTAATTTCTGATCATACTGGCCTGATAGCAGAATTTTGTTCTGGCATTCAGCTGCTTTTATTGCTTATTCTCCCTGACAAGTCCAAATCCTCAAATTCATGTTTAAATAGGGATTTAAGGTAGTAAGTAACTGTTAGCACTTAAAAGGAAGCCATTATAGATTAAATGGTGAATAATGGGCCATAGATAAAGCTGCTGATTAAGTATTTTTAAATGGCTAGGGGTATATTCGAAAGTCTAACCTGAAAGCATGCTACTGTTACGTTGAAAATGAAATCTGACCATCCAGAAACTTAAATTTTCCTCCAGTTAAAACCAAATTTTAACAGGAACAAATAGAAATAGGAGTGGGAGACGGTCCAGGGTGAGGAAACAGAGAAAACCCCCAAACAGAGACAAACTGAGTATTTTTTTCTTTCCTCTTACACTGTTCTGAGTCTGTCTCTCCCTGCTGCTCTGACAGCAGCCCTTGCCCTGGCCTGATGACTTCCTTAAGCACTCATGGTCCAGGCAGCAGCAGCCTACACCTTCAGCATCTTCCCACAGACACAGGGGCAGAAGGAAGTGACAATCTTTCCTTGAGAAAGGAAAGCTCACAAGAAACAGGTGTGGTTTTCCATTTGTTTCAGCCATTGCATCCCAATCCAATTCTGGCAGAGTTACAGTTTTCCATAATGTTCTGCTGATGAATCTTGGCTTCCTTTCCCACTGTCCCCATCCCCATGTGCACAATGAGCCCTTCCAGCACATCACAGGTCTGTCTGCACTGTTCCAGCCTGCAATCAGCCCCACACCTCTCACATTGCACTGTGACATCAATAAGAAAGTGGCAGTGCTGTGTTCTGAATTTGTGGAGAAGATCCCTTCAACTGGGCTGCATTGCTAAGTGCTGTGGAGTGACCAGGACCAGAGACTGATGGGACTCCATCAGTATTGAAAGACAATTGCTGTACTTGAAAGAGAATTTTCCCTACATTCATAATAGGATCTGGGATGTTAAGATTGAGTACATTTTTGCTCTGCAGAAAAAAAAAAAAAAAAAAAAAGCTAAGTATTAATTTAATGTGCATCTTCCCCCCTCACATCCTTCTACTCTCAACTCCAGTCTAATTCTCCTGAGTTCTTTCTACCAACATCACGTTAAACATAAACATCATAATAAATCCATATGGTCTCTGAGAGAATACAATGATTGTCAGGGGCTAGAGGGATTGGCTTTCAGATTTGTACCTCTGTGCATAAGCACTCATCCACTCTGGTGCTCGTGTGTGCTGGGGCCTGGAACAACAACCTGCACGTATTTATCTCCTGTCTCATACAGTACCTCTGCCTGTCTCTCTGTACAGTGTCTGGTGAGGCAGCAAGAGGCAGGGTCTGTGTGTGAGTCACAGCCACAATACATTGAACAGCCAGAGCTTCTGACAGAATACACAATGCAGCTGAGATGTCAGTGGAGGTGGCTTTGGAGTGCTTTAAAATGCTGTTCAAGTGCCAACTTTCACCTGCACGTATGACACTTTGCTCACCCACCCGCTTTCCTTCCAGGCTATGCGCTCCTTTTACTGCAACTTGATAGCTTTAATTATTAATTTCTCTGCCTTCTCTATCCCCTTAACTGTTTAGTCTCTTATTTGTCTTGCTAAGTTTTTGATATGCTCCTAGATTGCAGCTGTACAGTCACCACAGTAGAGCAGACTTGGTCAGACTCTCATTTGCAGGCTGGGCACCAAACCAAAAGGACTTGCAACACTGCATTTACCTCGAAAGCAGAAATCTCTGCCCTTATTTTCTCTTTGCAGAGAAAGGAGGCAGCAATGGGCATACAATGAAACTATGAGCATTGTTAAATCAAATTCATTTGGGACTCCTTAGCTCTTATTGTCTGAGTAATTTATACAGGTACAAACTACTAGTAAAAAGCTGGATCCCACTGGTGGTTTTACAGGGGATTCAGCTCTGTATTTCACCCATGACAGGAAAAACTTCAGACAGTGGCAATACATGCAGTGCTACTCTCAGCACCACATCCTGCTCTGCAGGACTGGAGCCCCTGATGCTGCTGGTGGGTGGGGAGACATTCTGCTCTATAGAAGCTCGCAGAGCACTGGAATTCATTCTGGTTTGCCTCTAAGTTTTGTGATACTTGGACATCTGAGCTGCTGTGCTGGATTCAAGGGGTGAGAACACCACATGGTGAAGCCTTTGATCCTGATAATCCAGATCTAAGTCTCTTGTTCCTGTGTTCTGTGCCACATGATTAACTCTCCGACACATGGGATAGAAAAGTAGGTTTTGATCCTCGGTCAGTCTAATTTTCACCTACATGACTGTGTTCCTCAAAAAGCTCTGGTGGGAGCTGTGGACAGACTAAGTAGAGGTCAACTGAACTGACAATTGCGATGAAGAGGGGGAAAATACACAACTTCCCAAAAAACATGCTTACTTCTAAAGGGTTGGAAGTGCATTTCATCTAATTGTCATCCCACTCACTCCTTCCATTGCTTTGCCTGCCTGAAAGAAGCTACTGTAGTATGGACTGCTATGAAAATCTGACTGTTCTCTGGTTTTCACAAGTCTCAAGTTATTCTGGGACTCTGGGAACACCATTTGGAAAACTTCCACAAGGAAACACTAAATAACCAAGATCCTTGACACAACCTTAGTGTTTATCTATGGTTTCCCCCCTCACAAAGACACAAGGACTCCCAATAAGTTATGCCTTGTGCATCCCTATCATCTGAATAATGTCAAACAGCTGAAAATAAAGGACAGGGAGCACCAGCAGAATTGCACTGACAAAGTTTTCTCCTCCTGATCTTGGTGCCAGAGCCCTAAATCTAATGCAACTGGTGTTCAGCTGCTGCTGCAGTATAGATAAAGTGTATATAAGGCTATATATAGTGCTCTGAACCTGCCTCTTCAGCACTAGACCTGCGACATGTTCAATCTGAAATCTCCACCTCTGCCTGCATTCAAAATGATCAATAGTCTAAACAGACTGATTCTCCCATTACCCTTTTCATCCTCTTAGAAAAAAAAAAAAAATAAATAAAAAACAACTCTACTTACTCTATTCTGGTGTCAGCAGTGTCCTGGTCTGTATAAAGGCCACCTCAGAGAAAAGAGTGCATCCCTCACAATGCATTGCTTTGGGGAACGTTCCATAAATGGGAACTTCTGAATCCCTGATGCCTCTGGTTTATTTTTCTATCTCACCATGTGAAGGGCCCCAGTGGCTTTCATATTTTGAGTCAGATCTTAAGGGAGAAAGACTGCAGCACAGAAATATAGATGCTCCTAATCAATACCAAAGTGTCTAATGCCAGACAGCACCATAGCAATATGCCTCACGGAAAGGGCACTGCAGAGCCCATTTGTTCTGCTGGGTATATACAAGTTCATTATCTGTAGTCCAGTCAGATCTGTGTGAGTATGGTAATTTGAATAACCTCAGACAGATACAATAGCAAGCAGTGCTTCTGTGCATGTTTGAAGTTCCTTCTATGATCTCTTTCTCTTCCCATTTGCTCTTTTCCCCTCCTTCCTTTCTGCATCTATTTAAATTGCTATTATTAGCTAAAAAAAAAGGATAAATTAATTACCTCTGAAATGAGCATGAATACTTATACCCAGCCTGGCATAACTGGAACTGGCATTTGATAACAGTCAACAGAAGCTGAGCAGCTTGCAAGGCATTTCAGAATAATAATAATAATAAAAATCAATAGGAGGAAAATAGGGACAGCTCTAGAAAGTGTTAATGAAAAGTTGCTGAATTCCAACGGCTCACCTGTGAACAGCTACATGAAAGCCTTCTGAATACCAAATATATTCATTATAGGCTGCATTGCTTGGCTGAGCCTCCAAAGAATTCTCTGGGCTTGTATTCTCACAATAACAAAGGAGAGGCACAGAAGAGAGCAGGATAAGAAGGATGAAGGGGTGGACAGAAGAAGGTTCACATTTTTATTTTGAAAACAAGATTATTGAGGCATATAAAAACAATAAAATCTAAAATCTGTAATAGATCCAAACTTGAAATCTGAGGTTTTTTTTCCTCTCAATAGCAGAGGCAGCAATTGTTTAGGTCAGACCCTGGGGGTGCAAGGAGGTACCACTCTTTTGCAACATCAATGTGAAAGACTGCTGGAGAGTGTTATAAAGCAGTCAGGAGTTAAAGCATTTTCTGAACTGATCCTAAATGGTTACAGCAACATGAGACTGCTCTGAAGTCAAAGCCCAGCTTCAGCCACTCTCACACCTGCCATTCTGAATTAATGTTAGACTGTGCTCTCACAAGTGTTTTATGAAATGCATTATAGAAACCCCTTTTGCCCCATGCTCTGCACCAAAGTGACAAAGTAGTTTGGCTTACTTAGGTAAATGCATTCCCACGACACTTTTCTCTCCAGCATCCAAATACAGAAATACCTCATCCAGAGATGCTCATATAACAGTAGAAATTTCAAATTCCTTTACCAGCAATAAAATATGTGACTAAGCTAAAAAATAGAATCAATAAACACCCATCTCTTCTGAAAGCTGCCACAAGGTATTTAATGTCTACAGATGATGAAGGTTAAAATGCACCAAATCTTTACTTACAGAAAAATGGAACTCCAGTCAAATAAAAGACTGAATCGAGTCTGGTCAAATAATTCCTGCTGTGGTTAGATTCTCTAAGTGATGAAAGAGCTCTTTCATCTTCAGCCATATGTCAGAGGGCTCCCCAGAGTCCAGCTGTCCAGTCTGCCTTGGGACTGGACACTGACTGCTGCTACACCTGAGCTGGGAAGGGATGGGCTGCTCTGCAGGGTGAAGTCCTGTCTTGCACCTAAACCCTTGAGCTGAAATTTGTTTCACTGTGTATAACCAAAACAATATAACAATAACACCCACATTCACTTGTAAGAATAGGAAGACCCATCCCACCAGGCAGGGGAACTGTTTTCCACCACTGCATGTGGGTATTACACCACATTTCTGCTATTCACAGATGCACTAAGGATGCCTCCAATGAAGTGAGCATGCTTTGCTCCAGCTACACTTTTTGTTATTTGAACTCTCTCATTTTTCATTTGCTTCATTTTCACAAAATCACTTTCATTTGATCTGAATCACCTTTTTGGCCACACAGTTGAAAAGATCAGTGAAATTGCTTGCACAGCTATAATCAGGGGAAGGTGCATTATAGTGAAAAGATGGGAGATTCAACAGTTCAATACTATCCAGGATCATGATGGTGCATCAATGTGCTATAGAAGAACAGCACACCCTTTTCCAAATGATCTGCAAATCCCTCTTGTCAATTCCTGGCTTTGCCATGCGTGCCCTGACCGATCTAACTCTGCTCACTATGGAAGATGAAGAGATTACACCTGGACAAAGAAACAGAGCAATGATTAAGCCTTCTGTTTTTGATTAATAGCAGAGCTAGACATATTTACCATCTGGGGTGGAAAGAGATTTGGCTCTGCTCAAGAAAGGTAAGAAATGATGAAGAAACACAGGAGACAAATAATGTCTGAGTCAGCAGAAAATGGCTTCACAAAAGTCTGTCTCAACACCAGAGATGTCTCATGAATGAATGGCTGCAATTGCTGCAGTGTATGCAAAGCGTTTCCTAGCACAACCTGGAGGGCAGGGAAAAAAAGAAAACTGAGGAATGTGCCATCAATTTAAACCACAAGGAAGAAGGAGAGGGTACTGGAGAGGGAGGGGAATACTCCTTGTCTCTCTCAAACCTGCTTTATTGTGAACAATCACTTACCATCCTCCTTGTGGTCATGACAAATGTGAAGCTACCTGGACAGTGGTGACTTAAAACTTAATTACTTTATAGGAAATGAGGCATGAAAATTATTATCAAAAAACACAATGTCCAAAGTACAAACCACATTTCACTTTCTCCACAGAAACCTTCTGAATGCCAGAATTGACTGTAAGGCATGGTAGGATGCTGGAAACATCAGTAATTCTTCCTAGGGCATGGCAATACTATCTTATGAGGCCAAGTTTGAGGAAGACCAGAATAAATTGCTTGTATGAGCACCTGACACATGGTTTTGTTTGTTGAAAGTGGTTGCAAAGCCCAGAAAATTCTCCACATATTTGGCCTTTGATCTTGGCAGAGTGGTCCATAAGATAAAAGCTTTTCAGTGCTGGTGGAAAAAAGGCTATTTATTAAATGCAAAAAACAACCCAAATATCATTAGTGAAATGAAAATCCACAACAACTGAATGCCTACAGAGGGCCTGTGTAACATGAGGGTTATAGTGCCTGAATGTGAGAGTCATTATGATGTGGCCCAGAAGCACACATTGATAATTAGAAGACCAACTAATGCCTGGAGCAATTTAACCTTTCTTCCTCATCATCACACACTGTAGCTCTAATGCATCTTCTGTGCTGCATCTTGTACTTTCTCCATTTTTTGCATGCTCCTGAGAGAGCTGCCATGTGTTTGAAACAGTGACACAGAGCTGTTAGTCCAAGTTCATGGTATCCTGGGACATCATGTGTCCAGGGGAAATACTCTACTGCCCCATTAGCCACACAGCCCCACTGGTGGAAGTTCAGCCCCTCTTGCTTATTCTCAGAGGTAGCACTGCCTCTATTGTGAACTTATTCCAAGTGCTGCCCCAGTCAGGCTTGTGAATGATTCCTTCTGCAGTTGACAATTTACAGGAAAAATAGACTGTGAAGTGGGGACAGGAAGAAATTCTTGTGCACCAAACCGTGTTTAGTTAGGTCTGCTAAAGGCTTCTTCCACTTTTCTTTGGCTCATTAGAGACAGCACTCTGAGCACAATGGACTTGATCCGGTGTGAGAAATCCCCCATTCTCACAGGAGGCTCCATCAGAGCAGGCACTTCCCTGACAGCTATTCCCTCACTCCACTTTACTGACCACTGGCTCTGACAGAGCTCTATAAAGTGCACAGCAAATAGTTTATTCCAGGGAAGCAGGGTCCAGCCTGCTCCTCCACCCCACTCACAGCAATGGTGAGAGAATAACGCTGCAGCACACCCAGAGCACAGAGAACCTGAAGAGGAAAGTTAAAGGACACAAACAGTTATGAACCTTGACAGGTGAAAATGTTTGCTGTCGGAGGGAGATGCTGAGATGCCAAGTCAATGCCACGCACACCAGATACCAGGGCAAAGAGAGACAAATGCAGGACATGAACCGCACAGATTTCACAACAGAAGAGATCTCTGGCTCCACAGCTTTTGATCTCTGTACCTTTGCAATGAGACATTTCATCTGGGAGTCAGCTTTATCCAGTGCTGGATTAACTTCTTGTTCCACAGCTTGACCTGTCACCCAGAGTATTACAGAGATGGGCACTCAGAAACCCGTACACAGAAAACACATTAGATAGAGATAGATGTACTTAACATCAGCACTGTGCAATACATCACACTGCTCACAACTTAATTTCAGCTTGACTTCCACAAAATAAAACCCTTACAACTAAGAAATACTTGTGTATTCATCCAGGCTGAACAATATTAATATTTTCTTTTGATATTGGTGAATACTGATATGGAAAGCCTCACCCATTTTTGTACCTTTTTCTAGACACATCAGCAGGACAGTCTTTGGGATACGTTTTCCTTTGCCAGAAGACATTAGCTACAGTAAAAGCTATTGCTTCCCACTTAAATATCTGTCATGCATATCATTTCCTGGGCCCAGGACACTGTAGACTTCTGGTTATAAAAGGGATAGCCTGTAAACTGTTCAAAAGACACTGCTGTTCACCATTTGAAGCATTTCAGAAAAAAAATTGCGAAGTGACCACCCAGAACTTTTCCTGTGTTACACCTGAAGGATCCCCAAATCTGATTTTGCTTTGGCAAAGGTACACAGAAATGTGGGTATTTTTATTCACACCTACTCACACTTTCTGTGTCAAAGTATAGAAAGTATGCAAGGATACCATGCATTTTTCTGGTAACCACACAGGAAAACAGAGCTAATTTTAAACTACAAACATTTCACTCAAACCTAAAAAGGTGGGTCTGTCCTAGGAAGCAGCAGAGTATAATTCCCATTGATGTCATGATACAGCAGCAGTAAAGCTGCAAGGTTTTGGTGCTACCTCACAGAACTAGATTAGATTTAATATTTACAGATTAATATTAGACTGAGTATCACCCCTTAGCTTCCTCCAGAGAAACGTTTTGATAATTTTTTTTTTTCTAAACCTGAGTAGAGAGAGGGATGTAGAAAGAGTTGCCCTCCTGTCTGCATCACTGAGCCCTCTGTGTTCTGCATTCTTCAACTGGTTCCAATATTCCCACTAAAACCAAACCACGGAATTCTGCTGTCTAGGCTCAGAGAAACATGGGAGGAAAGTATTAATTTTCTGAATCAGAATCACTATGCACAATATTGATGCTGCACAATAATCTTCCATGAATTATTTATTTATTCTTAAAGAGAATATGCTAACAAACACATTGGCCCTGCATCTCTTCACCCAGCCTTTTGTGACCAGCTCCTGCAATGTGACCCCTCTGGGTGGGATTATCAATTCAGCTGCTTACCTGGTCTGCAAATGGTAACAAATTACATCCAAGGTAGTAAAATTTCACAAACCTGCAATAACACCCACTGAAGTAAAAATTAACAACTACCTATCAATTGCCTTTTAGCAATGACATTCATTCCTGGATGCCACAGAGGTGCTTCCTGCCTCTGACCAAACTTGAAGAGGTAGAAGACTTTGCTTTCAGCTACTGAGGACACATGGGAGTTTTTACAAAGTAAGAGAACTTTTATTTTCTGTTAGCTTCTTTAAAAATATTTATCAGTAGAGTTCTTCTTTCTGTACTGATCAACTACCACACAACACTGGATAAACAGAATGAATTCTCATTAATATAAAGTCAGCTAAAGGAAAAAGTAACAGAAGGCGACAAAGATCAGAGAAAATGCTCACTGAGTTACTGTGACCAGATGGCTTTTTGACAATGTTTGAGAGAAGTCAGGGTTTGATGTTTTTCTTCCCATACGTTATTTTCATGCAAAGGCCCTTCTAGCTCCAGTTCAAAAGTGAGAGTTTGATTTATATCCCAAAACCATCCACCTAGCCAGGCTCCAGCAGCTCTCTCTAATGACATAGCAATGATTTTTTGGATGGCTGTCCACAACATAGATGGTGTTTAGCATCCACCTTAATTGCTTCATTCATATGTTCACACTACAAGTGAGCACAGCTAATCCAAAGGAATGTGTCTACATTTTATTCTTCTTTTTAAACCATCCCCCATAAACATTTAAAACAAGAATGGATTTTGGCATGAGGAACAGGTGGTGCCAATGTTGGGTAAATGTTCCTGCAGGGTAGAGACTGGAAGTCTGCTATAAATTACAGGGGTATTTCTGCAACTGAAAAACCTGATGTTCATTGATGAAGCTGAGAGAGCTCTTTGATGGCAAAGCCATCAAGGAGCTTCAAATAAGTCACATCACTAAGTCTTCTTTCTCCATTTGTCTTGGAAAAACATTCTTGCAAACATAGGTTATGCACATAGCACTAACAAGTGATGGTGGCCTAGAGAAATTATGTATTTCTGCTTCATCACAAATTCAAGCTGAATAATCTCATACTCAGATATTTTTCCAGGTCAAATTCCTCTTGTATTTATAATGGGGCAAACTCACTTAAATACCCCTCACTGAACATAGGAAGCAAGTAAATTAGTTTTGCAATTTGGAAAAAAAAACATGTCCTAAATAAGCAGTGGGATCAAAACTTCTGTCCATCAAAAAGTCATAAATCTATGCTCTAAATGACTAAAGGACTCCATGCAGTGAGGAAAAGAATTTATAGGAATACACTTGCAGTATGTGGCCCACAATTTCTCAATCATGCTATCAATGTCCTTTTATAATCTGCAATGCTTGCTCCCTACAGTGCAGCACTTAGATAATGCCTTTCTTACAAGACATCCTCTCCATGGAGAATCTGAGCTGGACAGAACCCCATGTGACAGTGAGCAGGAAAATGTTTCCTGATGATGAAATTTTCTGGGGCAGTACCATCCCCATGTTCCAGTAAGCAGCTTTGATAAGAAAATGGAAAATCACTGGAAAATACAGAACAGGTACTTCTCTTTCACCTTTTTCCTCCGCATGGATGGCTGCAGGGCATGGACCCACTGTTTCAATAGTGTCTCTGGGAGTCAATTACATCTCAATTCCAATTACTCTCCATACACTGAAGTTTCCAAGATGCAAATCTCAGCCATAATGAGAGTCCATTTCTGTAGAGTTAAACCCAAAACATACCCCCACCGTCTCAATTCCCACAGCAGAGCCCTCTGGACATGACAGTCACTGACCTTTGTGCCCGGTCTGTGATCTCCTCCTCCAGATCCAGCAGGAGTGCTGCCTGAGCCATCAGCTCCTTGCTGCAGGGCAGGGATTTGAGGTGCAGAATCAGCAAACCAAGGCAAAACTTGCTTCCCATCTCCTCCAGCTCCTGTGTTCCCAGTTGCAGACCCTAATGGAGAGAGGCACAAGCTTTCGTGATCCCTACATATGGAAGTTTCCCCTACAGGATCATCTGTAAATTAACTAACAGCACACGGTCTACGGAAGCTATCCTAAAATAGCCTCTATTTTACAGCAGGGGAAACAGAGGCAATAGTTTAAATAGTCTCAAATAAATTTTCAGAAGTCACTGTAAGAATTAGACTCGGACCCCAGGAGAACCTGACTGTAAATCCACTTTTACGAATCATCCAGTTTTTCTTTTTCTCCGTACAGGAGTGTTCTACCTAAGTAATGTGGGGGGGGAAGTCCTGTGGTTATTAACATTAGGCAGTGGCAAAGATGAAAAAGGGAACTGGACAAGAGAAGAAAAGGGAGGAAAAGATCTTTAACAAGTTATGAATTGTTTTTTAAGAAAATCAATTGCAAAGTAATTGCAAAATAGCAAACACCTCTAAGGAATTTCTCAGTCTGTTAAAAGCTGGTGGCACAAACAGGGTTTGGATTATCAACTTCATCTTTCAAGAGAGGAATTCTCCAAGCTGTAGATCCTTACTGATTGTGAATAGTCTCTCTTTGGTTTAACACCAAAGACCTGCAGCAGAATAACTCAGTGTAATAGATGGTAATTTCATGCATCTTCTGAGAGGAGGGCAGAGACAAACAAAGCTCAGAAATACCAAAAAGAAACTAAAACTGCAGAGCCCCTCATCTTTGGCACTTAGTGACCGCATCACCCATCAGGGGCTGGACCAGCTGCTGCCTCTGCCAATACCAGCCCTGCGTGTTTTTGCAGCAAAAAAACATCTCTGCAGCCAAGCTTCTGTGAGTCTTCCAGCTCCATTCCCAGGCTGTTTCCTTAGCAACTCTCAGGAGTCCAGAATAAGCCCCGGCCTTAAGCATGGTGTGAGCTCCACATCAGCACAGTCTGCACATCGCTCTCCACTAGATATCTGTCAGTGAGCATCTCATGGGTACTGAACACATTATAATTTATATTATAAGATATAATTTGTTGAGTAATCCATGACAGGGGACAGAGCTCTGCTCTTTTCCTATTTAAAGTTGTATTTGTAAAATGCTTTGGGATCCTCGGGTCTGAGCACCTCTGTGGAGCCAAAAACACACACAAAGGCGGATGGAAGAAAGAAGAGATTTGACACATAAATGTCTGCAGCTCTCCTGAGGAGTTTTTTGGTGCATTTTTGTTAGAGGACAGAAACTATTCCCACAGCATCGCCATATACAAATATCATCTGGCATAAAAAACACCCTCTGATCACAATTGTCCTATAGACAAGATATTGTAATTCAGTTTCTTTTCTGAGGCCTTATGAGCAAAGCATGAATGCATGGTTATGATGAACCTAATCCAGAACTCAAACGTGTTCTGAGTGGCTGCACAAGGAAGGACCTGCTCAGAAGAACACAATCTGAGGGAACAGCCTCAGTGCTAGGCAGGGTCTAGGGCCCCAGGAAAACTGACTTTTGCTCTCTGAACAGTATCCTAAGTGTTTTTTTTATTACAGTGGGCAAATCTCTGACATAATTTCTACTCTCTTCTCATTCACCTCTACTGCAAGCTTTGCCAAGCAAGATACGGGTACAAAAAAAACCAAAAAACCACAAAACAATGAGACCTCTCAGCAGCTCTAAATAGATTCCTAAATGTTTTATTATTTTACTTTAAAAGACTTAAGATATTTGAGTGTGGCAGAGTTACAACCAGCAGGCAGAAGTGGTGACATTTCAGAGAAAAAAAGATGTCACTTCTGTAGCAAAAGCGTTATTTCCTCAGGGGCAAAAAGAAGAAAAAAAAAAAAAAAGAACATCTCAAGGCTTTCCCTGGAGTGCATCTCAGGGTCTTGCTTCCAAGATTAAGGCAACATACTAAACAGCTATCAAGGAGATATGAACAGTGCCTGAGCTGAAACTCAGCCTGTGGCTTTATCACTCTCAAGCTTTACTCAGGATATGGAGAGGCTTTAGGAAACCATAAGAAAATAAATAAAAAAACATTGACACTATAACACACCTCAGAAGCCTAAGACAGTAACAGCTCATGCACTGAAGTCCACTACTGTACAATGGACCCATATTGCTTTGATATTAGACAGCTCAGGAGTAACAGCTAGAAACTCAGCCACAGGATTGCCTGTTAGCATACTTTATTCACTTCAAACATGGACATCTATTTATTTTAACTCAGGCAATTTTCTCTCTCCTTCCGCAGTTCTCAGCAGAGGGAGGAGCTGGAGATGCAGAACATGACTGCCATTGAACTAAGCTGGGGACAGAGCTGGCATGTTGAACTAAGGTTATTGATGGCATCTGCCAGCAATGCCAGGACCTGGTGTAGTGGTTAATAATCAGTCCCACCTGAATTACCAAAAGGGGAGCCTGACCTCCAGGCACTTCCCTTGTAGCCATGTGGCACAGCCAGCTGCAAAAATTTTGCGATTGTGCTTACAACTCAGAGTTATGAAAATACCCTATAAGAAACAAAAGAAGGTAGAAAGGTAGAAGTGATGCACTCTGGTTTGGTTGAGAAGCTGGTAGGAAGCACAGCTCCATGGCAGGGAAGCTGTCTGGGTGTTACCAAGTGACAATCTATGGTCTGTTTGTCACAGCTGCACAGGAGGAAGCTGCTCTGCCTGCCAGCACCTCCCCTGCAGTGTCCTGCCAGCCTGGATTCTCAGTGACCCCATCTTCTTCTCTGGCATGTGGCTTTACAGCCCTGTCCCCTCCTCTGGTCACGTCTGTGTGACCAGTGGAGCACGGTGCAGTCTGCCATGCCAAAAGGGGCCAGGCGAATTCTGAAGGAGGACGCAGCACCCCTGCACCAGAAAGCAGCAGACAAGCTCATCAGTCTTAATTAGTCCAGCCTCAGAAACGTGCTAACTAAACCACCCTACTTTAATGATCAGCTCAAAGCTCCACACAGATTTTGCTCTCCATTACATCAAAGTACTGGTCTGGACCAGCATCAGCTTGATGCACCACATTCCACTGCACAATGCAAATTGGTCCCTTGGGCCCTGTCATGCAATAATCTTCTGCAGACATCATGTTAAGGGATAACAGGTTAATTGTTTCCTGGCTATTATAGAGAGTAATGGGGCTGAAAAACTTTTCTTAAACCCTTTTCACATTTTCATACTGCAACAGACAGAATAGGAGGAGGGGATGTCTAATAACTGTCCAAGTTTGGGATATATTTATTTCCCACTATAATACAAAACAGGGGAACAGGAATAAAAGACTTATAATTTGGCCTCAACAGTGGCCAAATTTTCCTAAACAAAACTGATCAAATTGTATTGGAAAACCAGTTCATTCATGCTTGGCACTGATGCATCAAATTAATATCCACAACTAAACGTTTCCAGTACATCTCAGCTTGCCCTCAAAATACTTCCCCGGCTAAATGACAATGTAATGGAAAAACTTTATTATTCATTACTCATGTGCTTTAAATTCTCCAGGAGGCAAAGGCAGTGATAGTTTTGTAACACAGATATTGTTGAAGGAGGTAGAAAGACACCAGGAGTTAAATTAGAGATTTCTCCACAAGGGTAATGAGAATTACAGTAAAATTAGAGCTGGGAGATACTAATAAATACAAGTAGAGAGAAAACTTCAGAGGGATCAATTTTTTCCTAAAAGGGATTTTTGATATTCAGCATGACCTCTCCTGCTTTAGGTCACTGTGCAGTCCTTGGGGCAACAGCTTTTCCCTGCAAACCCACTTCCAGTCAACACATATACACACACACTTACAGAATACTCCCTGCATCTCAACAGCTTTACACATGCACAATGGCTATGCCCTAAGGCCAGGTATAAATAAATTGACAGTCTGGTTTCTCACTAATTCCATCAGTGAGCTCTCCCTCGGAATACTAATCAAAACCATTTGGAAGCTCTAGAGGACAAACTTTGGGAGCTGAATGAAACATTTGGTGTCTGGTGTCTGCAGCCTTAATTTTAGCTTGAGCCAGCCCTGAAAGTTACTGTACTTTCAACCCCTGTGAATGAAAATACACAGACACCTGCTGGGGAACTGGCTATTTGGACAAGTAGGACAGCAGGGAAAAACCCAGGTTTCTCATGCCCCAGAGATCCCTCAGCAGCAGGAATGGCATGCAAAACAGACAAAGCAGAGGGGATGGGAATTTGGGCCAAAACATTTCAAGCGGATTAAGCGAGTGGAAAAGGCTGAAGATGCAATAACAACAACAACAACAAACAACAACAACAACAAAAGGCTAGCAGGAATTTCCAGAAAGAAAGATGAGAGGGACTGGAGTTAGAGACAGGAGATAAAAGAATGGGAGCGATAAAAGGATGAGAAAGAAGGAGGGTTATTGAGGTCAATGGATGCTGATACAGAGAAATGATAACAAGAAGAAAGCTAATGGCAACCTTGACCACCTTGGCACCCTTGGGGAAGTGTGCCTTGCTCTGCACATCTGTCCTCATTACATCTGGGACTCTGCCCACATGGTGAGGAAAAAAGCCTGACTTGCTTTGAATCTCCTCAAAACAAAACTTCTGCTGAGCTCAGCTGGTGTTTTGGCTGAGCAAAATTCTACAGCACAGAAGTAATTATTGTTTTATACATTCAAATGGACTCTTTCACTATTGAAAGGTATGTATGTTACAGGCAACACTGTTCAAGGAACAGACTGAAAGGGAAGATGAAATACCTTCTGGTATTTCAAAAAACAAAGAGAAAGAGTCCTGGACAAACTGCTAATAGAAGAACTGGGGATTTGAAAAACAAGAACTTGTTGCCAATTTCTCTAGAAAAAAAAAACCATAATTTTTGTGTTATGGATTCTCCATATGTTGTTATGTTGTGGGGAAAGGTTTTTTCCTTCTTTCCACTGACTATCCATTTGTCTGACATTTCCATTTCCATACCTTTCTACCTTTCCCCTCACAGTATTTCCACAGCTGTTTTCCTCCACCCTTTTCTCCCTCCCAAATTTATTTTCCTTCTCTGTTCCTTCCTCAGCATCCTTTCTCTCTTCCTTAATCATCTCCCATGAATGACTCAGTGTATGTCAAGTTCATTGTGTGTTGGAAGAGCCAAATGTTATTAGTGTTGCACCTGAGCTCTCTTTTTTCTTGGCCACTCTACCCCAACACTGCTACTACTGTTTCACACCAAAAGTTTGCAAACTACACAGGATGGAGACAGAGGTGGATTTAACTTTCCACCTCCTCAAAGATTGCATATACACAGGTAGTAGCTGAACAGGGAATAGCACAATAACTTTTATGGTTTGGAAGGGTTTTTTTGGTGGTTTTTGTTTGTTTGTTTATTTTTCTGGTTTGTTTTTTGTTTGGTTTGGTTTGTTGTTGTTGTGTTGTTTTATTTTTTATGTGGGCCATAATCGTGATGGGTGGCCATGTCAGGAACAAAAAGAGAATGACAAATGAGGATATTTTCCACCTGTGCAGACAAACCATGTAGAAAGATGCTATTCTTTGTAGAGTTCTTGCTTTCCAATAAAATTGAGTAGTACATCGGTTTTCTGTCTCATTCATTTCCTTGTGACATGCTGGGGACCTATTTTAGGCCCTGGATGAACCTGGACTAAGCTTATCCCGCTCTGCAGACACTGAACAATCTTTCTCCTTGTCCCACGATGTCTTTCCAAACAGAACTGAAGAGGCTGAGTGAAGGCCAGGCCAGAACCGCACGCTTGAGTGGAATTTGCACTTTTTCACAATAACAGGATCAGGACTGCCTCAAGTTCCTATCTGAGGACTGCAGACAGTTCTAGGGAGGAGAAGCCTGCCTGTACCTTCCAATGAAGATGTGACAGTCCAGAGAGCAATTTTTTGACAATAGAGCTAACCAATGCCATAGGCAATGCTATTATTTTAAATTAAAAAAAAAAATCCAAACACCCCAACATGCCAATTTCTAAAGAGAAACAAATGCTGCCACAGGATACTTATGCTGCCCAGAAACAGAACCAGGGACTGTTCAAGTCGCATAAGAATTCTGAGGCAGTGCAAGGAAATAAAGCAATTACCAGTTATTGGAGGCTATCAAGTGCTTTGTTCAAGAAAGCACCTTTCTTCCCCATGTTCCCAGTATTTCCAACAGGCTAACTGGTATCTGATGGTGCCTTGAAAACTCATCAGTAGTCTCTTCTATTACCTCCTCTCACATACGTTCCTTTCCCTGCTATCTGAATTCTGTGGAACATGGAACAAGTCACAGCCTGAGGTATTGGAGATTAAGTGTGAGGTGGGGCTATAAGTATGTCTCAGAATCTGTGTCAAACGAATTAGCTTTTAAAAGCAGTTTGGGAAAGCAAGAAGCTGAAATTTTTCAAGTCCTAAATTGGCAGCCTAATCCCTGGATGACTTTTCTTCCCCTCTTCTTCCACTTAAAAGTTTGCCTCTATAAATAATTCTGATGTACAGAAAACTAAGCAGACTCTTGGCCCACCCAAGACTTTTCATCAGCTATGAATTTACCCAGTTTAGCCATATTTCACCATGGGTGTAAAATAATTTTCTAATCCTGGCTGGTGATTATCACATGCCTTGGAAAAAATTATTTATGACACCTATCCTGGCTAACATAAATGTAGATGCTACTAAAAGTGTCAAACCCACTTCAAAAAAACTCAGTAAGGTATTTGTCTTCATAATGCCATTCAGAGGCATTATGGGATGCCCAGGTTAATTATGTGTTATACAAAGAATCAATTGCAGCATCTTAATTTCATGGAATGGTGACGCACATTTTTATTATATTTACATAATTTGTTATTCATTACAGTTTGTTATTTTTCCACATGGTTTTCAAGCATTTAAATTAGCAAATACATTCTATCCTTCTCACCAGATGAAAACATTTACTGGCCGAAGTGGCACAGCAAGGTTAGTGTGCTTTACTTCCCCACCCAAAACAAGACACCAGGATCATGGAACATTTCACTTTTGTACCAACACAGGGACAGGAGCACTAGAAGAGATTCAGTGAAAGCCAGCACAGCATGACTCAGACCACACCCTAGCTGCTCCAGCATTATCTCCATCCCTCTGCTGCCACACTACATCACCGTGGAGTCCAACAAACCACTGAAACTGTGTCTTAGCCTGGCAGCAATGTCAGGTGGAGGAGAACCCTGAGAGGTGGGTTCTGCTCCCTGCTGTGCTGCCTCCAAGCATCCCCAGCCCTTAGGAGCCTCCCCCAGCCCAGTGTTCGTGCCACGCGCTGCTGTGCTCTCTGCACTGCTGAGCTTTGCTCCTTCCCTTTAAAATTCAGCAGCTCCAGGATCCCCAGTGCTTTCCCTGTATTGAAGCTGCCTTCCAGGCCACTAAGCGCTTTCATCTGTTCCCTCCAGCCCATGTATATCACTGCTTTGTCTCTCACAAAGAAATGACCCATAACACACACGGCACTCCACAGGAGGTGTTACCACTCACGTCTACAGGGATATTAGAACATCTTCCAAGGCTCCCTGTTTCTTCACACACACAGACATCTTACTCACTTTTTTTTTTCTTTACTGCTGCTGCTGCACACGGCACAGACATCTTTATCAAGCTGTCTTTGTAATAGCTACTTATGTTTTCCTGAATGGTTAGAGCTAATTCAGAGCCCAGCCATGTGTCTGAAAGCTTTAAACTATTCCTTCAAACATGCTGCACCCTGCCACTGCCTATGTTTCATCTTCCATTCTAGTACCCACAATCTTTTAGCCCCTCTTCCCACGGTATAATTTGAATCAGCTGCTAGCAGCAGATCTTATTATCTTATTATCTCCTTGCCTTCCAGTCATTCGAATTATAAATACTGACCAGCACCAATTCACAGAGTGGTAACTGAATTCACTTTACATTTCTTTCCATCCCAATGTTGCCTTATCCTACTCACTTTTCCCAGCCTTTTAACTAGGTTTTGACTACATACAGACTTTTATTTCTCATTCCGTAACTCCCAAAATTTTGTGATTTTCTTCTTTTTGTGGGAGGCTCTCCTTTCATCAGCCATGACTCATCTGGGATGCCCACTTACACCATTCTGCATGAAAATTAGCCTAGGTTCATCCTTGAAAGTCATGAATGAAATTTTATATACTAATTTCTCATTTGTCCTCTAACTCTTGTACTTCTTTAAGAAAAATCATATTATCGAGGCTCTATCAATTCTATTAATACCCTTAATCATTGGGTTTACTTATCCCAGTGTTAGTTCAGGTCCTGTGCTTGTGTTATTGGTGGTTCTCTCATGACATCAAATAAGTTTCTAAACATAATTAATAATTATTATTATTATTATTATTATTTACCTTGTTGAACCTGGTTTAGGCAGTCAACTGCTGAGTCTGCTGGCCAGTTTTAAAGATTTCTTTTTAGTAGTTCAATTTCTTAATTTCCTTACAACTCCTATAGGAAAAAAACCTGGCTTCACCTAATTCTGTGAGTTACAACCTTAATCAAATATCAAATAACAGAGCAGACAATGTGCAAGCACTGATTTGTGTAAAAAGCAGCCAGCATGGTCCCACAGCACCCTGCCCTGTTCCCATCCTGACTGTCTACAAGCTCTGCCAGGGAACCTGGGGCTCGAGAACACATCCAAATCTCAGCCTACACAAACTCTGATTATTCCAGTCCTTGGAGGCCCTTATTATTTTCCAAATCACACCTTGAAGCACAGAAGCTTCTTCCTTTCTTACAGGTCTAAGTCTGCTCTCCACAAAATCCCTCATA
The DNA here is from genome assembly GCF_963662255.1 of Cinclus cinclus. Lineage (NCBI taxonomy): Eukaryota > Metazoa > Chordata > Aves > Passeriformes > Cinclidae > Cinclus > Cinclus cinclus. The sequence continues at coordinate 14,931,419 of NC_085058.1, forward strand.
TCCTTCTGCCAATGGCCTCAGAGCAGAGCTTCCACCTGGGGGTGGCTTTTCTGGGCACATCAGATGGCACACGGCAGCTTCCATGGTGGAATAATTACATCCACATGTCCAGAAGAGATTATCCTGAGGCCCTCTGTGTGCTGGTCTCCTTAAAAACTTACTTTAAATAGGCCTTCACACAGACCCTCACAAGTGAGAAGTAAGGACACAGACCAATCCACAGCTCTGCACCTTCTTCTCCCATTTCAGTTTTCATTACTGTAACCTTTCACGCCTTCTAGATCCATCCCCTTATTCTGATATCTGTCAAGAGCTACCTGAGACTTTTTTCCTAAATTATAAATGGCTCCCCCAGGCTAATTTCTTTTTTCCATATCACAAATTCTCTTTGGTGATCTTCAGCAAACACCATCAAAGCCAGCCTTCCCACCTATCCCTGCCTACAACCTCAGCATCAGGGACAGGAAGCAGCTATGATTCTACAATTTATTGTATTAGCACTTCTAAAACAACAAAGGAGGCATTGATTTTCCAAGCCAAAGGCACATGGGAAGGCACAAAAAGCATCTCTGCCCAGCTCAGATCAGAGGAAAGAGACATTGCAGAGGAGAGGGCTTCCCCCAGCCTGGTGCCTGCTCCTTTTGAAGAGGGAGGATGAAGTACAAGCAAGGAGCTCGCTGGCTGTTCTCTTACACGTGTCAGTGCAATCATTCTGACACAGGACCCCTCTTGCTGCTTGTCACATTTAACAGAGAAATGGACAATAAGAGGGAAAATATGACCTTTTTATTTCTTTCTTTCTTTTGAATACCCTACACTAGTCACCTGGAGAATGGCTGATAACACTGAGGGTAATTCAGGCAAAAATACCGCAGGACCCTCCTTGATGTGTGCTCTAATATGGGTTCAAAAAATGAACATGTAATAGAATAACACCATAGAAAGTTACAGAATACATGAGAAAGCTGGTTCAGAGGGAGATTTCACCAGACAGTCCAAGGGCAAGTTACTAATCATTTCATTCAGAAGCTGGGTTAGGAAGGACATCCTGCAATAAGTCCCAGGGATGTGATATCCACAGTCAGAAATCAAAGATCAAGAAGGTCCTTTCAGGTGAATCAACTGCCATTAACCACTAACAAGGGTTTGCAGGCCTGCAGAGCCCAAAGGTTCAGAGCCCACATGTCCAGTGGCACAAAGTAAACTGAGAGCCATTAAGATACAGATGTCTGATATCTATGCCTTACATTTAATTGGAAAAATATTACTAAAAGGAGAGCACAAATTAGGATCAAAACAAAGCTTCTACATTATTACAGTAGATAGGAACTTGTGGTGCTTGTCCATGATGAGCTGACCTGGAGCATGCAGATGATTTTAGACATTTGGACATATTTACCAAGGAGAACATTGGTCAGAACTGGCAGCTAGATGCAAATTTTGCAAACCACCTGTGAGTATTTTCTTTTCCGTAATGCTACTAGCACAGGATCAGTTTAATACCTTTACATTCTATGATTTAGGAGAGACAGAGACAAAGAAAGTCCTTGAAGACTGTGAGGAACAGACTGAAGAAAGGGAGACAAGTTCAGAGACACAGAGCTATGGTGAGGAGAAGAAGCTCTCTCAAGTGGGGTAACTGATGTGAGCCACACAAAAGCACACATTGCCCCTTGTTCTGCCATGAACATGTCCACACTGACTTTTTCAGAGATGGAGACCAGAGATTAGCCAATGGAGGGCAGCTGACAAACCTAGAGAGAGCATCAGGTGAGAAGCACACAGGGCTTGTAAAAACAAACTACAAATTTCCGAGTCTTTGAAAATCTACTGATCATTCACAGCAAAGCAGACAAATCTTTATCAGCAGAGGAGACACTGACTCCAGATTACAGGCTCTCAGGATTTTTCATCTTGCAGATGTACTACCTGAGAAAATTTGCATAAAACCATGCTGCCTTTTTCTTATGAGTCCTTTTATGATTTCTACTGAAAATTATAATTCTCTGTTTGTGACATTGCAATCATTTCTACTACAATCAAGTGTTGTGTCCAAGAGGAGGATTACCGCTTCTGTTTTGAAAGTGCATGGACTTTCAGAGGAACTAAGGAGCCAGTTCCCTAGAAAACAACCTTGGTAATAGAGAACAAAGAAGACAAAGATGTAAAAACAACACTACATATGATCAGAACTGCCTCTTCCAAGAGGCTTCTGAAACCCTTTAAGCTCATAATAACTGATATTCCTACAGATGAGAAGATGGAAGCAATGGAGACAAAAAAAGCATCAAGACATTCCTCTTGACTGTGCTATTCCAGCATTCACTCAGATTTTTCCTTTGACAAGCTATTAATGTTTTAAAACTAAACATCACAGAGACATATAGAAAACCCAGTACAGTTTTCAACTCCATCCTTTCAGCAGTGTCCTGTGGGGAGGAGCATCACTGCACATGGTGCTGAATGTCAAACAACTCACTTAAACCTGCCTCTGGCAGCTGCTCAGAAATCCACAGAACAAACAGTTAAGAAAAGGGGAAAGAAAAAAAAAAAGCCTTTGTTTTTCTGCCTTTTTTTTTTTTTTTCCCCAAGAACATAATTTAGCACGACTTTCCACAGAACAATCTGCACGGGATTACCCACAATGCGCTGCACTATGGTAATACATTTCAACCTCTGATGCACATTAGACTGACAGTGCTAAGAATCTGTTAAAAGAAAAATGAACTATACAGGATGAATGATGATGTAAGACAGGACAGTAAACATTCCACACTCGTGTAATCTGCCAAAATTTAGTTTAAAACTGGCCTAAGAAAGAGAACAAGACTATTTTGCACTCAGAACAGCTTAAGGGAATGTTCCCAACTCAAGCAGAAAACAATACCTGACTGAGACATGGATGTAATCACGAAGGAATGGAGAGCACAACAAACCAGAACTAAGAGCTGAGCAGAAGACAAGGAGAGATTTTCTTCATTTCTTTAATTTCCCAGTGGGTAGCACTGGAGGGAATATTCCTCCTTGCCCATCCAAGGATGGCTCGGTTCACTGCACTTCACCACACACATTCACTCACTCTGCCTTCTGCTCCTCTCCAAGCTCTGCTGCATCTTCTGATGCTGGCAGCAATCCCTAATAGATCCTGGACATACTGTGTTCAAAAACAGCTGTCCCAAAATGCTGAGCCTCAGAGCTATGTGGTCACAGAATCCAAACTACTGACACCTCCTTCCTGTGACTCAGCCCTTCAGCTGGGGAACAAACACTTCTTCTTAATGTTTTCCAGAATTGGTCTTACACTTTCCCATAGGAAATACCCACAGGAAAATAGAATCAGTATTAACTCTCCCCCTTCAGTCAATTCCACACAGTTTCCCTAGTAATTGAAGCAATCAGCTATCACTCCTCAAAACCTGAACTGAGGAATAAGTCTCTTTTGGTATGCCATAAAGATCCTTTTAACTGGCCAGGTGACTTTCCTGCAAAGCCCTCAAACAGGAACAAAAGAGAACAAGGAGGGAACGAGTTATAGGGCTGGTCAAGGGGAAGGTATATGGCGAAAAGCAGGATTTTTCCATCAAGGTCTTTTCGTTAGTTGTCTCAAAGCTAAGTCACAGGAAAAATGAACAAAATAAGGGTTGAGGCCAAATTATATTTGCTGAAGAGGAGTTATAGAGATTAGTGTATTAATTAATCGAGACAAAGATGTCAGCAAGGGCCTGACCTTTATTCCTGCCCTAGTAACAGCTTTGTCCCTGGTGGCTTTCAGGCTGCATGCTAAAGCCATTTAGATACATCCCTCAATTAATCTCAGGAAACCCTCTGGGAGGTGGGAGAGCAGCACTGCAAGCTTCAAGCAGGGATGCTGAAACAGAGGAGGAGCAACCTAGTCAAAGGCACCTCGTCAAGGGCATTGCAGAGCTAGGGAGAGAGCCCACAATTCTCTTTACCTCTCACACCTCAGCTCTCGTGGATAGCAGCAAAGCTGTTTGAAGGTATTAATCTGGAATTCTGCCATACTTTATTTGAAGAAAAAGATAATCAAAGACTAACAAGAAATAAAGATCAGGTTTCAAAAACACCCCCACCACAAAACCACAGTAAAGAGCCTGGTTTAAAAAGAACTTGTATCATTTAGATTCTGTAATAAAAAGCCAGCGATACATAAAATTGGACAAAATGACAGATACTACTGAGACCAGGACAGCAGGCAGGTCTTCAGTCACATCCTGCTTCTCCTCTTTCCACAGAGACCGAGTCCTTCCCTCAGGCAGAGGAACTGCTCCATCCCCTGAGCACCAGCCACTCTGACAAAGGATCTCCAGAGTCCAGAAGTGCAACTGGATGGCAAACCCTGAAATAGGATAAAGAGCTGGCGCTGTCCCACACAGCAGGGATGGACAGGGGTGGAATCTGGACGGGCTCAAGAAGACAATAAACAATCACAGTTTTTCAGAGTCAATCAGGGGACAAAAATGCCATATGAGCTGAGAGTGGTGACGCTTAAGGATGGATTCAGCATTGGAAAGCGCCTGCTGCTACCAGAATAGAAGTTATTACAGCAACTGGGAGTCTGACTTTATTTTGCCCCCCAAGAAAAAGCAGCAGACACATCAGCCCATGGATCCTGCCCACAGGCACCATCAGTCAGGACTCCCATCCACAGACTGAGTTCCTGTCTTCACCTGGGACCTTCCCTGTCACTGCAGATCTACCAGTGATTGCTAGGCTGACCCCAGTCACCACCACTGGACCTGATCCTGATTCACTGGTTCGTATTCCTGGCTTAACCTGGTTCTGCTTCATCACCACGGACCTGCTTAGTGACCTGGGCTCTGGGCTGCATCTGTCCATCCTTCACCAGCCTGCTCCCCTTGCAGTGGGACACAGGCTTGGCTGGCAAGGACAGGCATCTGGAATTACTCTTCTCCTATAGCTAGCACTGCACTTAACTCTTCTCAGTACAAGTTCCAAATTATCTACTCCAGATGATTAATAGTGCAGAAGCTGTAGCTCGGACAAGAAAAACTATTCCCTCAACATGTCTGTCCATCCCTGGTTGACCTGAACCTGTCCCTTCCACTTCAGCTCTACAGTCCTTCACATTCAGTCCTGATGCTGGAGAAAGCTCAGACAAGAAGGTCTCTGGTGTGGATGGAGCCTAGACTGGCACATGCTCAGCTTTGTTCCATGCTCCTCCATTTAGAGGTTACAGCATCCCAAACCACAGCCAAACTTCACTGCATTGCATTGCACTCACAAGTCTGGCACCTCCTCGTCCATAAGGAGCCAACACCTGTCACCTCTCAAGTGTCAGATTTGAATTTGGTCAAAAAAATTTACAGTGCAAATAAGCCTTTAACTTTAGGCGCCGACTTAATTTCCATTAAAGCCTGCAGGGTTACCTTATGTTAGAACCCAGCTACAAAAATAGATTTCCTTTCCTCTTCCCTAACTATTGTTGGCAAACATTAGAAATGGTGAGAGAAGCTATTTTTGGACTTTTATTGGCAAGTCTTATGTTCAGACACTAAAGGAAGTAATTGGCTGACAGTGGGGAAAAAGCACTAGATATGGCTTTCAAGAAAATACCACTTTCTGCCAAGCTCCTTATGCACAATTTCTCGGGGAAAAAAATCCCAACACCAAACCCCAAAACAACAGAAAACGAAAAGGTTTTATTAACTGCTACTAATAAAGGACACATCTGTGAGGACGAATGAGAGCAGAGAGCACATATGGAAAGTTCTGTCTCACCAATCATCAACGCTCAAGGACACATCTCTGAGACACAGGTACCATAACAAACACACCCATTCATAACTACGCAATTAAAATAACATGCTCACCATATAAGAGACACACCAGTGCACACCTGAATACTTGGAGGTGTGAGAGAAAGTGTTTGGAACTAGTTCACTCATATATGTGCCCACATTCAGTCACAGTCTTCAGAAAAGGCAAGTTTGCACTCACAAATATTTCCTGCACACGAACACTCCACCAGTACAAGCACTCACCTCTTGTGAGCCAGGAAAGTACAGACAGGAGCTTAATAGAAGCACACAGAGATTCATATCTATTCCTCTTGTAAATTGTGCACACAGTCTTCACTCATTTATTAACACCATGCTAATAATTTCTAGTAATTAGTGTTAAAATAGGAAAACACGATAATGCAGATCTCGGTCCTTTACAAGTGAATTAATTACACTCAGCAATACCTGTCACTCCCAATGCATACAAAGGAGTAACACTGACTTGTTTTTCTATTTCCCAGGCATTTGCTTCAGTGTAACTAGGATTTATTCATGAATGAGCTAAGAAACAATACAATAAAATTCACTAAATGGAAACATAAAAATTAAGCCCTTTCCCACAAAGCCATGTTGAGCAATACAATTACTCAGACTCTTTCAGACTCCTAATGAAAATCAAAAATGATTGGCAAATTATTTAGGAAAAATATAACCTGCTCTTTTTCACTTCTTCGTCTGGTTGTGGAGACAGTACATTTGTCAGCAAGCAGTGGATGATGCAGCTTATATCATGCATAATCATAAACTTGTGCTGTGTCTGGTGCCACTAACCTTGCTGTGCATCCAAAACCCAATTAGGATTACGTGCAATCAGCGAAGACAAAGTCTTTATTCAGTCCCTAAGTGTTCTTGTACCAGGTTTGCAAGAGCTGTGGGCACAGCCATACAGAGACTAATCACCCACTCACAGACAAATTGTCAGCTCATTACATGGGTTACACGTGGAATTATTCTCTCCATGTACCTACTACTGATTTTCTCTCCAAGTGGAAAGCAAATTCTCTACAATCCCTATATAAAGAGACTGAGTTCTGTATATATAACAAATAATTTTGTTCTGTTGTACAAAAAAATGTGCCATGGGCAACAGAGGAAAAAATTCTTAAGGCTTTAATTTTTTTCTTATTTTTTTATCTTTTCCTTTTAAATCCAAGAACATATACATAAATGAGATGTATTTTGGGATTATGCCAAGCCTCAGGAGTATTGACACAGAAATACAGGTAAAACATTTCTGGTTGTCTTGGGAGCATTCTGACTGTCTTAAAGGAGAAGGCCTTCAATTACTGCTTCTGCCTTTTTGGGAGCTCTTTAAGGTTTAGATTCTGGTTGAGGAGTTAAGAGAGCTCACATTTAATTCAGTTTATCATAGCTGTACATTCTCAAATGAAATCAGTGGAGCTGACTGGAAAGAGAGGATATTTAATGAAGCACCTCGGGGCTTGAAATATCTGTTATTCAGTCTTCATGAAATATGCCTCTCTTCAGAATTTTACATTCCCTTATTTTAACCAGTTAGGATCTCCAGCAAAGTCAGCCTGACCTTAAACGCCACCTGGACTGTACTTATGTATTCCAGACACTCTGAGAAAAGACACATGCTTCTCATTCTTGGGCTATATGAGCCAATAATAAGCCAAATCTGTACCACAATTATTTGATCCCTCTTCAGGCTCTTTTAAGAACCTTTTCACGTGAATTCATAAATCTACCAAGCTTTTTCTTTCCCAGAGAAGGTAACAAAAGATTTAAAAAAAAAAAAAAAAAAAAAAAAAAAAAAAAAAAAAAAAAAAAAAGAGAAATCGTGATGAGATTTCTCCTTTCTAGCAATGGGACTCACAAAAGGTCCCATTCATGCTGCTGTGTCGAGTCAACAGCACGTTCACTAAACTGCTATCTCAGTACCCTGACAGCAAGGTCTAGCCTCATAATTAGGACCAAGGGCATGAACCAGTGGCCATTTACACCTCTGTGGGATGCTGAGCATCTCTGTATCAGCAGGCTGAGGGCACTTCAGTAGGGTCTGACTCCACATCTCCATCTCCAGCTGAAATGGTCTTGCTTTGCCCTGAATTCCTCTGCCACTAAATCCACCCACGTCATTTTAAATCCCTAAATGTTTGTACTGAGAAAGACATGCCTGAAAAGCTGTAGAAGACTATAAGAAAGAAAGGTAAGGGGAGTTAAGAAGATATGGAAGTTCCTTTCCACCTTTTATATGAGCATACGAGAAGTAAGGAGGAAACATTACAAGGGATAAGCTGTTCTCCCTTCCCTACAGGCAGCAGGTAACAGCTCAAAGCAGCAGCTGTGACGGGCACTGCCTGTGCTGGCTTGCTTTCCATCACCCCTCACATCAGTAAGGTGTCACTGAACAGGACTGCTCGGTGGGAGGAAGCTGCCCCATCCTGCCCCTTCTGCACCCATCCTGGCTGGAGGAAGGGATGGGACAGAACCTCACAGGGCATTCATCTTCTTTGCTGTCCTGTGGGCTCCCACAGGCAAGCAAGAAATGCACAGAGGTGGTGTTGTGAGCATGCTGTCCTTCAGAGGCTCTGCTGCAGTCCTGTGCACTGCACACCTCCACTCCGATTAGTTGCAAATGGAAGGAAACTGAGAGACAGAATTACCCCCAGCTTTGCATTTATTCAAAGGTCACCAAGGAAATGTGATTTTTTTCCTGTGAACAGAGATATCAGAAGCTAATGAAATTTGAACTCAGTCACTGCTGCGTGCATTTTCTTTTCAGTCTTCCTTTAGAATCAGACTTCATTCCCTTTCACAGGCTACTACAGAGTCCCATATGTGCTAAGGCAGGAAAAATTTAACAGGAAGGCTGAGATTTTGCATCCCTGCCTTCTTCCCACCCTATCTGCACTAGCAACTGTGACAGTGGCACCTGGCAGCAGAATGACACAGAGTTCACCCTAATTTTAGCTACACCTTTCCAAGTACAGACCCACAGGGAACATCTATGTGCATTCCACATACCCACACAAGATGCATGCACTCATGTAGTAGAATAATAAAATTATTTAGGTCGTGGAAGACCTCCAAGATCAAGTTTAATCTTTGTGTTAGACTCAGGCAATGCTGATACCAATTACCTGTGTTTCATATTCTGCCTATAAGCAGAGATAAATGTACACTCACACACATACACACAACCTTGTGCGCACCTTGTAAGCACAATCTCTCATTTGCACACAGCCAGAATAAGCAAATCCATGGGAAAATCATAATCATGTACATCCTGTCACTCACCCAGCTAAAACCCCTACAAACCTGCATGCTCTGTCCCCAAGCACACACCCATCCTGACACCCCACCTCTAGGAATGCAGGAGGTCTGGGAATCAATAACCATTTACAGCCCTTCAATCCACCACTGTCAAGTTTGTTCTCCCCTGTTTGCAGTGACAGACAAGCAGAGTAAAGATGCAGGACATCAGTATGCAGAGGAGGGGAGGTGGGCACTCTGTCAGCATTAAAAGCAGGAAGACACTGCTGAATCCAGTTGAGGTTGTTCTTGCTTCCTGCAACCAACTGAACAGAGCTGCCACTGTCCCAGAAATCTCCTGCTTCATTGCCAGGACATCAGTGCAGAACAGAACAGGGCAATAACCACAGGCCATTTTCCAAAAATAACATAACTCTACATGGGAAAATTCAGAAATAATCCCATTCACCTGTTTCCAAAGCCTAAGCAATGACCTTACCCACACAAAAATGTGCTACATGATCAGTATACACCAAAATGTCTTGATACCATATCCTACAGAGGAGACAGCGTGAAACTAAAAACATTTCAGGCACAGCAGGTCACCTTTAGAACTGTCAGGATGCTTTGCTGACCTTTTAAAGAGAATGAACATGCAAATGCAGTGCACCTGAAAGCACTCAATACCTCCACCAATGAATTTCAAGGAACTTTGTGGCATCTAGAATAACCAAAAATCTGAGAGTATTCCCAGTCTGACATGAGCTCTAACCATGTACTTCTGTCAGACCCCACAGCCTCACCTGCAGAGCCTGCATCTGAACATCCCAGAGCTACTCAAGCTCAGCCCACAACATGGCCTCATTCTCAAAGCCCTCAGTTTACCACTGTATCTACATTCTGATCTCAATTCTGCATTACAAACAAATCCTATTATGCCAGGCCTGAATCTCTCCTGGGTAGACACTGGCATTAATATAAATATAATTATGGTTGTTTAATAAATGTACAATGTCTGCTGATGTATCTTGTTAAATTAACCACAAGAGTGAATTTTGCATTAGTCCTGACAAGGCCTATTTTCAAAGCTGGCATTTAATACCAGGCCTCAGTACAAATCATACTTCAGTGTACAAGAATCAATGAATTTGGTGAGAACTAAATGTGTGAAACCATAGAAGCAGTTTTGGTGGCTTGTTGCAGGTACCCAGCCTGTGCGACACCTTTACCTAGAGATGATCAGTCAGATAAGAAATTCCAGTTATTTCTGTGTATGGGGAGGTTAGCAGGGTTGTTCCTGACCCAGAAAAATCTTCAATGCTCTGATCCCTGGAAGTCCTTCCAACCACTGAACATACTGGGCTTGATCAGAAAAGCAATATTTCTGTCGCTCTTTCCAAGCCAGCCTGAGCTCCACTTTCAAATCCCATTCATTTAATTCTCCCTCACTGGAGGAGACAGAAGGGCTGCTCTTAAAAGGTCATTACAAAATTGGTGTCCAGCTGCTTATTGCACATTCACAGCTTTCATCTCTGGGGGAATGGCTCTGTCTGGCAGCACAGGCCACAGGGTTGACTTCAGGTGCCAATTCACCTGGGCTTAGGAGAGCTGAAGGTTGTGAAGAAGTCACCAAGGAGCCCAGGCTTGTTTGTTTATGTTGTGTTCCAGGCTTGTCTCTCTTCCTCCCCATCAGTGCCAGCCAGTGAGGCATACATGCTCTGGGCCATCATGACATGGTTATGCAGCCCTTCTCCCTAACTCACGCAACAGATCCAAGACTATTCCTCCTCAAGGCTAGGAAGAAAAATATGAGAAAGACAGTAAAAATAGAATTGAAAGCATAATATAATGAAAAAAAAAAAGGTTAAAGTAAACACCATCAGAAGTTCTTGATTCATCCTCCATTGTTTTCATGTAGAGACAGAAATTCAAACCAAATAATCTCACTTGACTTTCAATTATCTTGCAAAATAAGATCATTTTATCAACTACCAGCTTCCCCCCAAACCACAAGTCTCTGCAGAATCTGCTGAGCAGTATCTTTTAAATAAATTACTAATTTAAGAAAAGAAGAACCTTTGAGCAAAAGCAAACTGACCTCATGGATCCTGTGGCAAAAGAAAATCTATATATCTGTTCTAAATTATATTTCATCAAATAAGTGATTTCCAGCAGGACTAAGATGCTGTAAACTGGACAAACTTTCTAGACCTTTTGTAGCCCTGGTAGCACACAGCTATACTTCTTTTCCAAAATAATTTAAACTCATTATAAAACATCTTTTTCAATGCTGCTTTGTATGAATCTCTGATTCAATTTCACTGTGGAATTCAGTCATTGCTCCCAGCACCCCCAAAGGAAACTTTCTGCTTTATTCACAAAGCTAAGAGGAGGTAGGAAACAGGAAGAGATTTGGTGAGAAATATTTTGAGAAAGATGCTTTGTCTAAGACAAAACTTCTTTGTGAGACTATGACAGCGTACAGGTGACCCTTCTCAGGAAGAGCTGCTCAGCTCTTGGGTGATCTTTTTAATCAGACCCCACAAGGAAAATATCCTTGCAAGTTGAGCTCTCCTCTTACCTATGAGGGGTGGGGGCTGTTCTATTTTAGGTGAGTATTTGATGCACCTGGGTTGTGCAATTAAGTCTCTTTCTGGCTCAAGGAACATCTCATTGTTTACATAATATATTACAACTCTTACATGAGAAGCAGGGAGAAGTTCAACAAAAGACCTAGCAATCTAAATCCTTGCTTTGAAGCAGGCAGACTGGAATGAGTTTTCTTCAGCCAAAAGAAGGTAGTGACCTCCTCTGTGATCAGCTGTTTTCAATTTTTGCAAGTTATTTTAAAAGGCTGTGCTTTCACCCTAGTGCAAAATGGGAACATTGGCTTGGAATATCAGAAGGCTTCAAAGACAACACCTGCTTTCCTCAGCTACATATCAGTATTTTTATCTTCCATGGCAAAAGGTACTGAGGAATTGTTGATTGTGGTGATGATGACGACAATAGAAAATGAGGCAAAGCATCTTCAGAGGTGTAAGTCCCACCACAAGCCTAGTAAGAATTTGGTCTCTAAGTCCAATCCCTAAAGCAAAAATCTTATACTAGGACTAAGTATACAATCAACAGAGTAGAAAGTTTCCCAGCTCTGGATCAGAAGTATCCAACTGAATAACTGTTTTATAGATGCCAACCCATGGCAGAAAGAAAAGGTCGTGAAAAGAAAGAGCTTGTTCTCTTTGCTCTTCGTCCTAATAAACCCCAGAGGAAGAAATGATAAGGGCAAACATAATCACCATTTAGTATTATCATTATTGAAAACACCCAGACAAGAACCATAATCTTTGACAAGATTAATATGGTAATGGGTAGAAAAAAGAAATGCCTCTAACAAATTAAAGGCACTACTTTAAAAAAGGCATCTGTTTAAAAATCTTATCCATGCAATAATTTCTATACTAGTGCTCCAGAACTTATTTTCTGGTGATGCTCTCAAACACTTTCTTACTGTTCTAAGGATTTACTGACATGAATTTTTACTCTTTATCATCTTATATTCACTTCCAACATTACAATGTCTCATGTCCATTTTCCCTATTTTCTTTGTTCAGGGAGAATAAATCTATGCTATTATTCTTTACAAGATTATTTTCATGAGCCACATTTAGGGAAATGACCTCCACTGTTGTTTACTCATTACATCCAGAAATACTGTAAACAATTAGTGCTAACAAACAAGAAACTGAGACTGAAATAACAGAAATCTGTCTCACTATAATCAATCATGTAGACTTTTCATCAGTATTATGAGTCCGTGTCCTCTACACTAATTATTACTTTCTTTTTGCTATTCAACCAGCATCATTTTTAACTGAACATGTCCTCAATTCCTGATTAGAGAATTGTGCCTTTTTGGATACGCAACAAAATCCTTTTTAGAAAAGGACTCAATTTCTATTCATAATACTTCAATTTTTTCCCCTCATGTGGTCTGCTTTAACTCTAATATTTCTTCAGCTCTGAAAAATCACCCTTATTAAGGAAAAAATATACAAGAAAACATGCTAATAGGAACACTGTCCCCTGCCCATATTAAATGTAATTGGGTCATGATCACTGGTGTCTAGGTAACCACAAACTCCCAAAACAAAGATTAATTCATCATTTCCTGTTACAAACTAGTCCAAAATAGAACTGCAGTGGATACTACATCTTTTGTGTTACAAATTAGTTATCTGTAATGCTTGGAATCTTCAACAATATTTACTGCTGCCACACAAAATCTCAAGATCTCATCCAAACTGAAACCCATGGCTACACATTTACTTTTCCTGCATGGAATACAAGTGCTTCAAGGAGCACGAGGAATACAAGGAGCTTATCCCATTTTCTGGTTTAATTCAGTGTGCCAGGGAGGATCATTTTCTTAGCCTTTGCCATCCTACCTGCAGTATGTAAAGCTGAATTACCATGAATGAAGATGTAGCACACTGCCACTCCCCTCATCCCAGCCACACATGTTATTGCCTTTTCTGTCCTCCCCAAGACCGGCGGCTAGAGGTGTTTAAATTCAAGAATTTCCAAAATTTTCCTAGCGGCTTCCAGTGCAGCCAGTTATATTATACCTTATCAGCAGAGATAATTTTTCAATTAGTCTTGCTCATTATTCTTTAGCAGTAGTGTGGAGACATTAGAGAAATTATTGCATCTGCAGTTTTTCCTGCACTGGTTCAGTTTATTTATGATAAGGTGTTTGAGTTTGAACTGCATTTGTTTTCATAGGGTTTGCCCCCCTACCACTTCATGAAAAGTTAGTTCTCTTCCTCCAAAGTGCAAGGGATCCTCATCCACGTGATCTCCAAACCAGATCTTCTCCTTCAGATCAGTTTATGCAACCAATAATCATCTTTCATTCTTCCCTTGATTTACACCTTTACAAAACTCTCTGGTAAAATCGCCAAGATTTTCATCTTTTCATCAAAAGCACTGAAGAATCCTGTCATATAGAACTCCATGTATTTCCCAGCCATCATCCACATGTGCCTTTGCATCCCATACTTCTGGTCTAGACAGACAATGCAATGTCATGTTGTACTTGTGTTTACTCCTCTGTCCACTGTTGCTAAGTGAGGCTCATTTATGACAACTACTTGGTTGAAAATATCCCAGTGGTTGTTTGTTTTGTAGGAAAAGACATTCAGAGATATTCTTCTAATTCTCTGTAGAGAAGAGTATCACACATCATCAGCACTGAACATCTCTAAATTCTCTTTCTTCTCTTGGCTGTAAGTAACCAACTTTTTTATCATTATTATTATTATTACTATTTCTACTATCTTCAGCCTCATCAGGCCTGATCCTTCCCTGCTTATGACAAGTAAGCAAATGATTTCTGAATTGTCCCCAGTATTTGCATCTATGCATGTTGCATGCTGTGCCAAAATGTCCCTTTCTAGACCACGTATCTTCACTTGTAGATCTCCCACCATCTGGCAGCACATGTATTCCTTAGACAAAAATCAGAATATAACACATCCAAGAGAGATCGCAGCAGTTTTTTGGGGTTTTATTTCATCATCCATATGCAGTAGGCAAGGCAGGGTCTTACCTAAAGATAAGCCATAAAACTTCAAATTCCATCCCAAACTCTCCTGCTAGGCTTATCAACTTCTGTCTCAGAGTTCATCTGGCATAAGCATACCCCCACTTTACAAGTTGATCACACACAGAAGAACATATTTCTGCTCTGGTATTCAAAACTAAAGTGTTTACAATTTAGTTTGGCTTAATTTACTTTAGAAATGAGTTAAGCCAAATTTAATTAAGGCCACCTTAATTCTGCTTCAGAGTGTTGACATGTAGCTTAATGTGGTTTAGCACAAGAATTTCTACTTGCACCTTTACTTAATTCAGAGGCACTTTCCTGCATGCTCTGATATAGACAAACTATTAAAGAATTAAGCATGTTTAATTAATTATCAAAAAAGACTGAAAGGTCACTTAGGTTGCATTGTGTAAGTACTTTCAAGAGAACAAACTCTAAGTTACTAAAGGTCTCTTAGAAGAAACTAGAAGTGAAAAATAGCACAAATGCAGTTAAAACACTGGGCAGATGAATCCAAATGAGAATAAGGCAATAATATTTGCAGTTATTGACACCTAGAAAATACCAAGGGACCAGACAGATTTCCAATCCTGTGATATTCCCAAATCCTGCCTAGATATTTTTCTGTTTACACAAACACAAGTTAATGGGCTTTGTACAAAGACGCCTGGGTGAAGCCCAAAGGCTTATGATGTACAGGAGGTCAAACCAGAAGAACTAAGTCTCATCTAAGCATCAAAGCTTCATGCATTTGTTATTAAAATTCTGTTTTCAGTGCTCAATACCACTCCCAGCATCTGCAGCCTTCCCTGCTACAGGAAAGGCTGCACCTGGACATGGCAGAGGAGGGCAGGAGCACAGAGCTCCCTTTGTTCCTGCTATGACTCTGGAATATTTGTCAAGTCTTCAGTCCAGACTTGAGACAGAATTACAGAAAGGCAGAGAGGCTATGGAGCTGTGCTGCACAGGACACTGTTGCCATACCCATGGAAGGAGCTGTAGTAGGAGCAGAATTTCCAGATGTGGACTCATGCAATACCCACCTTCTCTAGCTGGCAGACCTGGTTCTTACTCGAGGAAAAGCCCAGCACCTAGCCCAGTTTGCAGACACACAGGTATTATTTATGATGTTTAAAGTACCAGGCAAGGGTACATGTTCTGATTTTAGCAAAAAAAATACATCAGCACTCAGTCAGTAAGGAAAGAATTTAGTACGGTCAATGCAGAGAAATAATAATTAGATCTGCTATACTGGGCAACTGGAAACAATTTTTTTGTGGTAGAAGAAAAATAGAGAAAAGGTAACAATTAATAATAAAAGAGTTCAGCACACCTGAAAAATAAATAAATGTGAACTGGAAACAAAACAAGGAAATGAACCAAACAGACAAGAACTGGGTAGAACCAACATGCATCTGCAGATTTGTGACTGAAGGGAATGAACAGACCATCTAGTGTAATTTTAGGGGAGACCAGAGCAGGGGACTTGGATAACACAGTAGATAACAGAGACATGAAGATGGCAGTGAGCATGGATACAGAGCTGACAGACGAGCAAACTGGGAACTACTGCAGCTGTGGGAAGCACATTTTACAAGTATACAGAAACCAGCTAAAGGAAGATTAGATTTCAAAATATAGTTTATGCTTAATAACAGATGGCATATACATATTATGGGCATCAACTGGTAGAATGCACTGCTGCAGGAAGCCCTGTCTGATAAAAGATTACAAAAGAGAATGAAAAAATGGCATCATTATTCACCGAGAATGTAGCTCATAATTCCAAGTTTTGAAAATTATAATCAGGGCTCATGTTGTAGTGTATGAAGCAGAGAAGAGACAGGTCAGGCTGGTAGGATTATTTCCTTTCTGTGTCTTAGTGTAATTGAATCAGTTGTCTTACAGTCAGGTTTTGTTTTCTTCAGAGCCATGAGGAAACAGTGTCTGCATGAGGCAGGAGACCTGATTATATGGACCAGTGGTCTGATCCAGCATGGCAAATGTTATGATCCTAAGAGGAAAGAAATTCATCTTTACTGAAAATCCTGTAATCAAAAACTTTGAACTTTAGATGCTTCTAAAAATCCATGCATAGTCAAAGGCAAACATGGCTCTTTTAGTCTGTGCTATTCCACCTACCCATTCTTATTTTCCATGCCTGAGGAGTTCATGATTAGACTAGGAGCTTCATCAAAGGGCAATTTTCAGCTGCCAAATAGATTTGTACAATAAATCCACACGGGGCCAGATTAACAAGCAAGAGAGACATCAGAAATCAAAAAGCTAGCTGCTATAATTCCCCAGAAAACTTGAAAGGATGATGTGCAATGATATTTGCGCTTTTAAAGGGGCACCATTGAAATGCTGAGTTTAGTTTTCATTAGGAGTGTTGCTTTTCTATCCCTTATCCTTCCCAAGAGGTTTTGCTTTAGATGACTGAGATCCCATGGACATTCAAGGTCATGCCATTCTGGATTTCTTAGTGGACTTCAAATAAAACACTAACATTTCATCCAGAAAAATCACATGTGTATATGAGTGCAGTTGTCTGATTTGTCAGTAAAATATTTTAAACAGCAAATGAAAAATAATCTTTAAATATTGAGTTTGCTTTATTTTTATACTTTTTCTGTTTGCTCCAATAATTTGCACTGTGAATGTAAGTTAAGGCTCTAACATCAAACCTAGTCCTCAGCTATGCCTATAAACTGAATAAATACAATTCAGAGATTAGCCTGACCATAAATTGCTAGGCATTTTCAGCTTTCAGGCACTACCAAAGACTGTTTGACTTCTGAGCATGACAGCACTGATTTTAATACTAGGAGAGCTTGTTCCTCCTTACAGCACATGGACAAGCCTACCCCCTCAATCACTAAGTGACAGCAGTTGCTGTTTTTATGTCTCCACATGAGTACACTGGTTTTGTTCATTTTCAAATGGGGACACAAACAGCAGTCACTTGTCAACAGGGTGAAAATACAGAGGTGAGCCATTGATTCATGTCTTGTTCCCTCACAAAATGCAATTTCTTCTCCATGCAACCCCAAGTGCAATAGCAAATAGTTTATTTTGCTTCAAGTGCCTGGGCTGCCCAGATTGCTAATGTCAAAACCTGGGATTCTTCCATCTAGTCCTGTTCTCTCAAATGCTGCAAGATGGATATGACAGGACACTTGCACTTCTGATTCTACGCAGTCCTGTTGCTCATCCACTTTGTAGAGAAACATTTTGATAGCCCCTGTCAGTACCTATCAACTCCTTTCTGGAGTACAGCTTTGGAATATGGGAAGACTGGCTTGCAACCAAGCATCTGGGGAGGTGCAAAAGCAGCTGAGGGGGGAAAAAATCCCATAAACAAACTAGAAACATCAGTTGTTTACAACACACTGGGGTGGGTGAAAAAAGAAATCTAAAGGAAGATCAATGTTCAAGACAAACATTATTCAAGATGATGCCTGTTCTCCACTCCTCAGCCTCATGGAGCTTGCTATGTCCCTAGGTTTAAGAGAAAGCCAACTACCTGCTAGGACACACCATTAACAGTGTTAACATCATAAGCAAATGAAAGGAATGCAGGAGATTTTCAGGATGTGTTGGAATAAGCTCTCCAAGGGTGAGTCCCAAGCAGCAGGGGTAGATACCAGAGCTACCACAACTGTAGGACAGTGGGGAAGGGTGGGCCAAAAAAGAGGCACATGACAGCTCTGCTTTTCTACTCTCTATGTCAGTCATGTCCACTGGACAACAGGGCTGGATACCTCCCAGCTTTGCAGGGCCAAATCTATTATGGTCTCACCTCTGTTGCCATATTTTATTGTGCTGTAATTAACCAGATGGCATGGGGCGTCTTTTCAAGGTCATAGCAAGTCAGGGATACAGCTGGCTCAACATCTCGGGAGAAAGAATTATCAAAATAAGATGTGAAAAATTAATTTAGTATCTTCATTCATGATCCAGTTAGCACCAGTGACCATCTTGTGTCATACATACAAAAAAAAAAAATAATTCCAATATATCTTTCCTTGGGTGCTCAGCAATAATGAGAATGAATAAAATAAACTGTTTCCCAGTGCCCCTGATAATTCTTGCATGGGGTTTTAGTGCTTCCTGGGTACTCTGGGGATAGGGAGGCTAAAGAAAGTTCTGTGCTTTTCTTCTCCAGCATCTTTCTCCCCTGTTTCAAGTAACAGTGAGTTCAAGCACAATGGAACATTCCTCCATCCCCCAACACTCAGATCTTGCAGCCCAGGAACAGCAAAGCAGATGGCCTGAGCAACAGCTGAAACCCACTGCACAGGTGCTGGGAAGGACTTTTTCCAACACACCTTTCAAGGCAGCATCCATGGGACACCTCACCAGACAAGACCAGTGCAGGCAGCCACCCCTGTTCTGACTTCTGGAAAGAGTTAACAAATCATTCAGTCATGGCAGGAAAACATTTGTTTGTTTGCACAGCAGCAAACTCTGCCTACTGGACTAAGGGGCCACAGCTTTTCCAGAGTCATTCACCATTCGGCAAAAATGGAAAGAAGGGCTGAGTGTTCTCAGCAAAAACTTTAATACAGTTACACTAATGCTAGAAAATGGGTTTTAACCCTATATAGGGTTGGAAATCCCCAAACCAATTCCCCTGAAAACAAAACAAAACAATCCAAAACAAAAACAAACAAAAACCCCAACAACAAACAAATAAACCAACCAACAACAACACAAAAAAAAAAAAAACCCACAAAAACACCAGAAATAAGCCTACTTCATATGTGATGATAAGAAAAATGACCCCACTCAATGAATGATCTTTTGCAAAACAGCAAGGTTAAACTGACTCCAGAATGGATAAGGAAATTGGAAAACAGAGTATGGGGACCAGAATTACCTTCTTGCAGACTAATTTGAAAGCATATAAATGCCCCCCCCCCCCCAATCTGGCAACATTGAGCACCCTCAACAAAATTTAGCAGATGGCAAAAGCATCCATGGCTTTTGGAAACAGAGATGGCATTTATACCTCAGTAATACTGGTCACAGATGCTTTAATACAACTGTCTCATTCCCCATCAAGAAAGATGAGATTTGCTGGGGTGGTCCTACAGGTGAACTCTGGTTTTTGTGCGGATATAAAGCCCAAAGAATCCCTACAATGTTCTGTAATTTGCTTTTCCAAACAATCAGAGAGCCAAAATCAACACACCTTCAAACAGATCTGAGCACAGTTAAGATGTGATTTCTTAGTTAGCATCGTGTCAAATAATAAAACAAACAAAGCAATAAAAAACACTTAACAAGGGGAACTACTCCTGCAATTCATGTAAGAATTTCATATAAGAACTTCATATAAGAACCTTGTAGATTTAAGTATCTACAAGAAGGACAAACACCCACCATCTCCTGGTTTGTTCACTCAGAAGCCCGTTCTCTCTTCTTCCCCCCCTTCCTAAATACCATTAGTCCCTACAAAGCTCTATGAAGTCAGGCCCACAAGCCCAAAAGGTACAATTAGAATAGCTCACAAAATGAATCACCAATCAATTAGTGCAAGGGGTGGGAGGAAATAACAGAGGCAGAAAAACAAAGCAAATTGCTTTTGTCTTGGATAACAACTCAAGAAAAGGGAAAAAACAACACCTTTAATTTGAAACATCAGTCCTTAGATTAATATTAGATAACTTTTTATTCCTATACTTTTCTTGCTGTTACAGCTGCTTCCAATTTGAGACACTTTAGACCAGAACTGGAAGCAGACTTATCAGAAATAAAAATTATTTTTTCTTATTCTCAGCATTTGCTTTAAGAATGCGATCTCTAGAGCACTGAGGGTCAGCTAAAAGACACACATTTTAGAGATGATTTTTTGAAAAAAAAATAAACTTCTGAATGCTTTTGAGACTTAGTCATACTCAGGAAAAGTATAAGTTCTGGGGCACAAAAGAAATCAGAAATGGCAAAGAGTCTGTAAGACTTGCAAAGATGATGTAATCATTTTCCAGAAATTTACACCAGAAAGCACAGAATATATCCCATTTCTTTATTTTTTCAGTCTACAACTACTTATCAAACATGCTTTATGGCAAGAATATTGATGAAATAATTTTCGTTGGTGGCTGAATACTGGCAACAAGCCAAATTAAATTTATTTGCAAGTTTTTGCACCAGACTTGCAATTACAAGAACAGTAGACAGCTTACTGGAGAATGGAAGCAGTATCATGTGACCTGCAAACTCCATCAAAACAACTCAATTTCTGACTATTAACTGTAATAAACTTCTTATGAATAAAACATACGCAAAAAATCCTCACAAAAATTTGGTAAGCAATCTTCAAAAGTAAGGAAGATAAAGAAAATATTTAATTGTGTACTGATAATTATGAAAAATAGTGCCGCAATTCAGTGGTCAATCATACATGGGTAACAATTTGGCTCATTTGGGCAGAAAGAGATCAAACCAGAGCAGGCCTCTTCAGAAGGATGAGAAAGAAGGGAGGCTTTCATCTTGGCATATTGCATTAGTTCAGCCACTCTTCCATGGCAAATCACTGGTTCATTGCTCATTTAATATGTCAGCCCATGCTGGTCAGGCTAAAGGGGATGGATTATATTAGATCTTCTAATTAGACTAACTCTTACCACTTCTGTCCAGCAAAGATTATTGGAATTAATATCAAGAGTGCCCTATGAACTGTATGACCACAGTGCTCAGTGGTGAGCTCTCCAGTTCCAGTGTTCCTGCAAAGGAATGGCTTTTTCCTCTATCAAGTCCTATGAGAAAATTTGGGTTATTTAATTCCTCTGACTCAGAAGAATTAAAATGGACAGGGAAAAAAACAATCTTATTTCTCAGCTCTCCCAAAAGCTTTCTTCAAAGAGGGATCCATTCCAGCATTAAAATCTCCTTCACAGGATACCGTCAAGATACTTGCAATAATTTAAAAACTCATTTGTTACTCCTTGTTGTTTATAATCCATTTGAAGGAAAAAGCTAAAATCTATTTCCATTAGTACTCCAACTCCTCGATCAGGCAGACCATGCCAAGGAAACTGCTTTTCCAACATAACATGCACACACAGAGCATGAAGCTGTATTTTTTAGATTAGCTGTATTACCAAGACATACGGTTTGGAACTCAGCTGTACACCCTGGCACTAAAGGTATTAACTTGGAGGATGATGGATGCAATAATGAATGGAATAGCACAGTGGAATATGCTATAGAAGGGTCCTAATTAGCAGGCAAGGTAACAAGGAATGAGAAAGAAGGGTGAAAGAGTGTGACATGACAGAACAGCAATTCTTCCAGGGTCATGGCTGTGCCTGTGCTCAGAGATCCTCCCAGCACAGCTTTGCATTCAGATTTTTCAAAACCAAAGATGAGAAGGGGGCACTGCATCCCACAAAAGGGAGGCAGCAACTGAAATCAAGTTGAGCTGGAGGGGTAAAATCTCCAATGAGGGACCGATGCAGACAGCCATCACATGAGCAAGGAAATAAGGGGTTTATTATTTTACTATTGATATTTTCTGATTTGACCACCAGGTTGCAAAGCGGCAGAATCAGGAGGCAAAATTCCCTGGGCAACTTTGTTACTTTGTTTTTAGCAACTTTCAAATGGAGATAGGGCTCCTGGAAGATTGATTTGGGCAATCCAGGCAAGATGAAAAAGAGTTTGGATATTTTACCACCTTCTTTTCTTGTTCCTAGGTTGAACAAAACCTTAGATAAGATCAATAGTTTCTTTAGTTTTATGTTTCACTTCCTTAAGGGTAGTTGGCTTATTGCATTTCCATTGATCACACAGACAGGGAGATTGTCAGACAAACCATCTCTTTTCTCCTTTCATTTCCAACCTCCTCTCCATTTGAAATCAAATGTCTTTTAAAGGAAGCTGGGGTCACTATTGTTTCTCATTTACATATCAATAGTACCCAATTCCTGCCTTATCTTTCAGTTACTAAAGTATTATAAAATTTCAGTCCAAGAGAGGGGACACACATTCCAGGGGGGGAAACTCTCACAGCTTTTCTATCAGGAAAACTAAGTTCTGGTTTACCTCAGCCCTTCCTCGACCTGTGGTGAGATGAGGTACACTCACCAGCCTTGTGCAATTAATATTTTAACCTCTTGCATCCTCCGTACAGCTTTCTTATTCTTCCTAAATCCTTTGGACAATCCCCATCAGATGCCTCTGTGCAGCTCCAACTGCTGTACCTGTGCTCACAGCCAGCAAAGCAGATGCTTCAATGAATTCCTTGCTTCAACTGGAAAGAAAATAAAGCTTGAAAGCTGGGGAAAAAACTAAAGACCAGGTCTGCTGCTCTCTAATAGAAGTCTGACCACTGATTCACTGAATGATGCTGGACTTGAGAGCATCTGCTGCATTTGACAAGATGTTTTAAATCCCAGCTGCTGTTTGTATTGTACATCAACGTGTAAAAGTAAAAAAACATAAGGGTGTGCTTGTCTGGGGGAAATTCTGGATATATCCCTACAGGAAGATCAGTCATATGGAATTAAAAAAGTGACTTAATGATCCACAGTTAAACAAATCTTCCAAACCAAATGTAAGAAAGCCCTAAGTACAGGACATTGACATCTTCTGCCTGACCATTAGTGACATTCTACTGCTTAGACACACATCCAACTTCAGGGTCCAAGAGCGAAGAACTCGTGTTGAAGCCACTAGAAAAAAAACATGACCTCTTATGTGATTGATTTCCAGTTTATAAGAATAATTTAGGGCTTAAAGATACTGATGAAGTAGCTTTGGCTTGATAGATGGAAGCTGAGGATTAAATTGTATTTCTGCAACAAAATCTTCAGTTCCGTCTGTCAATTCTACACTCTTACTAATCCACTTGTAAGAGCAAGTAAATAGTACCAACTCTAAAGACCACTTAAAAAAAGAGGAAATGGCTTATAAATACCCATTTTCTGGAGGAGATGTATTTATTATGTATTTGTATTATGCCTGTATTTATGTATGTATTGTGTATTATTATGTATGTATTATGTATTTATTATTTATTGCATTAATGTATGTATTTATATACAGCTCCAGTATAATCAACATAAGAAATTATATTCTATTTTGATACTAACAAGTTGGGTACTTAGTGCATTTGGAAAAAGAAAGTGGAAATAATTTAAATCTGCCTGAATCATAGAAGCTGCAATAAGTGTTTGTATTATCCTTAAATAGAGAAATGGTGAAGGAATTCTTCATAATGGGAATATTAATGTATCATCCATCATAACCCTAAACAAAACAAAAACACAAACAAAAAAAAAAAACAAAAACAAACAAGAATATGTGACCTCATAAACATAACCCAGCGATCCAATTAAGATTCAGCTTTTCAAGGCATTCATAATGGAAATTTCAGAACTATTTTACAGCTTTCAGACTTCCTTGAGATCCATAGGAGTACTGCATTCTCTCACCAGTCACCAGCCCTTGCTTGTGACTTGCCCTTGTTCTCAGTTGCTGGTTGTGGCTCTGATCAGTGTCAATAAAGAGAACAAGAAGAAATAGAAATATTTCTAGAAATAGAAAATAATTTCATACATTTTAAAGATTTCTCTTCCTACTGTTTTAAGCACTTAATGACACACATGGAGCAAGTTTGGTTAAAGACCTCAGAGATGCTGATGGAGAATAAGTAATTAAATACTGATAAAATCTAATATGTCACTGGTTTCAGATCTTACTGTGGTTATCTAAGAAATCAGTGAAATCCTCTTCTACAGAGATCATTTGGAACTTTGTCATTGATTTCAGTCGAAGTAGATTTCCCCCCACTGTCTAAAAAGATTCAAACCCACTGTCTTGACCTGTGGTGCCTATTAAAAAGCCATTAGCACTTCTCAGGAGTAGGGAGTGTTAGATATAATTGCCCTGGGCATTACACTCTCTTGATTTTAACTGTCTGTCATTTTTTAATTCTGCCTTTCCTGTCCTGGAATTGATGTGTGTATAGTAGAGCATGGTTAAAACAGCAGCTGAATACTTCCTGCTACATTCTACAGAGAGGTAAAAGGATTAGTATAGAGCTTACAAAGATAATAATTTGAATGTCTTATTAATTAATTGTTATTTGCAATAATGGCTCTTTCCTTAAGGGTCTTTCAGGATCCTTAACTGCTTATTAATGTTGAGCAGATAAGGATTGCTCCCTAGTGGAAGAAATGAGGTGGAATGTAGAAGCCTTTCAAATGAAAGCAACAGGTTTGGAATAAGAAAAGGCAAGAAAATAATCATTCAAGTGAAGGGAAAATTATCATCACTTAAGTACAATCACCCAACTTTATCCTTTATGTTTAAAATTGCCAGGAGATCTCCTAGCCTGATGCCTGATGCATTTGGTACAAGTACAGCCCTTCCTACCAACCTCATTTGATGTGGAATTTGGGTCTGTCTAGATCACAGTCTCAGGCACAGCTTGAATTCATTGACATCTGTCAGAAGAGCCTTACATTGCCTACCTGTGCCTGTCAGGCAACTCCAAGTGTAGGATTTTTAGTGGAGGCTCTTAAGTTTAGCCATTTAGGTGAATGCTTAGGCAGTGAGCCTGTACCAATGAGTATTCCAGTTAATTACCTTAGAATTAGGCTCAAAAATATCTTTATGATGTGCCAGAACTTTTATTACAAAACTGTGAAAGCCCTTGTAAGCATAAGACCCTATATCATCCCCAAAACACTCTTCAGCTCAGTGCTTTTGGCTGCAGACTGGAGTTTCCTTTTATTTCCCTACTGAATGAAACCTCAGAGAGGGACTCTACTTTCTTGACATGGAAGGTAAAAGAATGAGATTCTCCTGAAAAGAAATTCTGGCTACATGGGTCCGGAGAGAGCCCACAGTGCTGAGCCATGGCCATCTCCTGCATCCAAGCTCATGAGATGTGCATTAGGAGGGTGGCAGAGAGTTTTTGGAAAGATGTACTCACTCTGTAGAGTCCATGGCTGCAGCTGCAGTAGGTGCTTTCCATGGTGTAGCTCCTCAGCACCCCCATTTCCTTCCACACCACCACGCGGGCTGTCGACGCCCGGGACTTCTCCACCAGGAAGCTGCAGCTGTTCATGACAAATGCAGGGGCCACTTTATCCAGGATTTTGGGAAGAGTCTGTGAGAAAATGAGTTGCACAGATGTGCACGTGTTGATATCATACACACACATACAGAGAGACTTGTGTTTTAATGTGTCCACAACCAAATCTATCCATAGAAGCTGAGAGCACCAACTGGTGCATTATCTCCATCACATGTGAAACCCTCAGATTCTAAAACTGTTTCATTTCAAAGGCTAAAATGGAAAATACTTGTAGACTTCACATATCACTCAAAATCAAACATTTGTATACCCAATAGTTTGGGTGAAGTGCTGAAATCAGTTTTGTTCTCAAGCTGCTTCAACCAACCTACACCTTCCTGTTTAGCTGCCAAGAGTCCCAGCTCAGTACCTGACATCCCTATTCTCCCCTCTACAGGGGAGAATATTATATCTCCTCCCACCATAAATCCAGGGTCTGACAAGGCATTGGAGCCACGGGAGGAATTTTGTCTGAAGCTGGTATAGGGCAGAGAAAGGGGATCTGTTCACTTGTAGAACATTACACATAATTATGTAAAAATAAAACTCAATGTTTAACTAACTTGCATTGTGAAACATACCAAAATATTCTCTTTCAGGTCCAAAAAATTTATTTGATACAGTTTGCTTAAAGAATCACAATAAAAATTAATAATAAAACCAGTAAATATTATATCTTAGCCCTGAGTGATTTTCTTCCTCTCAAAATCGTATTTCCCAACAAAGTCTATAAAAACACCTGAAGTATCAAATATTCCATCAGTGAAGGGGCAACAATTACTTAGTCATTATAGAGGGCTAAATGTGTTATTTTTGCACTCTATAAAAATAGATAACAGCTACATAGGGCACACCTACTGCTAATGAACAGACTGGACTGTTATATACACACACACCTGTGGGTTATGTCTGTGTGTGTCTGAACTTCAGGGCTGCTACATCAACAGTATGTGCCAAAACACCATTTGATCCACCCAGAGGAGACCAAGCAAATTTAGAACATTCATTATTTCTTTTATGACAGTTTTCTTTAACACCTGAACTATATGGAATCCTATAGAAGGAGTTCCCACATATTGCTAATGACATTTACCTTTGAATTTCACTCAGTGTGAATAGTGAAAACTAACCAGCTAATTTTACTTTCCATCAGTTTCACCAACTAACTCTGAGGAATTGTAGTTCTGCTCTTTAGGGCTTTACTTCACATCATGGTAAGGGAATATTTGATTTGAAAGTGATTGAATAATGTCCTTTCCTAAAACATGCTTGATATGAGTGATACATACTTGGTCTAAACTACTTAACAAAATCTCTTGCAAACTACTTAACCATACATATCTTTCATTTATACATATTTCATTTTTCTGTGTATTTTGACCACAGCCACCACCAGTCTCCTCCAGTCCATTTTTCAGATAAAAACACTGAGGCAGAGGAAACTAGAACAAAGCAAGAAACTTCACTTTAAATCTGAGACCACCTCAAGCCTCAATCTCAAGTCAAGATCTCCAGTGTGTTACTACAAGCTGCAGCACTCTTTTTCCTGTGGGCACTGGAACAGAAACCTTGAAAATTCACTTCTTGCCTTTCATAAAGCATCCAACATTTCTGCACTGCCTTCAGCCTGCTACTTGCTGCACAGAGATCACAAAATTGTACGGCTTCATGCACAGCTTTCAGGTTTTCTTGGATTTTGACTGAGAAGGAATCAAAAATATGCAGCAGAACCACAGCACAACCATGAGACCCAGTTAAACAGTATGTGAATGGTATGTGCCCTTATCCACACCCACAAACAAAATTTTATAAACTTATCAAATACAATCATCAGAGCCCTAATCCAGTTTAGTTTTTTAGTGCAATTCAAATTATATGCATAATCAATCTTTTACTTTTAATTAAATAAAAATACTGGCAGGTAACAGCAATGTCTCTGTACACAGGACTCATTTAGAAGCATTAGCAAACCAAATTTAATATTCTTTTCATTTTACCAGCATTCACTGGATTTCACACTAATGGCTCTTCCTTCTCTATTGATTCTTCTCATTAATTATCTTTCAATAATATATTTTGTGTGAAAACACATCCCTTTAAAGGATGCTTTCATGATAGTGCAGCAGTGTGACTGCGTTCCATGTCTCTCCCACAGCTGGATTTATCACGTGTAGCAAAGGAAGCTGCTCCACTTACACTGTACCCTGTCTGTAAACCTCCAATCCCATTCAAAAATAATGGAATTATATTTCTTTATTAATGTCCCTGCAGAGGCTGCTGTCAAAGGGGCCTGGAATGTTTATCAAAAGGTTGGGATTATGATGCCAATGCTGTGCAAGTCACCCAAGGCCACCAAATATTAAAGGCAAGGAGGACTCTGACTGTACATTGCCAAGGGCTACAGCTGAATCTATAACATATGAGGCAGAGGCTCTTCCAAAACCCATAATTTTCTTGAGGCATTTGGTTTCTGTTCCTGTTGAGAAAAATCAATCATGGAGGCCAGATTACTTCCCATTACCTAGAGAAGGCAGGAGAGAAACCTGTGCAAACAGTGCAAGGCAGCAGGTCTGAGGCAGGTCTGGGTATCTGCCAGCTGGAATTTCAGATGTGTCCCCATGCACACCCAGTTTCCCCAGCCTATACAGAGAGATGGTGACCCCCTGCAGCAGGCACCCACCTCCCATTTCGTGCAAAAGCAAGGATTTGAGCCGTAAAAACCTTTCTTATGGGTCACTGAGTGCTCTCAGTGCTCAGCAGAGTGTTCCTGGACAGCCTTGGAGCCTTCCTTCATTGCAGACTCAGGTCAGGCTCCGAATGCTGGCAGCAACATTTGAATTCTCTCTGTGCAGCAGCGAGCCCTCCTCAGCCCCTGCAAGCCCCCAAAATTCAAACACAGCCAAAAATGCCCTGGCTGTGGGAGCCCTGCCTGCTTTCCTCAGGAACCAAGGCACCCTCCACAGCCAACGCTGGGACACTTCACTCCGGTAAAGTTCCAATTTTTTTCTGTGCAGCTCCATAAGATGAGCATGGAAAACATGAAAATCTCTTGGAAGGATATTGAGTATTTATGCTGAAGTAGCAAAAATTATACAGAGGCATAAAATGACAAAGACTTTTCAACCTCTTTCAGGTTTGAGTGATCCAAGCTGTAGCTCTATAATCAGTTTAAGGCCACAATTATGTTTTGTGAAATTAACATTTTTAAGACTAGAACTGGACTTTATGAGATTCTTTTTTTTTTTTCCCTGAAAAAACTTACTTAATAGGAAAATATCATTTAAACAGATACAAAAAAAAAAAAAAAAAGAGATGGGCAGGAAATCAAAAAAAGAGTCTGATGAACAAGATATTCCCAGGAAGCAGAAATAAAATAGATTTTAGAATTTGTTCTAATTCCCCCCCCCCCCCAAAAATAAATTCCTAGGTATGACACTAAACGTTTGTTCTTGACATTGGTTCACTATGATAGTTTTATTTTGGGCATCTGTTGAATTATCCCATGTTTTCAGTGGGACCAGGAGCATTTTGTGATGAAGAAATTCAATTGTGTAGGACTGTGGGACACCATCATCTTCTCAGTTAACATTACATAATTCCCATTTATTTTCACATTATGGATAGGATGGTGAGGAAAAAAATTGTATGTATATTTAGAAATCATAAAACACACAAATATATATATATGTACTATTAGCCTGTAGCAAATTCTATAGTGCATCATTTTACTGCAATAAATGAAATAAATAGCAAATACACCATCAGTAGATGGGTCCCTAATATCTGGTGCATGAAGATATTACACGCGACTTAAAATTTTCTGGACAAAATTATTCCTCTGGAGCAAGGAAAGTTTGCACCCTATCACCAGAATTTCTGTGGTGACCTTATCTTAAATATTTTAAGTATATAATCACATACAGGCTGCTAATTAAGGAAGGAACCAAGTGGACCCTACCCTGTAGCCAACATCTTCTGTGACAACTGCTGTGTCAACCATGCAGCCTGCTTGCCACAAGGTCTCTTTAATGCTGCAGCCATAGAGAAACACATTCTTTTTCTGGGAGTGCCCATGGTAGTCACAGAAGACCTAGAGAGAGGAAAAAACAAGGCAAAATGTTGAACATTGGACAGGTTTCTTGGTTCTTCATAAGAAGCACTGTTAGACTGTGGCAGGGAGGTGTTAATGTTCTGGTTTGTTTTTGTTTTTTTCATGTCTCTTCAGAGTAGCTTAGACTCTGGGCCGTGCCTTTGACCTGTGTCAGACTTCATTAGTCACTTGTATCTTGCTTTATTTATTTGATCTGACGTGATCTCAGGGGTCCAGAGTCAAGCCTAGTGCACTTCTGTCTGCAGCAGAAATAAACATGACACCTGTGCAAGAATCCATGGCAACTCAGGAACCTAAGGGTTCATGAGAACTCCTGATACCACAACGGAGCAATTTGTCAGGCTCTTTCTACTTCTAAATTCCTAAACTCCAGCTTTATCCTCATGAGATCTGAAATCTATGCTTTCCCAAGCGATTAATCATTGCTCTGTCATCTTTAAATTAAAAACCCATGCTACATAATTTTCAGGAAAATATAATTGTGCAATTGTATTGTCTGACCTTTGCATGAATTCCTGCAAGTCAAGCACAGCAAATGACCCATATTCACGGCAAATAATCTCATTCCACACTAATCTACCTATCTATCCAATCCATCTCTCATGTCAGCTGTCATATAAACGAGGCACAAGGAACATTTCCAGTTTTAGCGGAAGTTTTGATTGCCTTTATAGGCAGATATTGATTCCCATGGAAATGAAAATCACAATTTAATGACCCAAGAGGTAAATATTGACCCAGGTCTTAAAGAATAATCTATCTCAGTGCCTTCTGAGATATGAAGTCGATGTACACATGGCTGTTACATATATTCTCCATGTCTTAATCAGAAATATTCAGCAATCTGCCAATGAAAATTTAAGAATCTCTAAAGAGAAGGAATTATTTCATTTTAAACCAACAGCATTCACTGCAGAGTAGAAAGCAGCTTCAAGATTTCATTGAAACAGTTTTCCAGGACTTATGTTGAAGACAAATGTGTGTAGGAAGGTAGAGAAAAATTATGCATCCATGTAGACATGGGGGAGAAATATCAGGTACAAGAAATAGAATCACAGAATCACTTAGGTTGGAAAATATCTCTAAAACCAGCAGGTCCAATCATTAACCCAGCACAGCCAAATCCACCAGTAAACCCTGTCCCCAAGTGCCACAACTGCACATCTCTTAAATACCTCCAGGATGGTGACTCCACCACTGCTCTGGGCAGCCTTTTCCAATGCTTGATAACCCTTCAGAGAAGGAATTTTTCCTCATATCCAACCTAAACCTCCCCTGGCACAACTTGAGGCCATGTCCTTTTGTCCTGTCAACTGTTGCTTGGGAGAAGAGACTGACACCCACTCACTGTCAGCCTGTCCTGGTCCCTCTGCAGAGCCTTCCTACCCTCCAGCAGATCAACACTCCCACCCATATTCTTGCTTAAATACATACACAAGAGGGGAGAAACAGATGGAGAACATGAGCTTCTTCCACCAACTGTTAGGGCAAGACTTACCCTAGTTTGCTTATTTACCAGCTCCACAGTAACTAAGTTTAGCTGCAGCATGTCAGGGAGTTTATTTATCTGGGAATTGAGCACGTACGTTCTTTCAGCTCCTCTGACACTGGAGAGGCTGAGGCACACATGATAATCAGTCAGCTGGACAATTAAACACATCCCATAGCTTACATGCTGCTGCTTCCTTTGCTTTCTGTCCTGTCAACACACCACCATTCACCTCCAGATCTTTTTGTGGGGCTGTGGGCCTGCAGGTTCCACACCTGGAGCATGTGAACAGCCACCTACCCAGCAGTAACTCTGATCCACACAATTATCCGGAATGCCTCCTTCCAAAGAGATACATTTATTAATTCTATTAATGACAGACATTTGTCCAGCTAGTGTTTCATCTAAGCTATCAGCAATACACAGTCATAGCTTAGGTTAACCACAGTTACCACCTAGAATGTATTTCTATGAATATCAAAGAGGATTTTACAGCTTTTGTCTTATTTCAAGGTAGAATACTCAGCTCAATTGGTATCAATTGCCTGCCAATTTGCAGAATTACAACACACAAAAGACAATATATTATCTGCCTAAAATATTATTTATCAGAAACCCCACAGGGATGATCAGAGACTGGGGCTGCCTGATAAGTAGCAGGTCCATAACTCTGGACCTCAAGAAGCCTGCAGACAGGTCCTTAGTGACAGATCTGGATTGATACTTATTTACTGATAAAGGATTACCAAAGCCAGGCTCTGCAATTTGGCAGCTGGTTCAGGCCATGGAATCTTTCACTGAGCAGCACTATCTTCCACAGTAAAATTCTGTCAGCGCCACTGAAAGCACTTCCATTCTATTTGCAAGTTGTATAGCACTACATTTTAATTAATTTGACTGGATACTGCAGTCACTCCCAGTGTTTATACTCAATTATTCTCTATAGCACATCCTTCTGCCTGATTTTCACACCACAGGGTAGCTTATGTCTCACCATTCAGCCAAGGTTAAGAGATATTTCAGAGTCTGAGCACCCAACACAGAATTCTTCCTGGGATATGTCTGGGCAAACACTGAGCAAACTTGGCATCTCCCAGTGCTTTTTCTTCAGCCTGTCCTTCCATATGGCTGGGACACTGAGACACACAAACCAGTCAGACTCCCAAGCTTGCACTCACTGGGCTATGACTCAAAGACATGCACAATTTTTAAATCTATTTAAAGTTATTTGCTAGCACTGATCGTCCTAAAGGTAAGGACTGTCTTCTAGCTCAAAAACAACCCTCTTTATGAGTCACAGAACCAGGTACCTTTTAAAATAAAAGAAAATCAATATATAAAGTGGAAAGCAAGAAAAGCTGTTGGAAAACAGAGCTTCTTGAAATTTATTTTCCTTTTTTTTGTGTCAAGTCTCTTTCTTAATAACATTGTGACAGGACATTTAAAGTCAGTTTTGAGGTAGACATGCTTAGAGGTTTTTTTACCTCCCAATGAGTACATTCTTGCAAGCTGTGCTTGTTTCAAAGCTTGATATAATGCTTTGGAGAGGCATCAAACTCTGCTGAGAGCCTTCTGGTCCACTGGAAGTTCCTTCTCCCTTTTAGAGGATCCTGCTCTTCACTAGAGATGAGACTCTGCAGTGCCCAAGTGCACCCAGACTCTTGGTCTCATTAGGGTTCTCACAGCCAACAAAGGTAAGCAAAAAAAATCCCCATCATTTAACAGGCTGTTTTCTTGTTAACTAAAGAATTAAAGTGGCCTTGGTTGGTAGGGCTGCTGAGGTTCTTTGCTCTTCTCCTTCAAACAGCTTTTCTTTGCTTTGAAGAAACTGGACATCCCTAGGTTAAATTAAACCAAATCAGTTCACAGAAATAATTTGGCTATCAGTGAAATTGGATTAATGGGATCTTATAAGTTAAAAGAAAATACAATAAAAACAAACCAAAAAAAAACCAACCAAACCCCAAACTCTCTT
This sequence comes from Cinclus cinclus, assembly GCF_963662255.1. Taxonomy (NCBI): domain Eukaryota; kingdom Metazoa; phylum Chordata; class Aves; order Passeriformes; family Cinclidae; genus Cinclus; species Cinclus cinclus. The sequence goes on from NC_085058.1 coordinate 14,964,735, forward strand.
CTGAAGGAGGGAAAGGCATTTCTGAGGATGCATAAACTAAAATCAATGCATTTTTCAAAGGGAAAGAAAAATCAGTTTTTGAAGTCTGACATGCAGTCTGTGAGTGAGAGAGATGGTAGGATCAATAGTCTCCCTTCACTCAACAATGATGAAAACCTGTACTGAGTATTTGACTTTATGCACCTGAATATGACAAGGAGGGTCATGTATTAAAAGAGGCCAGACAGCAAATTGCAGGGTAAAAAAAGACTCATCCTACACTGCTCTGAACCAAAGGAAAATGCTGGTGACTCAATTTGCAACTCAGAGTCAAGTTTCAACAATACTCCTTAGCCTACAGAGATAAATTTCAAAGCTGTCAGCTTAGACAAAAAACTAAATTACTGCAAGAATTCTTTTAGAGAAGCTCACTGACATTTTCACCTTGTTTGGAGCTTTTCTCAACAAACCCAGAGGGACTCGGTGCACTTGGACATTTCCTGCCTGTAGCTGTCACCAACAAACCTGCCAGTCCATGTATCCACATCTGTTTGTAAACATTTGAAACTCCTTGTGGTTTTCCTCCTGGGGTCTCAGAACTATCTTTTCCTTCTGTTGGGCAACTGAGTAGATGGGATGGATCCCAGACCCATCTCATGAATTTCTGGTAGCCCCCAAACCCAGTCCTTCCCATTACCAAAGCAGCAGGGAAGCTCACACATTTTGAGGACTGCTTCCTCTGATTCTGTGATTGCATGGGCTTTAGCACAGTCCATTTAGATTAAATATTTTTTTTGGAATTTCTACTAATGCTTCCATGAAGATAGCAATAACCTACTCATAATAATTAGCTTAGCTGGAGTACTTTGAGGATATAAAGAGCTTTAAGAAATTAATTTTCTCATTATTATTCCAGGTATACAGAGATTCTGAAATTTGGAGTTGCTGGTTAGAAGATTCAATATGTGATAAATATTCAAGACTTTCAAAACAATTCCACAAGATGAAAGTGTTGTTCCCAAATCACTCCGGCTCTGAACAAGACTGTTCACACAAGTACAGTAATCAATCCATTCACAGAATCACACAAAAGAACCTGCAAGAGACTCACCAGAGGAGCCCGGCCAATGCTGCGCAGGTAATAGAGGAGACCTTTGGCATGGTAAATTGTTGGATGCAGCTGGGAACTGGGTGTCAGCCACTGCCTGTTGAGATCATCTCCACTCAGTGAACAACGAAGGCTGAAATGAGGAAGAAAAACATCACAAGCTGGCAAAACAATAGCTGGCTCCAAAGCATTTCAATCTTGGCAAGCCGTGGCACAAGGATAGGGAATGTCAACAGAACACAGTTATAATGGTTTTGAACACTGGGATGGAATGAACCAACAATCCATATTATATTTTTGAGGTTCTTACAGTATATTAATTTTAAAATTTCCTTTCCTTCTCAGGTTCACATAATTGCTGTCCTGCAAATAAATCAGTTTTTCATTTACCTAAGAAGGCACAAATCAAATGACCATTCAGAAAAAAAATCTTCTGAAACATTCTAAATTCTGTGCTATGAAATTTACGCAGCTTGCATAGAGCACTGGCTTCCCAAAACCCCCAGAGCAAACAAGCACATCCAACTTCTACCCACTCTCATTGAAGACAGGCACTCAAATCTCGTTGACCACTCTGAAACATGAATGTACTTAAATGAGATGAAGTGGGTGTCTCATTTAAGCTCCTCTGCTCACAAGAAATGTCTCTATCTAAAGCCCATCAAGGATATCATGATGCCTGCTAGAGCATTATGTAGAACAATTACCCAGCTTCACTGCAAAGGCTGGATAACAGCTAAATTAGAATCACAGATTTGCGCTGAGAAAACGTTTCCCTCAGTTAGTTACAACATATTCTGTTACTGACTCAATGATCAGTGGAAGATTGTGCAGGATACTTGACCATGTGGAGCACTACAGCACCGTGCAAGTTTGAAAAACTCAACTAATCTCCCTTGTTAGTGGCTGTGTAGATCAGAGCCTTACACTCTTCAAAGGATTTGCTCTAATTTGGCTGATAATTTTCAAATCACGGTGTGGTGATAAAATTCAAGAATCCACCCTCCAGCATATGAGATATTGTGGTAGGTTCTCATCATCTCCAAACTATCCACCAGAATGCTTCCAGTGGCACTGTAAAATTGGGGTGCTTCTTCTTCAAAGAAGTTAAAATATCCTAACAGCTGGATGAATTTCTAACTACAGAGTTGCACTCAGCTTTGCTGCACCAACCTCTTAGAACAGATTAAAATATAAATATACTCATAGAGATAGGTTCTGCTGTTGTATTGATAGAGGTTAGGGTGTGCTGCATGTGGTATCATGGGTATTATCAATGCATTGCAAAATGCTTGAGAAAAAGGGTCATAAAACAGGAATACTTGGGGTTTTTTTTTATAGGTGGGAATAATGGAGAACTGGTCAAAATTGTAAAACAAAGAAATAAAGAGTCACTAAGAATATTTCATATATCTTTAATGTAGAAAAACAAGGTCATTAATGACATCCTGGGGCTTCTGGCAACACCACAGGATCCATTCCAAATTTACTCCAGTTTCAGTTATCTGAATTCCCTTATTTCCTCATAATCCGTACTTCCTGCATTACTCACTCAGCAAATCAGAAAACACTAGCAATAGCTAATGCTTGGGAACTCAGCAAATGCTGCTGGAAGGCTTCTGCCTGAAATTCTGCATGAAAAGGTGACAGTTTCTGTTATGCTTCTTCAGATTAAGTTACCTTTAGGGTCACCTCTCCTGATCTTCAGGACAACAGAAGCTCAACTGAGATTAGCAGCTGTATTTCTGCCAAGAATTTGTGTGCCTACAGTTTCCCTTCAATAGGTACAATGACACAGAGACACTGAACTGCATGAAGAAACTCACCTATTTCCAATGTGACCAGCAAAAAAAAAAAAAAAATAATAAAACCCAAACACTCCCTTGACATAAGGCTGTGATGTCTTCTTCCATCACAGTTATACCAGGGAGCAAAACTAATTGAGAATAACAACAGAATTTTCATCCTGAAGGAAACAATGATAGCTGGACTTGTATTACTTTAGTTTTTTGACACTGTCATTGGTCACACCCCAAACCTACTATACCCTCTTTCTTTTGGGAATTGCCATTAGTTTATCCCTGCTCAAATCATCCACACATCCCTCTGCTAAAATGCTTTGGTACGTACTGAAAGAGTCCAACATAAAGAGAGAAACAAGCAGGTGAATAGAAACATGACAGCTGAAAATTACTGCTAAAAGGATTCAGTAAATACAGACACTAATATTAAACAACTGCCAAACTCAACTTCTATTTTTTTTAACTAAAAGCTTCCAGGAATTTTCATTACTCTTTCAGCAATTATAAAGAAATTCCATGACCTGTCACATAAGAAAAAATCTTAACCAAGTCCATAATACAATTTACCAATTCCATTGCTCTGACACAAATTGTGACTTTTTTCAGAGGTGACTATGAAAAGACAGTTCCCAGCTCTGCAGTTCACAGGTGCTGCTCTGCTTAATATTAGTTTAAGAAGTGCAATCCAACTATAAAATAATAATTTGGAAGTTCTTATGAACTGTTTGGAAAGAAGGTAACATCTCTACATAAAGCCAAGAGCTAGGAGACAAAGATCAGCTTTGTCCCTTCCAAGATTAACACCTATGCTCATTTAAAGCTCTAAAAATGAGCCCTCGGCTTGGCTGTATCCACAGCTCTTAAGGACATGCAGAACTCAAATTTAATTACATGAGGCTGATTTTTCCCACACTGCTCTGTCCTTCCTTCATTCTGCTGAAATCTGTTAATTTTGAACATGCCAATTCCCTGCCAGTCCTGTTTCTCCTTATCCCTTCATCCCTTCTCTCTCTTTCCTAATAGTGATGACATGCACAGATAATGGTTTTGCCCGTTATGCTCTGCAGCCAAGGGTGAAGGTAAAATATTAAGCTGATTTCAAATGCTGATAGCAAATAAAGGGACTGGAGAGCTGAGACTGGCTTTGAATGTTTGGCAGGATTTAATGAAATTCACTACTCAAATCAAACGCCTTTTTTTACAACACAGTTCTTCTATTTCCCTTAAATGCTTTACATGTCTTTTTTTGCAGCATGAGCAAGCTGCATGCCACCTTGGATGGAACTAGTGGCAGCTTACAAAAACAATTGCTAGAAAAAAATTCCAGTAAAAACCACCACTTCTGTGGCTCTATATAAAGTACCTGAAATTCTGCTAATTGTTATGTATCTCCAACCCAAATTCATTACCCAGACAAATATCAAATAATTAAACTCTGATTCTCCTGTAAAAAGACTAATCTGTTTGTTATAGTCCTCTCTTTTCCTCTACTTTTATATAGCCAAGACATTAAGGGCACAGTAATCTCAGATGCTGCACAAAACTCTGCACAAGCCGTGTGTATGGATGGAGATCCTACCTGGTCCTAACACAAGGCTTGATCAGGTCAATGAAATATTTCAGCTGACTGCAATAAGCCTGTGTCCCACAAAGGTACAAAAATGGCAGGGGGTGAGATACACAGAAACACTGGAAAAACAAAACTGAACAGGGTGTGTAGTAAAGAGATTGGGGATGAGAATAATACACAAGATATTAGACAAGAAAGAATGAAATGGAAAGAGAGAAAAGTCACTTTTTAAAGAAAATATATTGCTGTGCTTGGAAGATAACATGTTTCCCAGTCTCCTGTCCATAACAGATAAAAGGAAAGACAGGAGCCATCATATTGAATGAATGATGTCAGGACTGATAATAACAGTACCTGGGGCACAGGGAAATATAAAATCTAAAGGGATGTATCATGTTTGATATGTAGAGAGAAGTATCACCATTCACTATGCATCTTAAAAGCAGACAGCAGTACCACTGTAGGATGAGAGTATCTGTATAAAAAGCAGCAGGCACAAGTAAACATCAAGATGCCATTGAGCAGCATGAGGCAGCTTCAACCAGACACAGCATGCTGGACTTTGGAAATAACAGCAGCCTAGGATGATAACTGAAATTTTTGTATTAAAGTGTTATGGTCCTGCCATTCAGAAAACTCGGAGAAACATGGAGGGAAAAAATTAAGATGGATAGAAAATCCTTTATTTCTCTTAATTTTAAAACTTTCCATAAATCAAGACTCAGTGATGTGAGGAAGCAGCAGCATCAGCAGCAAAACCCTCCTTCATATTGTAATGGAGTGTGTCAGAAATATAATCATTATTTTCTGCCTTTGACTCTGGCTTTGTTCAAGTCCATGGACTGAAATCACAATGGCCACATTTCATCCTGGTATGGCCCTATGATGCTAATGATTATTCCAGAAATGGAATATCACCAGAACAATGTAAATTTTGGAAGCTTTACAGTGAAACATTTGCCATCAGCATTACTGCAGTTAACAATTTATTTCCCATCCTTCTCCTTCCTTCTGACTGCAACATGAATGCTAAAATGTGTACAACCAGGCTCAAGAGCAGTTTACCTTTCCAACATAACCAAAACAGCTGGGAGTCCAGAAGCTACAACCCCTAGTCCATATTTTTTTTCTTCACCTACGTATTTCATTCTTAAGCCCTAATCACACTCCTGTCCTTACTTACGCATGACCTACTGCAATGCTAATTGTCCTCAAACATCATTGCCAACACATCTTATTACCAAACTGGCTTTCATCAAGATTAAGGACCACAGTTAGCACTGGAGCACCAAGGGAGGCTGGCCCTGTTTAACAGGCCAGATGATAAAAAACAAGACCAAAAAGTCAGCTTCTCCTAAGAGATCCCCATAAAGTACCAAACAATGGTGCTTTTTCAACTGCACTGTGAAATGCTGCCTATTTATTTTATCACCAAGCCTTTAAGAGGAAATTTTTTATTACTCTTTTCTCTTTTTTTTTTTTTTTTTAATGGCACCTTACACACACACACAGTGGCTGACTCATGTCCTGAGTGACATTTGTGCTACCTGAGTGCCAATGAAACGACCAGTTTCACTTCAGCCCACGACTGCTGCACCACCCTCCCCTCCCAGCACTGACTGATAAATCCATGATGCACAATTCTTCCTCTTGGACAAACACTATCCTGAGGTATCACTGCCAGGTTTTTCCTTCCTCCCTACAGCTGAGCACTAATACTAATTAGCATAATGAACCTTCAGTGTTTTACTCGCTGCATCTGACTGATTTTGTCACAATGGACAATTCCTTGCTTCCCAAGATAAATGATGCAATCTGTGCTCTTCCTGTTCTGTGCATGTACCATATCTCTATCCCTGCTCAGCTGCCTCTGATAGAAAGGCTCCTTTTCTCTCTGTGGACACATTTCATTAAGTCACACTTGGTCACAAATCACTTGGAGATGCAGAACGGGATCTGCCTCACCCCAGCTAATGCTGCCAATGTCATAATCAAATAAGACAAGCAGTTCACCTGATCTGCTGGAAAGGTGAGCAAACAGCATTGCCAGGGATGAGCCAACTCTCTCCCAGTTCCACACCAAAGGATGCCCAGCTCGTTTCTATTTCTTCTATTTGTAATAGCAGTAATCATTAATACCAGATAATTCATTCACCTGCAGTTGCCCACACTTTGCACTGTCATCTATGAGCAAAGTTAAAGTAATAAAAGTTTTGTGCTATTTTATGAAGGAGGAAATAGGGATTCAGGGAACAAATAAAAACTGGGTTCTCATCCATGACATGGGGTCATCTCAAGAGTCTCTTCTGAGGGTCTTCAAATACTTCATTCAATAAAAAGACCTTAGAACAGCATTTTTAGATGCTGGTTTTGGGTGGAAATTTCACTTTTCAGCTCCTACAACAAGTATGGACTTTTTGCAGAAAATGCTGACTTTTCCTCACCAATCTAACACAAATTTACCGGAAAACTCTGAATTTTCTGTCAAAACTCCAAATTTACTATTCAAAACATGAAAACTGGTTAAGGACAAGAATTTGAGGTTTCTTAGGCACTTGCTCCTCTCTTTCAGAGCATCTCCTTGACAGGGGCACATTTTCCCTAAATGCAACATGGAGACTCCATGACAGCAACTCCGTGAGAAGCAGAACCACGATGCAACATGGGAGCTGTAGTTTGGCTGGAGGAGCCTGGACAAGGGCAGCCAAACAACTCCCAAAGGGCACCTTGATGACACTTCCAAATGGAAGTTCTGTTTGCAAACTGGAAGAGTTGGCTCCAGTTTTGATTATCCATTATTTATAGAAAAGCTTAAGCTGTCCATGGTGGGCGGAGGGGGGAATAAACAAAAAAATCCTGAAAAATATTTTCCCAAACAGCCCCACTTATATCGTCCTACAAGCGATGTCAGCAAATACTAATTTTGCAGGCAGGGATATTGAGAAGTGAAGCCACTCATGCAGCAAAGCAGTAAATCAATGAAAAACTAGGAATAGAACCCGACAGCTGATGAAAGCATATCACATTAACTAAAACTTTACTTTTAAATTTATGTCCTTTAGCCTGTTTCTAATTCCTGTATCCTTTCCTATTTTAAATGTGGCTTGCATCCATAGAACTGAAGAGGAGTTTTAACTGACTTAAGCTAATTGCACACATATGGGTTGCATTGAATTAACTGAGTTGATTTAAAAATCTGTTAGTTAAATCAGTGCAATCTCTGCATACAAACGAGCGCTAAGAATTGCAATTTGCAGATGATTGTTCTAAAACTTAAACCAAAACAAACAACGCAGAAGGGCAAAGCATGGCATCATAGTATTAAGTGATAATCACAAGCAAGGTGTGTGGAGGCCCAGGAAAAAAAAAATAAATGAAAAAGAATGTACTTCAGTGGCTTCAGATCTCCAATAGTTTTCTCTACAATCCATCCTTAGCCAAGTAGTCCAGGAGGTGGTACCCCAGCACCTGCAAAGCTTTGTATGGGAATCAGGCTTGTTTCAGCCAGCTGTCACCTCACAGCAAAGCAGGACAGTGACCTGTCAGCTGGCAAGGAAGGAAGAAAAAAAGGGAAAAAGAGAAGGACGCCAAGAAGACCTTAGAGAGATGAAGGTGAGGAAGCCTGAAGCCACTCCCCCCCAGATGAGTACGTCCCATTCTCCATCACCTCAGCCATCTTCAGTATAAACAAACAGCAGGGATAAATCTCTGCAAGTCACACCTGCATGACAATGAGGTGGTGCTGTTCCAAAATAAGATGCTTTAGAGCACATATATTTTTGGCCCTGTAGGAGGCTGAAAGGTTGTTTTGCCAAATTTGTTCTGTTCATTTCTGAAGAGAGGTTAATAATAAACTTGACAAAAAGTGTTTAAAACATGGCTGATGGAGATTAGTTAGTTTTGGTTGTCCCCTGTAATGCTAAGCAGGCTCACACATTAATCTTTCACTATTAAATCCCACTGGTCAAAAAAGATGCTGTTTTTCTTCTCTAAGAAAGACCTGGCACAGGATGGGTTTACTCCATCACCAAGTCACTCATTTCAGTGTAGGTGCACAAACTGGGATGTCAATGCGTAAGAGGCTGCTGTGATTTATGGTGGAATTGGCCACAGGCTGACTTAATTCTTCCATTAGTAAATTATAGCTCTAAAAAAGCAGAATTAACTGAAATATGTTTATTCGTAGCTTACAAAATAACACAAACCCAAGTACAAAGTTTGCTAACTCTTTCCTTTGCAAGGCAGTGGGCTGGCTAAGGAAAATAACACTGGATTGTGTTTGTTGCTCATCCTAGAAGGCTTTCTCCTTTTTTTCCCACCTCCACTCCACTTCTTTCCCAGTTGTTGTAAATTCAATATGATTATGAAGACATTACAGCTATATCTTCAGCATCACTGGAAATTCCCAATATAGAGGGCTACAGCATTTTGGGACTTGACCCCCACTAACCTCCCAGGCTACTGCACAGCAAATATAATCTCTCTGCAATATAGTAATAATTCCTCACAGGTTACTCAGCAATGATACATATGAAGCCAGGCTTTTTATATTTTTCCTTTGTGACATGGGATTTCTGACTCTGCCTGTGAATTCCACTGAGGAGCCAGGAGTTCCTATAAAACACTGTTTGCTTTCTTTGCAATAAATGTTCCCCTCTGTGCAGATGAACAATATTTATGGATCAGACCCATTTGCAATCCAGCTTCCATTTCAGAAAAGGCAAGCTGGAAATAGATGATCTTTAAGGTCTCCTCCAACCCAAGCTGTTCTATGAAAAAAACACCCAAAATAACCAGTATACATCACACCACCAGGAAAAAAAAAATCAACCCCCCCTAAAAACTCAATGAAAACACCTGGTTTTATTTTTTTTGTTATATATCCCACCTCCCTTTGAAAGGATGTGGTTATTTTCCATTTTACCAGGCATAGATCACTGAATTCTTTCTTTGCCAGCACATTGCATCTTCCTTGTTGATGTTCTACTCCTACATAATACTTCCCTCCAGCGCTGTGAACTCTTGGTTAACACTATGCCTGATTCCCTCACATATTCCTGGAGACCATTAAGGCTTTGAGGGGCTTGAGCTGTGAGTTAAAAATACCATCACTACCACAACTAGAGACTGCTTCTTGCAGTAGCTAGAAAATGATGCATAGCAAGTGGTTTAATAAGTCATTGCAGTCACAAAAAGAAACTAAATAAAATAATAATAATAAAAAATAAAATCCCCAAACACCACTCGCTCTTTTGTGGAGCTTCCTGCTCAAAAATGTGTGTACCATCTCCCCTACTACATCCATTCTGTAAATGTCTCAGGTAAGGAGTAACAGAGGAAAGACTGAGCTCCTCCTGTGCCCAGACAAAGGAAATAAGGTGATTTAGGAATGCCAGAAAAATTATGGATTTGAATTTTTCCTGTAGGAAATCTGGCAACTACAAGGGCCACACATCCAGCCTGCAGACAACAAAGGGTTACTAATAAAATATCCATGCACCAGGGCGGGCACACAAGCCATAATTATCGAACAATGATAATGGCGAGGAGACACAAAGAGAGAAGAGTTCTGCACCTGGAATTCTCTGCAAACCAAATTCAGCCCTCTGCTAGCATCAATCTGCTCCTCCAGTGCATCCTCAGGCAACAGCCACTGCAGCAGTGCTGGAAAGGCATTTGGGGTCTGATCAGCAGCCAGCAGAGCAGTCACAGGGAAGAAAAGCAGTTCAAGGTTCTGTGTGTAGATGCACTAAACTCTGCTTTATTTGTTTACTTTCCCCCACATACATGTACTGTGAGTCTTCAAACCTCAGCTGAATCCTAATTCTGATACTAAAAAAAAAAAAAAAAAAAAATCTCAACAAATTGCACTTATATAACTGCTCATCCAAGCACGGTGTCTCTGGGCACTTCAAAACAGTAAAGTTAAACGAAGCATTCAATACACACTTATTAAAATAAAGTATCCACTAGAGAAACCTGATAGGTTTGCAGAGCACTGCAAAACAGTCAGGAAATAAAAAAATTAAAAAAACCAAATGTACACATATAACAAGCAGCAGCAGATAGAATTCCTGTCAGAGAAAAAAACAAACAAAAAATCAAATTCTCCAGAAATCTTCACAAACCCTAACCAGACTTGGACAAAGTTTTAAGAGAGCTCATTTCACTGCTGAGTAAAGCTGGCACTGAGAATTCAGGATGCACAGGAAAATTTAAAATTCCTAAGAGGTGCTAGCACAATCTCAGGGGAGCTGAGAGACTTGCAATGGGTACCTTGCTGAACATATTAAAAGTCCAAGCTTTGCTGGAAGTTTCTACTAAAGAAAAACTAGGACACTAGATAGGAACAAATGCATGGAAGTGGTTGATATATACTCATGTGAGCAAAAATCTAAGCTGCTTTTGCACAGCAATTGACAAATTTTAATTGGGGACTAACAGGATCAAAAAATTCCCTCTTGAAACAGATTTGTAAAGTGAAGTTACTTGAATACTGAAATAAATGACCTGATTTTTCAAAATATGGAGCTATTCATCATAGCCTATTGAAGTTCAATAGGGTTGCAAGCACTCAGCATCTTCCAAAGTCAGGAAATTCTTAACTAGCTTCCTGGGGAAAAAAAAATAGATTGGGTCACCTAATTTATGGTCCTTAGCCTTCATTTTTAACTCTCTCCTTAAAACAAATCAGGAAACATGAAGCATCAGAAGATATATCAGAATATATATCAGAATGATATCAGCAGAATTTTCCAGAATGGACGATACAGTCCTTTATCCAAACATTTTGGGCTTTTTTCCCTGAGCTCTTCCCTGCCAACCTTTTACACACTTGTTTTTAACGTATCATAACAGAAGAATCATCTTTTAAAGGGGTAAAAATTATGTATATGGGCATGGATGGAGTATGCTGAAGATCCATGAAAAAACTGGCGTTCAGCTGCCCATTTTGGTAGCAAAATGTTTAAACATCTTTCAGATAAGTGGCACTGCCCTTTTTCAGTAAGTTAAGAATATCAGGGCTTGATCAAAAAATTGAAATATTTAATTGGAAAGTAGATAAAGTACCAGTCTGACAGAGCCCCTTATTTAGACAAAGAAAAGGAAAAGAGAAGAGAGGTGTAATGCAACTTCTATATCCCTTATTATAAGGCACAGAAAAGGGTAATCTACAGCTATGGTTCTCCTTCTCAGAAGGCCCACGGATAAAACTTGACACAGTGTCACTAAAAGCAATTTATATCTCCTGGCTGATCCAACTCAGCACACTCAAGCAGCAACCAAAGAATAGAACCACCTTGTTTATCTTCATAGAAATCAACAACCAAAGGCTACAGTTTTTTCTCTGTCTATATAAGAAAACTCATTTTAACCTCCTTACAGAGAAAAAAAAATATTTTGCATATCTGTGTAGAAGAGCTGAAAACATTTTAAATGTTAATGCACATTTAGGTTTAACAGGTGGATGACAGCACTGATGTACTGCATTTACAGGGCAGCACAACATTTGCCTCAAAGGAGAAACAGTGCTAAGATCCAACTTGGAACCAAGAGCTTTTCAAAATTCTCTGCCAAGAAAGACAATATTCTGTCATTGCTAGGAAACTTCAAGATATTGTTTTCCATGCAGATGTGTCTCTCTCGGTAGAATAACTTTTAAAAAGCAGAGGAATAAAATTTTATCAATTTCAAGATAGAGTTGAAAGAGAAACACGCATTGTGCTTGCTTAAAATAAAAATAAAAGGCTAAAAAAAGTCTCTAGAATAATTCTGATTATACCCAATAGTGTTTTTCCTTTTTTTAATTTCTTCAGCATTCCTTGTTCTTTGAGCTAATTCTACCACTCAGACCCAAGAGAGAATAAAGACTCGGCTGCATAACATTTAGTCAATACAGATAAGCTCACAGAAATATCCCCTGCAAAAATCAATGTGAACATTCAAGCAGGCCATTCTGATCGTGTGGAATAAAGGTTGTACAAGGTTGCAAATTATTTTGGCTTCTCTTTTATTTCTGGAATATTTATAAGCAAGCGAAGTCACTTGCTGCCTACAAGAAAGGACTGCACAGTTCTACCCCTCTTGAACAGCTTCATTCCAATAACACTGTGTAATTAATAATGTCATATAGTAGATAGGAACAAACACATGGAAGTGATTCACGTATGCTCATGAGAGCAGAAAAATCTAAGCTGCTTTTGCACAGCAGCTGACAAATTTTAATAATTTTAATAGTTGCAATTTCTGTTGAGATATAACAAGACTTATAACCAGAGAAAAATATAAAGCTTTCCAAAAAGTTGATTTTTCTGAGCAGTTGGCGAGTTTGATCATAAAAATTTGCTAGTGAGATAAAAAAGTACACCAAACCAGTCATAATTTTTGCCATTTTGAATGCCCAAAATAAAGATCTGCCCTCTTCAAAAAAAAATTAAGCATCCCTATCCCTCCCTCAGAGTGCAGTGAATGTACTTTCAGTGTGCAATCTCCATTTCAATAGGACCAACTCTTTTCAGACTAACACTGGGACATTTCCAACAATTATATAATCATTAAATTAAGCCAAAAAAGCTTCTTTAAGGTATTACTGCCATCACTGTATAGCTGGCTAAAGTAACTACAAAACAGTTTAATGACTTGCCTGAGACTGAACAGTAAACATTTGAGAAAAATGGAAAAATGATGATTCAAAGAGAGCAAAACATTCATAGGGTTTTTTTAAGCTGTTCGCAGCCTGAAAAGCAATTACTTAGTGGTCCTCAAAAGATGCCATGAAGGATGCTTATATCTGTTCCTGAGCACTGAAAATTACCAGTGACAGACAGCAAAAAGGAGTGCAACCAGGAAAATAATGTAAAAAAAAAAAAATTAAAAAAAAGAAGAAGAAGAATTAGATCTATAGAGCACATTTCTCTCCAGCTCACAAGGCAAATTTGTTGGTCTGAAAAGCATGCTCACTGAATTGCAGCTTTGAATGTATTTCTCATGGTGTGACTCCACAGCTGCAAAATCCCAGCTGCAATTAGGAAACTGTAGGGCTGGATATTACATCACTGCTACACATGCTCCTCTCCAGCAGTGGCTGCAGCTGGCCTGCCATCAGCCCCAGCTGCTGTTGAGCAGCATGGCAGTAACTGCAATTGTGTGTAAACAGCAGTAAAACACTAATTTCACAGGTGTGGAAATGGGCTGGAAGTGCTCCGTGTAGTTTCAGTTCAGCACTTGAGTCAGGTGAGTACGACTTCCTTGGGAGAAGTCACAGAATGGGATTGTACACCATCAGATGGGGAGGGGTGATGAGGTGAGTGCTAAGTCTTCAAACAGCCAAAAAACATAATCACTGAATCTCAAAGTAAAATCACTTTAGAGAAAAAAAACCTCCCTTCATGATTCCAGTTGTGAGCCGTTCTCCAAAGATTAAAGATTAGGCTGGTGTCCTTTTTTCACATTTGTCTGAGAGGATTCTCGTGTCTTCTGCAGCATGACTGCTCTTAAGAAAAAATACTGCAACAAATGGTTCACAGATGCTAAGGGTGAATTAACAGGATGACAGTTTCCACCCAAACCCACAAATTCATTCCTTCCTCAATATCCAGTTGACTCCAAATGATCCATATTGGTGAATCCTTCTGCATCCAGTCTCTAAAGGGTACAAGTAAAGCTCTCATTCAGCTCATGTAAATCTAAGATAATTGCACCACTTAAAGACACTGAAAAATTCTAAGGACTTAGTGCCTAACATCCACTCAAACAATCATTTTTTGCTTAATTTTGTTTGACCTGTGGCATGTGACTAGTCTATCTTTCCCTTCCTGAATCCCCCAATAAAGCCCATTCAACACTTAGAAAAGAAAAAGGTGTTGAGACTCAAAATAGATCTCATGGGCAGCAACACACCAGCACAGCGCACATCTCTTCACTGTAGGATTTCATTTCAAGCTTCCAATGCTGCTCAGGAATTTCACATTTCATTCTTATGTAGAGAAAACAATCTCTCTACCTCTCCAAGAGTTAAACAAGCCTTGAAAGAAAAACCAAACCAACAGTACCCAAAATGTTGAAAGCTGTCACATCAAAGACAAGACAAAAAATATTCTACCAACCATCCTCTTCAAATACACCTCCTCTCTTTCAGTTTGTTCCAAGTGTAAAGCTCCAGAAGAAGAGGAGCTGCTCTACTATAAACTGTTGTCTACGTAACATAAAGACATTAATTAGGCCAGGAGGTCTCTTGTAAAGATGAGGGTCGTCGAGGAGCTGCCAGCTCCCTTCCTGCCTCTTACAGGTGCGTCTCTTCACCTGCCTTTTCGGCAAAGCATCAAGGAAAAGTTCCCCTTGGAAAGCGTTTTCCTGTTCTGACAGTGCTGGCACTGGCGGCACGAGAGGCATTGCCTACTGCTGCAACAGTTGGGAAGGAATGCCAGCCCCATCGCTGCGAGCAGACTGTTTATCACTGACACCAGAAAGCTGCTGGAGTGGGAGGACTTGGGCCCAGCACTGCCAAAAGGGGATGTTTGGCCTGGCAGTTGAAAGAAAAAGGGATGCCACAGGGCTGTCCTAACTTATGCTACTGGCACTACTCCTTCTGTAGAGCTCACTGTCTTGAATTGGCAGAAGACCTGAGTTCAATCCTTCCCTCCCCATATCATTCTTCAATCTGTCACAAAGAACAACCAACGGACACCGAAAAGAAAGAGGTGATTTTTTTTCCATGCTAGGGAGAGTCTCCAATACACAGTTTAAATTACCCCTTTGGAAGAGAAAAGGTACAAGCAGGAACTAACCTAATTTAACGATCTCAGCTGCTGGCCTACAAAAGGAACAGGATCATTCTGATTTGCTGTCACCATTTATTCCAAGACCCCTGTTTACTCTAATAAATCCTTATTCTCTTGCCTTACTCCAGAGGACAGATAATCACCAGGTCTTCCTCATCTAACAGAGTCAGGAAGATAAATGCCCAAAGCTGCTCAGCCCTGCAGACAGTGACAGCTTTGGGCTTCCATGGTATTCCTTCACAGCCTCTTCTGTTCATGCTGTGGGGTCCTCCAGGGATGATTTGTCACAGCCCATAGCAAGTTGCCCAACGGTTCCTCGCATAATTCAGTGACAAGTTACATCACTGTTTCTCCTGGAGGTCCTCAGGGGGTCTCCTCCTTCTTGCTTTTTCCTTTGCCAACTTCCACTCACATCTACCACCTCAGCAGGGACATTATTTGAAGCAATGACAGTGTTTGGGAACAGGTTCCAAGGTAAATTATTTTGCATCCGTTATGAATTCTGCTATAAACTATACTTGCATCCCACAAAAAATCTCCAGGATAGAAAACTTTTAAAGACAGCGAAGGCTCAAAGATCCCAGTGTTTTATTACTGGCCTAATCTTTCTCTTAAGAAGCTAAAGTAATCTTGCTGCAGCAGCAGTTTGGGAGATAGCACTCAAATAAAATAATAATAGGAATAAACTCAGAAAAATCCCTTTTCTTACAGGTTATTAAATCCTCCTGAAGCAGGGGAAGTGTCAAGAATAAAGCTTAGGACAAATGGCTAGATGTATTTTTTACTTGCATTTGTGTAAAGTAACTCAAGAGCCTTGAAGGAAAGAATCACTTCCTTGGGTATTCTTATTCAGTGAGCTAAGTTGAAAATCATTCCAAAACATGTTTCCCATCATTACAAAAGGACATTTGAGTCAACTGTGTTCTCGAAGTATTATTTAAATCCACTTCTCAGGATTTCATCAAATGCAAAGTGACTATGCTGATTGAATGGACACAGTTCCTTAATTGCATTCAGAAAAGAGAGCTGCTTGAATTTTATTTATTTACTCACTGATTTATGATTATTATTTAGCTGTCTGCTTCCAACTGCAAATATGTCTTTGCTGCTCCATTAACCTGATCACATATCTGTGTTTCAAACTCAGCCCAGAATGTCCACACAGGAAATATCTCTGCAACACTTGGGGAAGCCATGCCCTGCATTTTATGGCCAAAACGTGGGTTAAATTTTTAATGAACACCTATCCAGGTTCCTACACAGTATATAGATATTCTCCAAGAGATCGTGTGTGCACACTTAACATCATGTCCTAGCAAGAGCTGCAATGACAAAGGAGCATCAGCACATATCTTCATTTTGCTGTTCCCAAAATAAAGGTTTCCTTGCTGTCACAATCCTAACACACCGTTTGCTACTTGTTACACTCCTCTGACAGCAGATGTTTAAGCCAGATGTTTCACTGTCAGTTTCTGATTTGTTCACAATGCAGACAGTTTGTTCTTAAGACAGAGGGATTAAAAAAAAAGCCAAAACAAAATAAAACAAACAAAAAAATAAAAAAATAAACAAAAACAAACAAAAAACCCAAAACAACAACAATAAAAAACCCCAAAAACCAAATATTTACACAGCACAATTGGGTTACCAGCAGAGTAATTATGAATTTCTAATGGGGTGTAGGAAAACAAGTTCCAGCCATAAGGTACCTATGTTGACCAGTTTGCCCTTCAAGATAAAGGCTGCAGAAATGATTCACACAATGTTACTCAGAAGACCATCTAGACAGCTATTTACCATTTCCTGAAATAAGAAAATTAATCAAATCACTGTTCTCCTATTTTGTGTGACTAGCCAGCAGAATATGCATTTTCAGAACATTCACAGGCTCATATTCCAAAGCCAAAGATATCCCTGTTAGAATTCAAGGCATTATGTGACACATTAAAATAAGCTCTTTAGAACAAGGTAATAACAATTCTTATTCCTTCTGCTCCTGGGTATAAGATTACCTCAGCAAACTTAGAAAGTTTTTCCTTACCATCCCATCATCATTAGAATGGCCTGCTGAGAATTCAGTATTGACACTTGGTGTCCCCTATTTAATCTGATGATGACTTAGAAATGTCAGGCTTTGTCCTCTTGGACCAGGTTATTATGTGATGCCCGTCAATTCTTTGCTCTGCTTTTTTACCTTCCTTTTATCTGCTATTACATTGCATGGTGAAGAAGAAGAGATGTTTTCTTTCTGTTGCTTATAAACACCTTCATTGCACTTCAAAGTAGCAGGGGGGATATAATTACAAATGGTGAAAAACATTGTTCAAAACAAATAAAGAGAGGAAAAAAGTGAATGCTTCTCTTTAGTGAATTGATACATCAATATTTAATAATTTGATACATAACTTTTCTATACCCAGATGCACTGCAGCTCTGTCACAGATCATGTTGAATAAATAAGGTGATCTTCCTTCCAAATGTACCACCAGCAAGTCTGATACAATGTTTTTTTTAATCCAGAAATTATATACAATACTCATTTCTGTTTCCTACTAGACACTTATCTTTTTTTACCTCCAGGTAGGACAGTTTATAAAAGCAACTCCATTCCCAAATCCCCACTGGAAGCAAAAGGAATATTACATTACAATCAGCTGCACACAGACAAATGTTTTATTCATACCACACAACTAAAAAAAGAAAAATACCAGTTAATTCTACCTAAATAAAAACCACAATGTGGCTTTTAAATTATTTCACAATCTTTTCTTAACCTGCCAAAGTATTTTTTAATTATTTTGGATGAGTGGCACCAAATGCAGATAATGAAACCCCAGAGATGTTTACAGTAAGTCATGGAATCCTGAGGCCCTTCCATATATGCTACAGATAAATGGATTATTACTAACACAATTTTAAAAACAAGTGATCAAAGAAAATTTCATTTCACTTAGCCAAAATAATTTCAAGGAAGAGAAACAGAGAAATCTGCTGCCATTTTCAAGTTTGATGGCTGCTCTTCTCTTGTAATTCTTCCCCACTACCACCTGTTTCATACTAGTCATTAATATCATAATTACTGAACTGTTAGCCAGAGAATTTACAATCACCACTTTTTATTTCTTGAAGATTAAGTGAAATTGCCATAGAAATGAAAGCTATGGTTTGGAAGACATAAACCCAGGAATCTTTTTCCTGGGATTTGAGCTTGTTCCAGATCAGAGGAAAGTTTAAGCTACACACTAAAGATTTTGAATGCTATTAATTAGACCATATAAAACTCTCTTATTTAATATAAAACAGTCTACATAAGTAATAGGGGGAAATATTGTAATAGTACAGGCCAACAGGGAACAAAGCTACCTAATGAACTGGAAAGGAAAAATTATTTTGCAAATGGAGGAGAACTACTAGGCCAGAGTTTCCCCTGATTGAGGTATATTGTCAGAGCAGCAGAAGGAGGCCAGAAAGGGAAAAAAGACAACACCCACCAGAATAGGGTAAACTGAGAATAGCTGACGTAAAGCACACGCTTTTTCAACAAGTACTACAGCTCCTAAAACACAAAGAATCCTAAATATCTCCTGGAATCTTGGATACCAAATCTAGGTAAAAATTAGTCTACCTTAGAGCAGCTGGAAAAACCTTCCTACACACTTTGAGGACCTGTCCTCTCTCAACTACAGTATTTTGTGATCACAGAATGGTTTGGGATGGAAGGGACCTTCAAGGTCATCTTGCTCAAACTCCCTGCATGGGCAGGGACACATTCCACTAGACCAGGTTGCTCCAAGCCCCATCCAACCTGAGCATTTCCAGGGATGGGGCATCCTTACCAACCTCAAAATACAGAATTTTTTCATGACTAATTTTCTGTTAGTTTGAAACCATTCCCTTTTGTCCTGCCATTCCAGGCCTTGTAAATAGTCTCTATCTTGTTGGCTTCCTTCAAGTGCTGAAAGGCCACAATTAGGTTATCCCAAAGCCTTCTCTTTCCCATTTCTCTTAACCTTTCCTCATAGCAGAGGTGTTACAACCCTCTAATCACCTTGGTGGCCCCCTCTGGGCTTGCTCCAGCAGGCTGATGTTCCTCCTGGGCTGGGGACCCCAAAGCTGGAGGCAGCTCTCCAGGTGAGGTTTCACCTGAGTGGAGCAGAGGAGCAGAATTCCCTCCCTCCCCTGCTGCCCATGCTCCTCTGGATGCAGCCCAGGATGTATTTGGCTTTCTTGTGATGGCTGGGTCATATCTGTAGGACACAATGGGTGTCCTCTCAGCCACCAGCACTGGTTCTTGTTAAACCTCATGTGATTTCCCATGGACCACTGCTCAAGCTTGCCCCAGTCAATGTCCTTTGAACTCATCAACACTACCAGGAAACAACAGCAAACAGTTCTCTAAGCAGTCTCCACCAGTAATGATAAGCAATGAGTGTGGAGCTTCCAAGGTCCTTGGTCTACATCAAGCTAAAGAGGAGCTTTAAAAAATCCTAGTGCATTACCAAAGCAAAAATAATAAAAATGAAAGGTGGGAGACTGGGAGAAAAAAAGCCAGGAGGAGAATGGCATGGGGAGAGAGAAATTCACAAGGAAGGAAAGGGCAAAAGTGTAAGACAAAGAGAGACAGATTCTGAACCGAAAAGAAATTAGGCTATAACTCCCTGTGGGGGTAAAGCAAGGGAAAAAACACCATATGTTGGGAATAACAAGGAAAAACAAGCAAAATATTTACATTTCTTTTCACATAACTGAAAAGGTATAAATCATAAGAAAAAGTAGCTTGGTACCCTGGGAGTTTCTCAGTATTGTTTTTTTAACACACAAGAGACCCAGGACTTTGCTTAGAGCATCTTCCATTAGCTCTACAGAGCAGAATTACAAATGAGAAACCAGATCATTCTCTGGAAATGATGCTAATATCAGTCTCCTATGGTAAATAAGTTTCTGCACTGTGGAGGTTTTGGCTGAGAGTTCAGGCTACAAATCCAAAAAGCACTGGGCAAACACCAGACTGGAATCCTGGAAAAAGTGCCAAACACTTGCACCAAAAACCCAGGAAGATGAGAAAAAACAACACTCATTTGACAATGTTGCTTTTCCTTCCCTGTCTCCTGCAAATACTGGACAGAATCTAATTTTCAGTATACTCCTTGTTACCAAAAATCCTAACACAATTTATAGACTATAATTATAAACCAGACAGTGAAACATGGTGAAACTGAAGACAACAGCTGTTATCCAATCCAGAGGTAAGACTACAACATTCTCAGTCACAAAAAGCAATTACAGCTTTAAACCAGAGGGGAAAAAAAAAAAATAAAGCCTACAGGACCTTTAAACCAGAAAAAAAAAAGTGAAAATCAAAGTCAAAGATTGAGGTGCCAGTCCATCATTTGTGACTATAAGCTATTGCTCCATCAGGTTACAAGATACTGGCATCATTTATCTGCTACTGGAATGCAGTTAAAACATTCAAATATAATAAAGTGACACCTCTACATCATGTTGGAAGGTAAGCAAGAAACAGTTATCAACCAAAATTAATGCTCCAAGGGAGGGAACAGCACAAGTGTTTGACACATCATCAAGGATTACTGCCCTATTTAACAAGATTCCTCTGAAGACAGGTAGTGACAATAGTGATGGCTCATAGCCTGGGCTATAGATTTTGCAGACCAAAGCAGAAGATGCCTTGCTCCTCTTCTGAAGGCAGTGTACAGGGCTCACTTTCAAGGGTTGTCTGAGTTTAGAGAGAATTCAGCATCCAGAACAGAATGACTCCAAAGGTGTCATAACTGGAATAAACATTAACCTTAAAAGTATCTGAAAAGTTATCTTCTTGTCATAGCTGCTCTGGATTTTATTTAATTGTTGTGGGTTTTTTTGACCTGTTTTATGTGAAGAATGCACTCTGAAAGCAGAACACACTACAGCATTCTACCAGTGCTCACTGCAGTGAGCTAAAGGATAACGGAGAGATACAGGGAGGGTATAAAGATGCTTTTCTTCACTCTATTGTTTCTTATGACTTCTTCTAATAAATGAAACTGAAATTTAGAATTTCTCCCTGCCTTGCTTGTTCATCTTGTCTCCCAACTCAACTTTTCTTTTTCAGCCTTACCCTCAGGATTTTTTATCCCTGGCTATGCCATTCCAAACACTTCTTTTCTCCATACTCAGCCAGGTCTACCTCACTGTGACTTCAGCTGTAGGAGTTAGCAAAATTGGCTGCTTTGATTAGAAATGTGTGAGTGGAAGGCAGATAATAGCCTGGTTCTCTACACCTGATCTCCCAGTGAGAGGTCATTGATGGGGTCAACAGCTGAAATAAGTGTCTCATCACATGAAGAGTTTGTGAAGGAAAATCTGTACTGTCAAATGAAGTAGAGCACAGCAGCACTGGGAGCTGGAGGGGCCTGACTTACCTATGTATTTGGGTTGGTTTGTGTTTAGGAAATTTTATTCTAGGAAGGAGCTTCCAGGAACTGTGGAGCCTGAAGTCCTGCACTGAACTGCAGAACAGATCCACCTGAGGGACTGGCAACTCCATCCTCCCAGAAATGGATTTGCCAAAGGGACAAGAGAAGCTGTAGCCACCCTTCTCCAAGGCTATGCTCTCATCTCATATGTAATCAGGCTGTGGGAATAATCTGGAAGCAAGGGGATTTCCTTAAGACAGTTCACTGATGGGCTCTGATTAAATTATCTCCAGACTAATTAATTTGTTGATTGACACTTGTAACATGAAGACCATCCCAGATAATTTGATGCTGGCCATTGGTGAATCATCAAGTTAAGCCTTTATTTTAAATGTGGCTGTTATGAATGAAATGTCACATAGTGACATTTGATATTTTGCACCAATTACTACTGTGCATGTGGGTACATAAGCACCATTTAAGCAGAGTCAGACTCAGGCTTTCAGGAGTTCAGGGATCAAAACAGACAGGCTACTTGTCTTGTCTAGGTTTATAGACTACATAGCTATTGAGAGTCCATTAATCATGTAGAAAAAAAAAAAAACAGCCATTGTGGCTAATGAAAAAGGAGAGATGGACTCAAGGAGGTTGAAATGGACAGGTGCCTGTTGTGCCCCACAACCTCTGACCCTCCTGAACAACCACTGCTGCATGTGTCAATCTGAAATGAATTTTAACAAATAAAGAGCTATTGTTGGGTTAAATGTGATACAGAGAGAATACTGAGGAAATCAAGTCACCTTCCAACAGTGGGAGACACAAAGCTATGAAACTTGCCCCATTGCTGCTTAACTTGAATGGTCCAAGTAAGTAAGAAGTGTCCTACAGACACTGTTCCAGTGTCTGGTGTGTTGGGAGTCAGAGTCTGTTCCTTCCCTCAAGACTCTTTTATCACCCTTACCTTTTTATCAGTATTTGTACCATTTTGCCTGTTTCTCATGTCTCATACATGTAGGAAATTACAGATCAGGACTTGGCATTCCACTGCATTTTAGACTCACACTAACAGAGGTGAAGGGAAGAAAGAGAAGAAATCTGAGGAAAGAGGGAAAGTCTGGGGATGTATCATGGGACAGAATCATGCTTCCAGTCCAAAACATGGTGCTAAACAGGCTTTCTTTAGAGAAAGCTTAGATGTTTAGAACTAAGCTTGGTGGCTTTTTGAAACCTTATGTCTTCATGATTTTTGAGACAATTGTTGAAACTGAGGTTTATCCTCGACAGATATGTAAAACTGGGGTATTTTGGAAGTTTCAACAGAAAAAGACTTTAAAATTCTCAGCTCAAGACTCAGAGGCTATTATGCCCACGAGAACATGCACTTCCAGCCTTTCTTATTTTCTCTTTTGAGCACACCACTGACCTTACCTACAGCTTCCCCCTGTTTGTGTAGCTGCCTCTCGTTTTGGAGAGTGTGTTGAGAGGAAGCCAGCATGATGGATAACAGGAGTCCTTTGACATACCATGTCATTTATCACATAACAGCCTCAATCCTGCTAAGGTGGCCTTCTCCATATGTCACTGTCAGCTCCTGTGCCACCTCAATGCATCAAAAAGAAAAGTTTGAATATGAAGCACTGTAATTCCTAAGTCACAGCTCATTGCAGCTTGCCAGACATGAAGAACCATTCTGTCTATCTGCCAGCTTGTTTGTTTAATTTTCACTGTCTCACATATGTGAGAAATTAAGTCTTCAGCGTGGAAGGAAACTAGAAAAAGTCAGAGGTCTAGCAGAGGGAAAGAAGATAAAAATCTCTAATTCCATCAGGAATCCAGTGTGACATTTTGAAGTGGAAAAAGAAAAGGCAGCCTATTACCAATAGGTATTAGGGAATTAGTAAGAATTCTTCCTTCTTCCCACTCAAGGAAAGAGGTTCTGTAATGGGCTGAGAAGTTCTCTAATGGACTGATGTGAATGTAGCAAGTTTAAAGCCATGCAGATAAGCTTCTGCCTAATGGACTCCTATCTCATCTCTTTCCCCTCTTGAAGGGCACAAAATGCACTGAAGGCTTCCAGGAAAGCCTCTTGAGATTATCCAGCAAGTCCTGCTTTGGGCTACCTAAATTAATCAGAACTCATCAAAGTGCAAGATTTCAGCGAGTCAGTTCCCAGGGGACACCTGAGACCACAAACAAGAGGAGGCTGGAGCCACTGTTCCTCTCTGTCCCACTGACACATACCCAAGAGTCTGTGCAGTCTCATAAGCTTTACCACAGATAGCAATGGAAGCATGAGCCACCCACACTTTTCCCTGAGCCTGAAGGGACGTAGCCTGGCTCATGTTAAATTAAGTGTGATATCAAGTTTGGGTTGCCTGGAGCACACATCTCATCTGGAGTTATTTTCCCCTCTCCAGTGTGAAAGAGTCAAGGCCCTGACTCTTTATTTCCATTCCCAAAACATTCCTGAAACAGGAATGTTTTTCTCAGCTTGCTCTAACACACCTCCCTCATCCTGCCCTGATCATAGCCCAGTCTCTGCAGAGCATCCCCAGCACCATCAAAGCATCCATGACTCTACAGATGAGTCCAGAACAGGCTTGTGTTTAGTTCCTTTTAGTTTAGAGTGTCCTTGAATGACCCATGACTGAGCATAACTTCCACATCTAGCCAAGCAAATTATCCTATCACCCATCCTGTCTGTGAATCACCATTTAGAAAGTCTAAGTTACAACCTTCTATTGCACATTCTTTTAGCAGCTTACAAAGTTTACATTCCTGTCCCAAACTTATATGAATCATAGACCCATTTTCCCAGGTTAGATACATTTGCATATTACTTCCAATGATTCACATGAACGGTGCTAAACTCCAAGAATTAAGGTGTCATTTTGGATCACAATAAGTGACTTAAAAATATATGGTTTCCCTCTTCCTTGGGTCATTGTCATATAGTTTTAATATATTTCCATTTAATATAGCTTCCTTCCAAAAGGATCACAGGCAAGCTACAGCTTGAAAATTAATCAATGAACCTTTATTATGCTAACCCTTAATAGGATTACTAATATGAAGGAACTTAAACATGAGGTTTTTTTCCCCAGGAACTGTTTACTGACAAAACCTCATCCTTCTGTGACATTCACATTGCTACTGTCCTTTCCTGACATCTACTCTTTCTTAAAGAACCACAGAAGGGATATTAAACACAGTCTTTTTTAAAAGCAGTATTTCTACTAGTCCTAAGTCAGATGACTCAGAAGTTCCTATTTTTGGTGCAAATTTCAGTGTGCTGAAGATCTTTGAGCAGTTTAGCTTCAGCTCAAATAGCCTTCCATTTCTGTGTCAGACTGGTCATCTTCATCCTCTCTTGAATATTTGCAGTAGATGCTCTTTATAGATATATTAAAAATCTGAAAAAATAAGAGCCTCTTGAGCCTCCAGAAAGCCTATGAATTAAGTAATTTAAAAACCCTTTAAAGGCCTCGGTAGTCCTATAGGCAGCTGTCTCCCTGAAGCTGCAGGATGGAGCTCTGAATCAACAATAGTGCTTCTGCTTTCCTTTGTCTTTCAGAGTTTGGCATGAAGACAGACTTGTTTATGTGCATGTAAGGAAAGTAGGAAGCGTAAGAATGATAATTCAGCTGGGGGCAAGCCTCGGTTATTATTTGGGCCACTAGGCAATGGGGTTGAATTATGGCTTGCCATGACAGTATCCTAAATAACTGTTAGCAGGAAATATTATCTTACATTACAGAAACAATTACAAGACTTAACCAGTTGGAAAAGGAAATCATGCTGCTGAAGAACTGCCACTCAGCCACCACAGCTCACATTCCTCAGATTAAATTAGGAGTTTTAAAGGGAAAAGAAGAGAAATCAATCTAAGTTTATGTCCAAGTAATGCAACACGTTTTTAGGGTAGCACATACCAAAACATATGCATATTTGTGTTGCTGATTTGCACAAACCCATTCCCATAGGATGAACATCATAATTGAAAATGAGAGCACAAATGGCCACTTAAATGCCTAAACCCCAGCTTGAGTAATTGTGCATGCACACATATCTATTTTTCAAGCACAACTGCATCCTTTCAATCCTGGCAATCTGGATCAAAATGGTTTCTATTAACATTACATATGCATTTACATGCATAGAATACTGTATCATTTGGACCTCTGAGTTCTGGCAAACCTCAAAGCTAATGCCTTACTTAGGTTTCCATGAGGTTTAAGCAAGAATTAACAATGACAGAGTCATACCTGCACCATAGCTAGTTTGTGAAGAATTAGATACGTGCTCTTTAGGGACCAACCCGTTTGAGACTTGTAAAATTATGGTTTCAGAGCTGCCACATGTGTTTCTCAGAGATTAATAAAATACTCAGGGAAAAACACAAAACAGAAGGGGTTTGATTGCACCTACGTGATTTCTTTTCTGTGCTTTGCAACATCTGCTGCAGATCTGGTTGCCACAATTCCTACCCAATGGCCTGAAACCAGAAACCCACAACGTTCACAGAGCAGTGGGTCCATCAGTTATGAAAGAGGCAAGTCCAAAGGGGGCACAGTAGGCAATGCCTGAATGTAAAGCAGGTGCTTTGTTATGGCACATTGAGACCAAGGATGTAACAAACTTCTATCATCAGTCCACACTGTCAGAAGAGACACTCGTCATTTAAAACACAGAGAGAGCTATGAAGGCTGTAAAAGCCAGTTCATTAGAGAATGATCCACTCCAGGTGGACTCCAAAACTATGTGGGATCTGCTGCTCCAGCTGGACCCCTACAATCTATGGGGCCTGATGGGATTCATCTGAAGATCTTCAAAGAGCTACTGATATTGGAAAACCCTTCTCCTCAATGGTTTTTGAGCAGAGAGGTTCCAGATGACTTGAAGCTGACAAATGTTGTCCCAGTTTTCAAGAAGAAGGACCTCAGAAACTACAGGTCTGTCAGTGTCACAGGTTTGGGTCAGATATTAGGAAAGAGTGGCTGGGCACCAGAACAGGCTCCCCAGGCCACAGAACCAGCTGACAGAGTTCAGGAAGCATTTGGACAACAACCTCTGGCAATGGTGTGACTCTTGGAGTGTCCTGTGCAGGGCCAGGAGCTGGACTCAATGATCCTTATAGGTCCCTTCCAACTTGGCATATTCTGTTATTCTGTGATAAATAACAGCCCTGAGCTGGGCTTTTGTTTAGATAAGAAATTGTGTAATGAAAAGATACACATGATTTGAAGTATTTCTCCTGTTTACAGCAACAGAGCCTTTTTTCTT
The DNA here is from genome assembly GCF_963662255.1 of Cinclus cinclus. NCBI lineage: Eukaryota > Metazoa > Chordata > Aves > Passeriformes > Cinclidae > Cinclus > Cinclus cinclus. The sequence continues at coordinate 14,991,674 of NC_085058.1, forward strand.
AATATTCTCCTTTTTATTTACATTCCCAGCTGTATGACTGTTATGAACCTGAAAGCTCAAAGCCATTGATATGGACACTATTTGACTTTTGAACAGACTACATGCTGGATGGGATTACATCCTGTTCAAAGCTGTCTAAAGAGAGACAGAGAAGTAGCACAGTTCAAGGGTGCCCTCACCTGCATGTCAGGGAAAGCAACAGAAATTACTGTGACTTCAAACATTTATCTGTTCTCCACCTGAAATCCAACAAGTGCACAAGACCAGACAACAAAGTCATTCAAAAGCAAACTCTCTTTTGTGTAACAAGCATGTTCTAGAAGGGAAAACAGCTGTTCTCCCACCATCTTTGGATTGCCATGTTCAGCCCCTACACGGATTTACAGCAGGACACAGGTAAATCTGCAGACTTTGGTTTGGCTATTCCATGCAGATGGTTCAACACACAAAGTGTCAGCTGCCTTTCCAGAGATCTCAGTCTAACCTCAAAGATGTTATTTTTGTCATCTAAAAATATCCATGAGAAATACAGTTTAGTCTTAATCCTCCACAGCTCCTTCTACTTCATGGTCAGATCTTGTGTCACCTCTCTGCTCTCACAGATGTATCCAGACCTGTTTTGGCTAACATTATATCCATCTAACCATAGAATTCACTGCTACTCAAATGAGGAGCTAGAGATTTCAATTATACAGACCAAGATCTAATAGAAAATTGGATGGGAAATCACAGATTTTTTTCCACGTCACTGGAGCAAGAACTTCAAGTCATGATAGTGCACTGCAGAAGTGACTGATTAGTGCAATAAACTACATGACTACATAAAGCCTCTTTCCCTGGTTCTTCTCCTTTCTGAGTGGTATTAAAATAGTTTATGAGTGTTCAGCTGCTTTGCATTTTACACCCTCTTACGTGCCATAACTGTTAGAGGGAAGACAGGAAAATCATCACTTTTTAAATCTTTGCCTTTTGTTTTTATGCTAATGACCTTTTGTTATCTAACAGACAATGAATACAGGAAACTCAAGAACTAAGTTTTCATTAATGTCATTCCTGTTACTGCTGGCAGAAGACACCACAGACCAGAGCTAGAACGGAGAACCAAACTTCTGCTTTAGGCAGTGCTCCATGAGAGCCAGGGTCCCTGTGAGGACTGGTACTTCCCTCTCCTTCAAAAGCTGAGTTTATGAGCCTTTTGGGGGAAAATGGGGCAACATGTGAAACAGAGAAAGAAACCACTACTAGAGATGCTGCCATGGGATGCACCTGGAAAGAATTCTTGCACTCACACTAACACACTCAAGTTACTGCCTGGTAACTTGAAAAAACCCTCCCAACAAAACAACAGAACAGCATTACATGAAGATACTGATCTGATTATGGATTGTTATGTGTGCACATTTAGCAATAAATCCTTTTTCCTATTGCCATTCTATGAAATATACATATAGACACACAGAGGAGAATATGGCAGCTCTTCTCCAACTGATATGAGTCCTTAAGTCTTTGCTATTTGTGGCAGACAAACAATCAAAAAGGTGAATTAGGACCTAGACTACACTGTTCACTACCACTTCTCCTCTGTGTTTTGCTTCCCCACACACGGAAGGATCCTACAGGATATAATGCAACATGCAACAATTTTATATAAGGACACATCCACTGCTGAAAGTCAGTAAGACAACTCTAAAACACTGTGGAAAAGTTTCTCACTTCTGCACAACTCTGAATACAGCATAACTTTCAAAGAATTGTACACCATAAATCACCCCTATTTCCATGCAGAAAAACGCCAGCACAGCTACCTGAGAGTCCCTACCAAGGCTCTGATATCATGGAGGTAGGATGTGTTCAAACACCAACCTCAGAGCTGTGCAGTGTGCACTGACCAAGGTGCACCACCACTGGAGAGCTTTTCCCTGCCAATATCACTCCCTGCTTTATTATTTGCCCCCATCAGCTCAAACCTGAGCTGTACAACTTCAAGAGCCTTTCAGTTTTTCTCCCCCTTCAAGACTCGGAGCTACTTTGCAGCATTGAAACTGTGCTGCACCTTTTTCCTGACTCCCAGCAGTGCTGCCCATTAGGCTGCAGAAAAGGTTTTGATTTCTCACCCTGTCGTTGCAGTATTGACTCAATTTTCTGGCTTTTATTTTCTTGATGCTTCTGTGGGACATTCAGCTGGGTTTATAAAATTAGGATGGCAATTTGCTGAAACCACTGGAGCAAATTTTGCCTGTGTAATTACCCAATTGCATGTGCAATCACACAAGCCATGTGCACAGGTAAACAATTCAGCTTCAGCTGGACCTCTACAGGTACATTTTTGCGCAGCAATTTTGAAAACATAAGCTCTCAAATGAAGCTTATTTTTGTAGACAAGGCTCTTCATCACTTTTCTACAAACAGCATTTCCTCTTGCCAGTCTGTTTTCCCAACCCAAGGTCATTTTATATCCCCTTTCCTATCACAGTACTTCACCAGCTTTTAATGCTACATTTGAATAACAGATTCCAAAGAGAGGGAAGGGAAAAAGTGAGAGAGAAATACATAAATAAATAAAAATGTTAAAGAACAACATTAGCCAACACACAAAGCTTACCCACCATAGAATCTTTTTAAAAGCAAACTCAAGGAACTTCAGCTTTACACTTGCAAACCTAAGCTCCTGGTTTTTTGTTCATAAGCTTTCAAAAATTTCAATGCATATTTCACAAAAAAATTATGTGTTTTAATACTTAAAAGGGCCAAATAGCCACATAAAATGAGAAATGTCACTCTGAACTCCAGGGATGTCCAGTTTTCATGTCGAAAGAAATACTGCCTGATTTATTACACAGGGTAATATATGAAGGTATATTACAAGAGACAATAACCTTCATTCCCAGGCAATTTCAGCTTTCCAGGTAGTGTGGATATTGCAGTAAAGTACTGGACATCCTTCATTGCATCTATAAAAGTGAAGTTTTTACAATTTCATTTTGTGGACTTCTCTTTTCCCATCCTATGAATAACAACTCCATCTCTGCATTTGTGGTTTCCAACAGGCTTTAACTCAAGTAAACAGACTTGATCTTGAGATGGGTGGCCAAAAGAGCCTCTTGTGATATTAGCTGAACTCCAAAATACTCAGCTTTGATATCAGTGATTGATCTCTACCACTATCAGCTACAAGGTACCATTCAAGTTCAGCAGCAATTACATCTCAGTGTAAATTTGCTTATGCAGCCAGCTGGGCCAGGGTTTGCATATATGTCCTGGAAATCCCAAGAAGGTGTAAAGAGACTCCTGATTTTTAATACCTTTCCCCAGTTCCTGCATTGATGATACTGAGGTATCCTTCACAATCTCTCATCGGGTGGCTGTGGAAGTCACTGCCGCAGGATATTTTCCCTGTGTCAAGATGTAATCCAGAAGAGCTGCGACTACAAACTCAGAGCTCCATGAGGTGCCTCATGAGATGCTGGGCCAGGCTGCATGGGAGCCAACAGCCCAGCATCCTTTTCACTGCCACCAATCCCACTGCACAGCCTGTGGCACTGATGTACCAGGCCCTAACAAGGCACCAGCTGCTCCTTGCCTCTCTCTCTACAGAGCCCAGCACGGGCACAATTGTGATGGGAATAATATCCCACAAATGGGACTCAAATAAGCATAATAACAAACAAAAGGGATAATGACACACAATCAAGCTAACAAGAATTATAATATAATTCAATCATCTCATTAACTTCACTAAAAGCCAGCTTTGTACTCCAGTCTCCTGGCTCCTGAAAATGTCTTCAAAGGAGTGCACACATTTGATTACAAACTCACATCATCAGTTTGGAAAACAGACATGAATGCAGAACAAAGGGATTCCTTTCTGAGCCTGTGGAACAACCTGTTCATATCTAATATTCATGCTAACTTGAAAATGCAAGGTAGAACCTATCCAAAATGAAATCGTTCCCAAGGCTGGAAGCTGAAGTGTTTATTAGTCCAAGGCAGGAACATCACTGAGCCCAAACCCAGTGAATTCTGGAGTAAAATTTCCAGGTAACCTTGCATCACCAGAATCAATTGTACAGGAAAGAGCACAGGAACACACACACAACTCATTGGGCACCTTTTCTGTTTAAGAGCTTACAAAGATTGCACGTGCTCTGGCCATTGGCAACTGGGAGACTGATGAAATATGGAACAATGCCTTGGATCCTTCCAGTTTTTAATATGGCCATTAACTAATTAGATTTCATGACCATTTAGAAGACAGATGATACTGCAGTCTCCATTCTATTAGCAAGAACAATATGATACTTCCATGAGAAACCTGCCAACAGGAGAATGAGGCTCCAGAACTTAAACAAACCCTAGATCCTGACCACAACACACCTTTTAGTCAAAAGGCAGCAGCTGTGTTAGTTATTAGGCTGGACACTGGGACGAGCAGTTTTAAGCAACAAATTGTGTTCACTCTCTGGGTCAAACTCCTGAAAGCACATAGGATATGCTGAAGTAAAAAGGAATTGTAGCAAAGCACCCAAAATTTCAGCTATACAGCTTCTGAGGAAACAAAACCACCAAGCAATAAAACCAGCTACTGACACGAAGCTGGTGCTGAGTCCCACAATGATATCACACAGGCTCCTGTTTTAGAGGCTCAGGCACACTATAAATTAGGTGAGGGTGTTAAAACAACAGCTGGCTGCTAATTAGACACAGCCCCCCTCAGCAGGGTATCAGCAAAGTGGCAGAGAACATCTCGAGTAAATTAAATTTTTAAAAATCCTACTGCAATCACTCCCCTGACAGACCCTTCCTTCATCTCCCCTCTCAGCTTTTTATTTATTGTAATTACTTCAGTAATAAGATTTGTTTCCTTGTTATTATATATATTACCATGCAGGGCAACAACAACAACAACAACAAAAAATAATAGCTAGGAAGAGTTATGGAACTTATTTATCTCCTTGGCTGTTATTGGGCCGTTGGGTGGAGAGAGCAATGAGGAGGTGGGGGCCTGGGAAAAGCAGTAAATAGAAAAGAAAGCATATTCCTTGGGAGCAGAGACATATGGGGGCATATTTACGAAGGAGGAAATACTGACAATGAGTGAATAGAGCTAATAACTCACAGGGCCCAGCAGCCCTGGCTGATAAAGGAAGGAATAAACAATCCTGCACTGGAAGTGCTGTCAGAAGGGAGAGTCCTGGGGTGCAGCTGTCTGCAGGGGGATGTTTATCACAGAAGGAGAGCCAAGGATGGGCTGTCACATCAGCACAGCACAAAGAGCCTTGGATGAAACTGGGGCACCTCCCACAGCAGAGAGGAACTCAGACAAGTGTGTGGTGCAGGGCCAGACACCATTTCTGGTTGTTCCACCAAGGAACAGTTCACAGAAATGAGAGCTAATAAATACTGCGACTCATATTTTATCTTGTGTTGTGCAGGCACTAGCCACATTTGGTAGCCTAAGCTCTCAAATCCATCACTGTCCTCTCAGTGGAAGGCAACAGAAGCAACACCTGAGGCACCAAAGCAGCAAAGAGGTGTAAAAATTTCTGCTCCACTTGAGGAAACTTAGCCCACATTTCATATGCACCTCCCAGAGCCACCAAGTATTCCAGTACAGATGTTCACGGAACTTGCATCTTTGTCATCTCTGAGGTCTTAAGGAAAGCACCAGTGCACACTCTTGCCACCTTACAATGAGCATCTCAGAGCACAGCTAGTGCACCTGAGGATTGAGTCTTTCACAATTTACAAAATGCTCTTTTTTATCCAAGTATGCCTTGCCTTCCACATATGCCTACCCAACTACTTTTGGCAAGGTGATGACAATTTAGGTACAGAATCTCTGAAGAAAACAAGGGGACAGACTCATAGAGCATCTGCCAAAGAGCAGCACACAATTCCTGTAGCACCTCTCTCCTAGAGAGAGATTCCATTAATTCAAAACCACTCCTTTCCCAGCCTCCTCACATCTCTGAGCTATCCTTAGAGAAACACACACATCATAGATTAACCAGTCTGGAGAGAGCCTTTGGAGTGTGTTTGCAGAGTGCATGGCACCAATTTAGAACTAAACTTCTCCTTCAACCCTCTGACCACAGAGAAGCAATAAAGAGAAGGAGGGATGTCTGCAGTTGTGTAACATCACTTCAAGATTTAGTCCTTAAGGATGCAGCTCTGCATCATAAACCAACTCCTCAGACCAGCCATTAGCTTCTTTTCCTATCCCTGATCCTTTCTGCCTCTTATTGGCCAGAGAACACAATGTGCCCATTCAGGAGAGTAAGCATTAATACAGGAGAGAAAAAGGTCATTTATACAAATAGTGTGTTTGGGTATAGAGACAAACGTGCTTCTTCTCCTCCTCTTAAGATCCAAACAGGAGGCACCAGGTTACAAAGGGTCCTTTTTTCCTTTGTAGTTTTTGAGTGTGTGCAGAGGAAAACTGTTCTAGAAGGGATTTTAGTGGGCATTTCTATCTCTTTATTTCAGTAATTGTCAAAAAAACAGTAGATTTTCTCTGACAGGTTTGAGGAGATAATGAACAAATCCCCTGAGTAAACAAGGAACAGACAGAGTAAATTAAAGGGGAGGGAGCATCAACAAGAGAGAAAACCCAGCAGCTCACCTGCCTCACCTTGGAGAAGCAAAGCTTACTCAGCCCGTGCTGGGGGAGGGCAGGTGCAGGAGGGAACAGGATGTTTTTAAAATGGATTAAGAATACTCCATGGCTATATTCCAAAAGAAAAACTGGGATTTCCTCTACCTAGCTGCTACTATGGTTACTCCAAGGCTTTGGAGAAATCACGCAGCTTCCAATAAATTTCCTTCATCTAAAAAAGACTCACCAGCTCCCATCTCCACCCATTGTTTCATTAATTTACAAAATTCATCAAGTTCTTTTCAGTGAAAAGCCTCCTTGATTCAACAGGAGGGAAGAGTGAGAAAAGGGAAGCAGATAAAAAAAAAAAAAAGGAAACATTAAAATCAGGTAAAGGAAGAGGAAGAAGGTGGCAACTCTTACACACTCCCATAAGCTCTTACAGACCCACACACACTTACACACTACCAGTAAACCTGAGGCTCAGAACAAAAATATTTCTTTTAATATAGGAGGAACCAAAGCTACTAAAAAACGTTTGTCTAAAGAAACAAGAAGAATATATGGGCCATGGGAGGCTTCACAAGAGAAATGTAACCAAACTAAAGCATAAAGGAATTATTTATTCCCCTCCCCAGCCTCATGATCAGTAAAGGAGATGTGGCCAAGTCCCTGTTCTCCTGGTACTATCTATTTAAGGTTTACTAAAATTTTCTTCATTACCGTATTTAACTACAGTTCAAGCTCATCTGCACCATGGAACTCAAAACACCCTCCTGTGTGGCACAGGCCTGGGCAATACCCTTCATTCAAGTGTCACCAAGAGCCACATTCTCCCTCCTGAAGGTCCCTTCTCTGCTACACTGGTTCCTGACAGCTGGAGGAAAAGGTCAGCCATTCCCTCCAGTCCTGCATCTGATGGGAAATTTAACTAAGTGTAGTGAGAGGAAAAAATAAGGGAGAAAAGCCACAATTGTTTTTCTTGTTCCTTCTGTCTGTGAGGATCAAGAAAGCATTTGGTGTCAACAGAGGCTCTGGATACCCTGGGGCAGTACCCACCTATTCTGAAGAGTCCTCCCAACATTTCTGGCAGATCCAGGCTCTGGGGAGCAGAGCAGCACAAAAGCTGTGACTTCACAGACTAGAGACTGTCAGAAAAGCTCAAGGTGCTCCCTGGTGAACCACTCACCCAAAACTCAAACGAGTTTGAAACCCAGCTCAATGCAGTTGTTGCTCAGGATTTGCCTTTCTGTTCCTGCAACACTCCATCAGCACTGCCAACCCCAAAGCAGGTGTGGGACTGTAGCTCAAGAAAAGTTGTTCCTCTGCACTTTGCTGTGTTCCAGTGCTTGTTTAAACCCATCTTTCAGCTTTGACATTTGCCATGTGCTCCTCTGCAATGAGCCAGGGGACGCAGTCATTGCAAACCCTGCAAGACCCCATCACCAGGTCAAGACAGCAGCCCCTGGTGGGAAGTGATCGTGATGTCCTGTCCTTGCATGGGGCAGGACCAACAGTTACTAACTCATTGCCACTGCACAAACACCCAAAATTAACAAATTCCACTGTCCACAGACAGGAGGAGATTTGTTTTCTAGCAAAGTGCGAGCCTACCTTAGCTTAATGCTCTCTTCAAGGTTTCACACAACAATATTTTAGCTCAACATGAGGGGGAGAGTTGTACCTTCTCCAGTCATGTACAGGGAGAGGGAAGTTAGCGTGGGTGGATAGGGAGGGTATAAGGTAAAGAATGAAAAAAGGAATCAATATTTTTCCAAGATCAGATTCAGCATCTCTTAGGAAATGTGGGAAGGAAGATTGAAAAGAAGATGGGAGAAGGAGGAAGGTTCATTATAGAAAAATATTTCTGTGAAAATTTAAGAAATCCTTATTCATCCTCCCCCCACCAGGTTATAGAGAGAATTAATTACAGCCAGCTTTTCCCAGGCATATCTGCTTTGCAGATGTATTCTGCCCTGCTGCTTTAGCAGAATGCATAAACCTCCACTTGCCAGTAAAGATCCTGCTTCTCCAGCACCACTCACACTCCTTCCAGGGAACTGAAAGATCAGACAGTACAGAACCACATGCACTTGACAAATGCAGGACAGCATACCAGGCCATGTCTCAGATTCACATTTTCCACACAGGACTGATAACAGGATGAATAAAACACGGGGCAAAGGGAATTTTTCCAGCACAAACACTGACGATGAGATCTGCTGGGTGCACAGACAAGCCCCAGAACAAGCACATGTCACAACTCACTTGCCATTGATGACTCCATCAGGATTAAGCATGGGCACAATCTTGAAGATGAAGCATTTCCTTAGGAGCTCAGCAATGGGATCACTGCTCACCAGGAACTCCAGGGTCCCCTTCATCACCCAGCTGGAATTGCTCTCACCAGGGTGAACACGGGCTGTGAGAAACACATAAGGACGGCTGCCTGCAGAACAAAGCAAAAACACCCCTAGACTAAACAGGACTTTTCTTTGGAGATCTTTGCAAGTGGATTTTATTTCTTTTGAATTTAGATAGCAATCCAAAACGCATTCTAAGAAAAATACATCCCTAGACATTCAAGATATTTTCTCAAGGTGCTATTTATAAACTGATCACAGACTTGGTCCTCAGAACCAGCACAGAGTCCATTTCATCCTGATCTCTCTGCTGATTCTGTGATAACTTATAGGTATTTACGTGTACCATTAGAAAGCATTCTGCAGGTGCAGGTTACTGCCTTTCCAAAAAGCTTCACCATACTTTCTAGTAATTATTGAATGTTTGATCCCATCAAACTTCATTAAGGTGTAAAAGGGAGGAAGAAAGCATTTAATTTTCTAAGATCCTGCAATACTTTCAGAATTTCATCATTAACAATTTAGAACTTTCTAAATATCTAAGCAGATTTGCCCACCCATAAGGGGCTCCAAGGACATGCAAACTGCCTGATCTCTGGAAATAATTTGTGTTGTAGGGTTAAAATCATAATTAATTGAACTAAACTGATATAATTAAAGGAAATACACAAATATATTTGCCAAAGCTGCAGGGGTTGAGTACTCAAACCTAACCATCATTCCATAACTATACAACAAAAGGCAGAAATAGCAATGCACGTAGCTAAGGCGAGATGTTGCTTTTGGTGGAAGGAGTTTTTCAGTTTTATATGATATAGATGCTCACTCAGATTAAAAAGGCTGATTTTCAGAAGTTGCAACTAGAAGAGTTCATCTGCTTCTAGCACTACTTTCATGCATGGAAACATAAGCTGTGGCAATTTAAGGTAGTAGAGGGGATTTGGGGGGTTGCTTTTAAAAAAAAAAAGGGAGTAAATTGAATTTTTACTAAACAGTTCATTGATAATTTCTACTGAACCTATTTCCAAACAGACTTACAACTTAACAGCAAAAGTTTCCTTGTTATCTCCTACATTATTTGCTGTTCCTGTGAAAAAGCCACTAAACACATTTGGTCTGGTTACAAGCCTCCAAAAACTCTTAGCATACATATGCTTAGAAAAGACCAAGTTTGACAGCAGTTTGTTTGAAGATCCCATCTGTGCTGAGCACACTTCAGGGATGGGCCAAGGAAACAGGAGAAGGCAGAAGGAGACACCTGCCAGGCACAGAAAATAAAAGGAAAGGAAAAAGCAATTATCTGTTTCAAAATGATCCTTTTGTGAGCATTCACTATCACAAGTCAAACTGACAGATTTACTTCAGTGGAGACCTTTATCTGTCAGGGCATCACAGCCATGCCAGGGCAGGTTTGTCCTGCTCAATGAGGACACGTCAGAGCTCAGGCTCTGCTCCCTTCGTGAGCTGAAGGCCCGCAGCTGACAGGACTGGGAGAGGCAACAGCACAGAACGCAAAACCAAAGGCATCACCTGAGTGCCCTTGTAAACAAAATGCTGAATTAGCACCTTGCATGCCTTTGTCTTTAGCTCCCAAAGCCATCCTTCCCTTTCCAAATGCTTTACAGATCATTAATCAATCATAGTAAAACAGGGAGGTAGAACACCATCCCCAAAAATAAAGATGGCAATGAAGAGCTGTTCAGCTGTTTGTCTGACCAAGAAAAGGCTGTGTCAGAGCTGGGAATACAGGTGAAATTTCTCATTTCATGCTTAAACAAGGAATAAACACTAATTCCTCTCCTTCACTGTATATTCTGAATAGTTCTGCTCAGTATATACTTTACAGCACAGTTTAGATACATCACACAGGGACACACTCAGATTTGGAAATAATCCCACATCCACACTTCCCTCTTAAACAGTTGGTGGGCATTAGAGGAGTGAACTGCACTCCCAGCTTGAAGAGCTCCTACAGAGCAATCATGTTCTGGTCCAGTAAAGCTACTGGGACTCTGTTTCTCAATAATCACATATTAGGCTTTTATAATTCTTACCATACTGGGGGGGGTAGTACACATTCATCAATGTGTACTCATAAGTGCCCTAGGCATTTATGGACTGCAAAAGACTCCTTTAGCTCCTGCAGAACCAGTCATTCTGATTTTTTTTGCCCCAGAATTAGAGTACACTAGTTCTATTCTCCTCCAGCTAATTGTGCATTACCATCTACCTTAGTAATGCCTTATAATAGCAACAAACAAAAAGCAGATTTCACAAAGACATCAGATGCATTTTGCCATTTCCAAACATTTTTTCCTTTCTCCCATCACCATGATTTAGTGCTGTTTTGCAGGCTCATTGCTGAGCTAAACTTATGGGGCTGTGCAGTTATAGCTGGGAATGAGGCTCCTGAGGACTTCTAATGGACAGCAGCTGTAAATAGCACAGAACAAAATAAAATGTACTCTCTTTTGTAATTGATGAATACAGCTTTAACAACTCTTAGCTCTTCTCGATATTGGTATAGAGCTCAGCATCTTCATTGAGAGGTTCATTCCTCAGTCAAAATAAGAATAATAAAAATAAAATTTAAAAAAAAAAACCTCTAAGCAACAGCTTTCTCGTGTCAGAAACCCAGGATAACTTGCCATAATTCTGTTAATTGCAATAGCACAGGGCTGGCAGAGACCTGAGTTGTGCTGTTTCTCTCAAGGCTCATCAAAGTCAAGTTTGTCTTACTTAGACTCAGTGTTGGAAAAGCTCCTGGAGTCTCCAGATCTTAAACCTCAGGAAACATGAGGGCAGGGAAAGAGACCAGACATCACCTACGCTGTTCTCCTGTGGGAGGGCCCCATTGCCTGCAGGTCCAGCCAAGGAAATCTCTCAATTCCAGCAAAAGTTTCCTTTGAAAGATCCCCTCCTGCCAAGCACATCCACCGCTCTGACATCCACCCACAGGAGAGTCATAAGGAAGGTTTGTACAAGCAAGGAAATCACAGAGCTTGTTAACTATCTGTTCCCTTCACAGGAGCCATCCCAGCCAAATCCCACATCCCAGTGCTGCTCCCCCAGAGTGCTCCCAGCGTGAAAACTAACGAAGCAGCAAATAGAGCAAAGAGCTGATGACATGGCCATAAAACTTGCTTCTCTTGAAACACCTGGAAAACAGCAGGAGTGGCCCAAACCTATGTTTTACAGCACATCCAGTTACTTTGGAATTATTGTGCTAACTGCTATTACTGGAGCCCATGAAAGGAGTAGACAGAGCGCTGGCCAGCCATGCTCCACACTCAGCTGGCAGCACCAGTCGAGACCTCTGCCCTCAGTTCAGCTGCTTCCCTTCATTCCTGAGTTCCAGAACCCGCATAACTGCAGTCCTGACCAGACCAGACCAGCACTACCCGATACAGCTTACTGGTTTATACTGGTGCCCAGCTACCCTTCTCTCTCTGCTCTTTCAGAGCCCCCTCTGCTCTTCCCCATGCCCTGCCAAACCCGTGTTAAAGAGTCACAACCTCAGGTTCCCTCATATACCTCCTTCCAGGACCAGAACTGAGCTTAAGTCTTCAGAATCCTCAGGCCAGCACTTAGGCAGCTCCTTTCCAAGTTCTGAGGAAGCTGCCAGAAAGCTCAGGTTAGCCATTTATCTCTGCAAAGCCCACATGACACATAACCTTCTCTGGGAATGTAAATAATAAAAAGGGAAAGTAGAGGAACCTTTTCATGCTACATAAAGCCTTATCCAACAAATCATGTCTCCTTACACTGTGCTACATTTCGACATGCCCAGAATATAACACGGCATCAACAATACCCAAGGTGGGAGATTAAAGAACCACTGATTCCTCTTGCAAAACTTCAAGCAAAGAACTTTTGAATGATAATTTTACTAATGCATCACCTAATTCCCATCTCTCCTTCCCTTCACTCATTTTGGACTGTGGATATATGAATGAAAATGAGAGCTTTGTTCTTCCAGTCGTGCTAACTTGCTGCTTAATCTCTTGCTACTAAGGGTCCTCCTCTAGTCATGTCATCACCAAGGCTCATCAAGAGGTGACTTTGATGTCACTAATTGCGACATCAATTGGGAATGAGAAGCCTGAAAGAAAAGAACAAAACCCCACTAACACAGCAGTGTCCCTCATCAAGGGGAGCACAGAAAGGAAATGAAAAGCAGTTCCAGATGCACTGACCTGGGTTGCTGTCCTAAATTATTTCAAGCTGAGGTTTGAGCCATGCCATTTGTAAAGGAACAGAGCATTGAAATGACACACAGCTAGGATTTTTAAAGGAGTCAAAGGGAATTATGTACACAGCATGTGAAAAATTCAATCTAGATCTGGGTCTTGGGCTGAAACTTTCTGGCTGTGCCTCTGCATACCTCTCTTTTCTTTGCACAAGCCCAGGGCCATTAAGACAAAGACTTCTTTTTCTCCTTTATGTCTAAGTACAGCATGACTATCACGAGCATTACACAGATCAAAAGGCCAAGTTTACCCCGGGATACAGTAGAGAAAAACCAAGAAAGCAAAACTTTTCCTTTCAACTTAATTAGCTGTGCCCACTACAGGCTATTCTGTGAGTAAATGATGGGTAAACAGGAGCACCATGGCATAGATCTTCCATGCATGTCAGAGCTGCATCCTGTCCTGGATACATCTGGCATGCCCAAGGCTGCTGAGTTATGCAAAGCCAGAGAGAATACAGGATACAGTGTGATGTACAATGAATATATTAAAGTATACTTGTAAAAAACATCAAATACTGAGATCACAGAAAACAATGAATCGGTGTCAGATACTTTTCTCCCCTCCTAAAACTTTTCCACCAGTTGTCAGACATTCAGCTGCCTTAAGACAGAATAATTCTTCCATGCCCATCTCCCCCTACCCCAGATTGCTGTCTCCTTGCTGTGCCTGTTTTTGTCTAAATGCTCCAAAGCAGACACATCTTAATACAGAGGCAAAATACAGTCTAGCAGGATCAGCTGTTGTTTTCCAGAATTATCAATGAGCTATTAATTTCTTAAATATTTCTGTATTATATGCATTATTACTGTTACCTGTGGCAAAGAAGTGAACATTACAAATGATCTCAACTGCCTTTTCTCTACCTTCATTGCTTGATAGGAGAGTTTCAGCCTCCAAGTTACTTGGTAGCCTTATTTTGTGCACATGTTTCATGAATTAGTTTACCTCTGAATCTGAGCTGATCAGGGAGCTGAATATGGGTACAGTCTGCTCAGCCTCAGTTCACCTTGACCTCCTACTAACACTTGGTTTGAACTCCAGGAAATTGGTAAGCAAGTTGCCCAGCCTGTTTTGGGGAACTTTCAAAAATCCCAAGCTCTTAAAGCAGGAGGAACCACCATCATTATTTAGTAGGACCTTCTGTATGACTGAAGGCAAAGGAAAGCCCCATGAACTAATTCCAGCTCAAATCAAAGCATACCCCTTGGGGAAGGCTGGGGAACAACTGAACCTTATTTTCAGTACTTACACTCATGGGAAGCCTACTATAACCCTTTGCAAATAGATTATATTTATAATCAGATTATAACCAACGTTCTCATCCCAAGTGTGTGCACCTGCATTAGTCCAGCAGAAATTTCCAACCACTGCATCATCCAGTCCTGGATACACCCACTCAGCACTCATTTGCATATCCAGCATCACTCTACACACCCTGAGCTGCTCAAACATCATCAGACTTCAAAACTGAAATCATGCAGGTACCTTATAAGGCTGCTGTCAAGCATGTTACCTGCACTTACCTCCTCCCAGGGCCGTCAGTAGCAGAGGAATTCCTCTGCCTGGGTGCACCTCCCACACCTGTGCTCACTGCTGCCCGTCAGTCTCTGCTCCCCTCAGCCACACTTCAAGGTCATGAAACCACGATGGGGAACAGCTGACTAGGAAAAAGTACTGCCAAGAAGGACCAGGGGATTACAGCAGATGAGATAATAATGCAAAGCAGTTGCAAAAATGGCAGGTCTCCTGGGACCCACACCAGGCAACATCACAGCCTAGGCAAGGAACACCCTGTTACTTCCCTCTGGTCAACCCAGTGAGCAAAACTAAATAGCTGCAGTGCTGTGCCCACTTCTGCCTGCTACAGGTTAAAAAAAAAAAGATGAAAACTGAGGAGGACATTGAAAATCATAAAATGTTTAGAAGTCTTAAGCTGAAAAATTAGAGTAAATGGGTCTCAGACACAGAGAGAAAAACGTGAACAGAGAGGAAGGAGAAATAACCTTTAAATTGCAAAAAGGCTGCTATAAAAAGATTGCAATCACCTGTCCTCACTGTCCACTGGGACTAGGCTGCATAAAAAGAAACACAAGGTACTATATTAAGCCAGCCTGTGGTGACCTGACTGCCCTCCCTCCTGATGGGTCCTTGTTGATAAAGTCCACTACAGTACCCAAAACAGTGCCAGAAGAGGTCTATGGCCACATAAGTCATGATAGATCCTTTAGAAACTTGGTCCATGATTCCCTTTATTCCTCTGGAACCAGCTCTCTGTTCTGAGGGCTGGTGGAATTACTATTCCAGTCCACAAGGCAGCTCTGCCACCTCCTGTATTCTCTTTGATGGAAGGTGTCTGCTCACAACTTAATGTTAGCCATTTTAAGCCATGTTAACCATTAGCCACTAATTAGTGGCTAATAAGAAATACTTAATATTTCAGAAATATCTCATCATCATACACTGACATAACTAGGGCTTCTTCCTACATACAGAACAGAATTATTTATGGAAAATTCTGTCTTACCTGCTCATTTAGTGATAGTCTTGCCACTTCAAAATTGGAGCAATAAAATTTCTGGGATTTCTGTCATTAGTAATGATTTTCCAAAGCCTCTCTATTATCCTTAATATTACAATTTCTCAGCTTCTGCTTACATATGCCTTGAAAGGTGTGAGCAGCAACCACTAAGATCAGCTCCAACACATGATCTAGGTAGCTGATGTAGGGAGCTCCAGATTATCTGTCAGAAGGCAGGCAAGGATCTATCATCCCCTGCTTCTATAACACACACATTATGGATTTAATTTGTTCTGTGGCAGCAGGCAATTTCAGATACTCAAGTATTTTGTACTGCCATGGCCAGGCCATCAATCCATGTGTTTTTCAGTCAGCATGGGAGAAATGTAGACTGTCTTGCAGAGATGCAAGGCTACTGAGACCTGGCAAGTAGTAAAAAGCAGTATTTTCAAGTTAGGCATATATGTGACTTTCACCTTCCGGGGATTTTGCACAAAGACAAAAAAGATGAACTGACAGAAGAACTGGAACATTGCCCTAAACTGTCCCGTGCCTAAAAGAAGGTGCAGGCAGGAGGTGAGTACACAAAGACCTGAAGGACAGCTGCTGCAGCAGGCAGAGTGCAGAGATCCACAGAGCTATAAAATCCATAGGCTCTTTTCTGAGAGAAGGATTTCATCTGAAATGAAATCAGGCAGGAGGAGCAGACTGAAAAAGCTTCCATTGTCATAAAAATATCTCCCTGGGTAATCCACAGTGATGGAAAAAGGAAACCCTGATAATTTATTTGACAGTTTAATGGGATTTTGGTGACATACGATACTTTGGAAAGAATTTGCCCAAATAGGACAGACAGGACTTTAATAAGGCTTCAGCTCCAAACCAGCAATATTTTCACCCCTTGCTTTTACATTTCATTCTACAGACCCACTGCTCACTCACAGCTCATCTTTCTCATTTGCAAGGACACATTTCAACACTGTAAGAGCAACAACTGCACTTTCTGGTTAGATCCCATGCCAGAGAGGCTTCTGAGTATCTGATCCCTGAAGGGATCAAGCTGCCTTTGCACCTACAGGGCAGAGCATCATTGAGCTGTGAACTCTGAGGCATGAGCTGCCCTCTGGCCATGTCCCCTGCCCTGTGGATGGCACTAAGAGCTTCTGTGTGGAATTTAAGGGCAGCAGATGGACAGTCTGGAGCAGGAGCTGCTGGCAGAGGGGATGCCCCCAGAACACACTCCAGGAATAAATGGCTTTCACACAGAGTGAGTAATGCCTCAATCCCCATCTCCTGCCTGTGGGGGACACAGCCTTGACACCCAGTACAGCACCCTGTGCCCTGCACTGCCATCCCTCCCAGAGCAGGCTCAGTGCAAGAGGAACTGCTCTGAGTGCCAAACCCGGGTGAATCCGGGGTTAATGGGAAGAAACTCCACAAAGGAACATTTAGACTGAATATCAGTGAGTTACACTAAAAAGTCTCCCCTGTGGAGAGGTGGAAGTTAGCATTAAAACCACATTGCCCAGAGCACAAGAAGTCATTTTGTACACAACAGTCTTGCAGTGGCTGGGGACAGAAAGAACCCAACAGGAATTTGTTTTCTTTGCTAACTTCAATGGATCCAGTTAAGAAGCCCAAATTTTGCTAAATTCTCCTTCTGGGAAATCCAGGCATGAAAGGAATAGTAAAAAAACTGGGTGACGATCTCAATATTTTGTCCACTCTGAGATGAACTTAGAACATGCAATGAGGCCTGTGAGCCCTAAAATGGGCATGAGAAATGGAGAACCTGCCAGTGTTTCTTTCACTACTGGGAAAAAGCCAAGTTTAACATTTTAACACAAGTTTAAGTTGTGTAGTACTTCAAGCTGTTCTGCTCTACAGAAGACAAACTCTATAGTTTGTAAAAAAACCTCTCTACTCTTTATGCAGAACGTATTTAAAACCCACCTATTACCACCTACAGCATAAAGTAATGTTTATTCTTAAATATGTGCTGTGCTTTTAAGTGGCACAGATCCATCTCTCCCTGACTTGAAGTCTTCCTCAGGGAATGACTTGAAAGTAGTAAAATATATTAAAAGAAAGTGCAATCAGAGCTTCTCATTGTCAAAGTGAAAAAATACCACTTTTTGTTAAGATAAAAAGCATCACAGACTGCCTCTGATGGTAAAAATTAATTTTTTAGTCTTCACTTGATTTGATATTTATCATTTATTGCTCCAGAATCATTCAAGCATGGAATGTTTCTTAAAAATATTATTCTGTATTTCTCCTGGAGTAAGCAAACTATGAGAATTCTAAATGGTGTGTTTTCTTACATATAAAATCTCAGAGGAAAATGGAAATAAACAGAAAGTCTACAAAAATATCTTCTAACACTTCACTGTGTCAACAGCTTCACAGTAAAGGACCTTCTGCAGGTTGACCTCATTTGTGGCATCATTAAATTGACTTTTACATCACTGCTGTCTAAGTCTAGTCTAAATCTTGGAATTGCACTGTTCAGATCTGATCCCAAAGGAAATTCTTGCTTTCCACAAACAAGAGATCAATGAGGTAAAACTGTCTCCAAATTTTGAATAATTAATCTTTGCTTCATGGTAAGGTCTTAGATAAACTCCCCAAATACCTGAGGAAAGGAACATAAATAAGGGGTCAACATAGAAGGCCTTTCAATCAGATCATCAAGAGAGCAAAACTGATTCTGGGCCCAATGTTATACCATGGCATAAGCAGCACCATGTTTCATGTCCTAGACTGTGTGATGTGTTGTGTGACAGACCATTAGGAGAACTTAAGTTTTCCAAGAGGAATAGCAGAGATGGACCCTGAAGTTCCCAACTAAGTTCTGTATTTTTTTCAAGCAGTTCTACTACTGAGATATCCTAAAGATGAAGGAATCAGGCTCATATAGCACCATCTGAGTCCCAGAGCACTTGACAAAGCTAGGTGGAACAAGATTTGCCACTGCATAAAGCAGATAACATGCAAAAACTTCAAACAGCCTGTGGAAAGACACACTAAGCAGTCCCTGTCTCAGGTCAGTAAGTTCTTCCCTTAAAATGCCAGCAAAACAATGTCTAATGGATGATGCCTTCCTGCATCAATCACTGCAGGGAGCAAAGTGTCAAGTTAGGAAGAGTCATCTGTTCGAGGAAGTAAGATGGTAGGAAGGCTGGGTGAGGGAAAATCTTCTTTTAATCCCTCCAAATTGCTACAAAACATAGAAAAAGGTTCTCGTGAATAAAGGGGTCAGCCGGCAGAACAGTCCTGGAAGCCCCAGAAGAAAGAGAAGTGAAACATGTGCTGTCCTTTCTCTTCACTCCATGTATCCCTGCAAAAGTGGGAGCTTTCACACAGGAGAATTTTTAGTTCTTCTCAGTGTCCTAAGTGAAATTAAATTTATTTTAAAAGTATTCTCCAAAGGTTCTTTTAGGCAAACAATTTAACAGCACAATTGATAGCTCCTAATCAGTTTGAATTTCTCATGTGTCGTACACAGACTGACTTCATAAAGCTGATACTGATTCCTCAATCCCAGTGCCTTCCTGCACTTTCACCCCAACACTTCCCCAGCAGAACTTTGAACTTTTCCAGCCTACACTGCCCCAGAATCCTTCCATTATAGCTCATTCACTCTGTACAGCCCCTACAATCCACAGCATGGGCTCCTCTCTCAATGTGCCATAAGAAACACTCGGATCAAAAGCATTATATTCCAGAGCATTCACTGCCTCTTCATCTCCTGCTCTGTAAACTCTGAGTGTTTTTAAAAGAAACACTTATTTATATAGAAGAAAATCCCTGTAAATCATGGTTGTGACAGGCTAATGGCAAGCATTGCAAAGATGATTTATCTTCCTGCTGTATCTAACAAAGCTTATGTTAATACCTTGTTTTCAAAATATGAAGAGACTTCTAACTGATGTTTTCTAACTGCAAGAATATACAGCTAATAAAAATGCCTTACATCAAAAAATAACCTTCACCTGCCACCTAACACTCCCATCGACCCTTAAAATCAAAGGATCTCCTTGAATTATTTCTTTCCTCTGTATTATTTAGGGTGTTCCCCTCATGGATGAAGAAACCAACCATTCCACCTCACTGCTTGTTTATAGTCCAAATTCATTTTTAGAGTTTGCATGTGTTACCAACATGTTTCAATTTGTTATATTTTACTTGATTTCTGCCTATTTAATTACATTTGAGGCAGGTTATATGGCCTCAAATGGATACCCTCTGTATGTTATATGGCTACCCTCTGTGCAAACAGCAATTTTATCAGGGCTGAGCCTAATTTCACATTATATTTTGATAGGCTGGCAAACAAGGTCATGGTGTCTGTGATGTCCCAACTGGTGGGAGAGACTTTTGGTAAGCTAGAAGGTGGATCCTAGGATTGTTTTTATTAAAGGGGTATGATCTAGGGTACAAAATTAAGGAACAAGCCACCAGGGATGAGCAGAAGTGCTGTTTCAAGTCTATTGACAGGTATTCTACATAGCTGGCAGGGCCATCACCTTTGCCAGCACAGAGACTATAAGCCCCTCATTTCTGGTCATTGATAGTTAGCAATGGCTAAAAATGGGGAGAACAGAGATAGTGGGGACAGAACAGCCACTGACATGCCCTGAGCCCTTCATCTGTCTCTTGCTTACTTTTTCAGCCTCTGGCCAGCAGCTCTTTTTGAAGCTCAATTCCCATGAGCTGAGTTGTGCCTCATGGTGACCCTCTAGCTGTTGTTTTTGTGCCCTTTCAAAATGCTTGACAGAACTGTCACAGAAGGAGCATGGCATCTGGAAGCTATGGAAGACATGACATGACCTGATTCATAAAACACAGCTAAACAGCTTGGGCTGCCAGAGGCCAGGATTTACAGGACTGTGCTTAAAAACAGCCTTCCACGCCTGCTCTGCTAAATGCACTTCCCTACTTCACACAGTAATAATTCCCAAGTTGTGTGAGGGTGACCTGCAACACTGTGAAGTGACAAAGCAGACAAGACACTGCAGACACTAATCTTGTTACAGCCTACACTGTCCACTGCTACTCAGGATAGGAAAAGAATTACCTCAGCTCTGGCTGCACCTTTTGCACATGGCTATAGGGGTAGGAAGATACTTATTAAAAAAACCATTATTTTTTTCCAGAAATTTTTCAGAAATTCCCCCAGCACAACAAGCACAAAGAAAAAAAAATAAGCCAAAGAGCTTGCGTTGCATTATCCACTACAGCCTCATTTTTACAATGAAAGCCTCTCTGCATTTTTATTTCCAGCAGGCACAGCCTGATGAGCAATGAATTTAAGGACTTTCTGCCCTCCCATCCATCTACCTATTTTCTTCATTTCTATTTCAATCACTAGTTACATCCTTCTGTTAGGTGTTCACCATGGGACCCAAACATCCTCCGGGAGACCTGTCAAAGTCACTCTGATGCCAGGGATAATAAATTCCATCTCACTCATCTTCTCTTGAAGCACTTCATAGACTAAAGATTACATGTTTCAAGTGTACCGAGTTATGAAGTAAGGATTTAGAGAAAAATCAAGTAAGTTGCCCAAGGATAAAATACAAAGCAGTCAGAGCTGGAAGCTCAACAGCTGTTTCCCAAGCTCCAGTCTAAGAATTCTGTGCCATCCACATTCACCCTAGAAGTGATTTTCTACATAATCCATTACTTCAAATTATTTCCTCCTCTTTTTATTAGCTATGAAAATGAATTGAATTGCACACTTAGACATAATCAGTAGAGCCCTCTCTCACTCATGTTATTTGTCCTATATCAAGATCAGCTGTCATTTTCATTCTGGAGCCCACCTATCCTTCCCAAAATTTTCAAGCACACAGATATTTGCAGAGTGCCATGGTATTCCTTTGTCCACCACTATCATGTCATTTCTCAGACGGGAGGAAAAAGCCAAAGATTACATGAAGGTGGTAAGGGAGGAATGAGGAAATAAAATAGAGTGCTGTAGTAGGTCTCTTTGGTTTTCTCAAATAATGCAATTTTACAAAAAGAAAGTCCCTAAGTTGTCCACAAGTCCTTCCTTATGTGTGGGCCAAGACATACCTCCAACCCCATTCTGACTTCATTTCCTTGTCACCTTTGCCCACATCACGTTTTAATAAAAATTTCAACCTATTTAATTTAACCTCATTAGTTCAAAGCACCCAGGCTAAGCCAGAAATACCTTCAAAAGTGTTTGCTAAACAAATTCAATGGGAAAAAAAAAAGAGTAAAAGCTTATAAAAAAGAATTGCCAAGTGGCAAAGAAAATTCCCTTCCCATCCCCCCCACCCCCCCCAGCTAAGTAGCACGACAATTGCAATTGACAGAGCAAATTAAATTCCAAGCACATGGGTCATTTGATAGATATAATTTTCCAAGTGTTACAGCCACATAGTAAGTGCCCTGAAAGGATACAGAAGTCCACATTCAGCTGCCTGGGAACAGTGGTGCACTTTGCAGTATCTACCATGTCACTCATCAACTCGTTGATCTTATCAGCACATTTGCAGTCTGAGCAGAGCAGCTGTCTCCTCTTGGTTTTTATTTCTATTTCTGCATTAGAAACAGGTGGGCAAGCTCAGAGAGCTAACAAGTTTCTTTTTGATGTAGAGATGGACAAATCCTCTCATTAACAGAACGGCCTTTTAAAAATCATTATGGGGTATTTTTAGTCCCATTTCACTTCAGTATTTCTGTATAATTGCAGCCCATTAATCACAAATGCTTGTTTCTAGAATCTGTCAGTTATAGACAACAAGTAGTATCAGCCTTTGGCATCTGCAAACTACTACTTTCAACATATTGCTAGCTTATTTTACTGGGATAGGATTGGCTGCATCAGTCACGCAGGAATGGATCTCATTCTCCAATTACAGAAATTAAACCCAGTTAAACAGGTCAGGCAGAAATCTGCACAGACCCTCCCAGCAAAATAAGCTTACAGGTGGGAATTAGAAATAGCAGGTGTTCAGAATTCCAGATACAAAACCAGGAGAAAAACAAACTCATACCATGTACTGCAAATATGCCTCCTCACTCAGTAATGCTCTTGGATAGATTAATATTAGGAACAGCGCATAGAAATAGCATTTGATTAAGATCAGCACGTAGAAATAGTGTTTGCTACATTTCACAACTGTGTAGAGCCCCTCGCATGGATGTGGGCAGAGTAGCTGAACAAACTATCTGCTTGCAGCTCTGGCAAACATGCACTAAAGCTGTTCCATACAATCCAAACAACTCCAGGCATTTGTAATGCATGACTAGCTAGGTCAGCCTTTATCAGACAAACATGCATAGCTTGGAACATTAAATCCAGAAATTAGATGGTTGTTTCTGAGAAAGTTTTTAAAGCCTTGAGGTACCAGCTGAATGACTTTTCTATTTTCAAGTCAGACACAGTAGACAGTCTCTCCAAACCAGTCAGCCAAGATTTAAAAGCACCAAGAAAGTTCCTAGTTTAGAAAGATAAAGGTGAAAACAACATGAAAGTTATAACGCCACCCACACTGTTTCCCAACAGTCTGTTAGCTCTGGGATGAGGAAGGGTTTGCCTGTGCAATTGAAGCCTATTGTTAGAGTGAGAAATTCAAGAGTCGCAGGATCATGAAAAGTTTACCTCAGAGGAGCAGAGTTCTCTGTTAGCAGGGCACACTCTGGGTTCTGTCACAGCCTAGCAGTTCTTTAACACAAACTTGACAAGTGTGCACGACTTGACAAACTGTCCCTGAGCTGAGTTCCTAAACTAAAAGCAATGGTTTGCTAGAAGAGTGGCAGACCCCACTTTTTTGCCAACTCTGCCCAATCTTGCCATCCGAAATAGTTTGTTCCCACAAGATCATCAGGCATCAGAAAGCAATGTGTATCTACCTCAATCTGCATATCAGCACAGCTTTTCTGGAACAGAAAAGAAAAAAATATTGAACGAGAAACAAAACTGCTCTCTGAGATGGCAGGAGTGGCTGTATGGGTCTGACAGCAGCTGGTGCATGTGCTACACTCCCTGGGATTTCCAGCCACAGATGATTTCCACAAGGCCAACCTGCCAGCTGTCCTGCTCCCAGCTCTCTGATCACAGCTTCCCTACCAGTTAGCAATGAGGAGGTATGACCAAACAGAAAGGAGAACAACTAGTCACATTTCTACTGTTACAAAATGCCAATTTCTTACCTTACAGAAGGCCTGAAAACAAGGAACTTCCTACTGACCTTTTAATTCAAGGAGCAAGAGAGATCCCCAGACTGCCCCACCATCCACACCTTCAGCACTACTGACCAGAAGCAAGTGTTTTAACACAGGAGTTCAGGGGGAAAAAACAACTGCCTTCAAGACAGTCCATTTTATCCATCAGCAGGAGCTCCAGACCTTCTGACTTGTGAAAAACAACCACCCTGTGCAATACAACACGTGGCCAACTGGGCAATATTGTGACCACAGGAAGGAACCCCTTCCTGATCCTAGCTTTTACCTTAAGGCACAAAGCATTGACTCTTCACACCTTCATAAGCACATTGTTCCTATCAATATTCAATCTCCAGTCACAATCTCACCCTAAAATTAAGTCCTCCCTCTCACAGCCCAGCTTTGCCACAGTGAGGAGAGATTTACCTCAATTCAAATGATTCTCTGACTGATTTACACAGTACCACAGTGACCTTCTAGCACATGCCCCACATGACTGCACGTGACTAGAATTTATGGCCAGGCATGGGAAATGTGCCAGTCACAGAAACATGCTGATTTGGGGTTTTTTTTGCCACACCGTAATTTGAAGGTGATAATAGAAACCAAAGTTTAATGCTTGTCCACCATTTGAGGGAACAAGAGCTGCCTGGGGGCTCTGCTGGGCTGTATTTCAATACCTAGATTGGCCACACAACACCTGCAGGCTTCTCACAAAACGTTTCCACCTCTCTCCAAAGAGAGAGAAGATGATATTTTTTTTTTTTTTTTTGCTCTTCTGCTAAGGCAGGAATTTGAGCAACCTAGCACAGCTATAGAACTTGCAGGTCCACTGCAATGAGATCTGGTCCTGGGGTGGTGTAGGACAGGCACATTCCAAGCAGCTGCCTATAAATTTCCAAAGCAATATAAGAAATACATACAACCCAACCACTTTCAGTTTCATTGATAATTTTCAATGCCTTGTAGCAAAAATACAAATAGTACCACACTCTTGTGAGAAGACCCTTCAGAGGCACTTGACAAACCAATCAAGAAATAAAAGAATTATGACTAAGATATGCTAATTTAGATTTTTGAGATGTTTAATTCATTAGTGTATCAGAAAAGGCTGTTAAGTTCTGGAAGTTTGGAGCATTGCCAGCCTTAAGCACTACTGAGAGAATCACAGAATATCTTGGGTTGAAAGTGACCCACAAGGATCAAGTCCAACTCCTGATGTTCTAGCCCAAGACCACACCAACCAAGAAGATATTGATACCTTATGTTCCAGACAATTCTGCCTTTAATCAGACAATTTCTTCTCTAGAAAGGACATGCAAAGGTTATAAGTCTCTTGGGGCAGAAATAAGACTGTTATAAATCAAAAGAGGAAAGGCAGCTGAAGAAGTGCTGAAAAAAGTGCTACAGAATTTTCTGCTCTACCCCCTAAGCAGAGGGGAGCTTGGAAAAAATATCCAAATTTCAGAAGGAATTTTATTTGCAAAAAGTACAGAACATGGCAGCTGAATGAAGAACACTACAAATAATCTCATTTACAGTGCTTATTCTGCCATCATGCTGCATTAGGCAGAGGGTGGGACAGAATGAGAGATTACCGTAATATTTATTTTCTCTCTTTGCTAAAACCACTCTGATTGTCTATGCTTCAAAGCCCAGTTTTAGCATCCTTTTTCAGTGTTTTCTGTCCATTCCTTGCTGCCTACTGGAATTCAATATATTAATATGCATTTTGCCAAGCACACAGAAGGCTGACCACAGTGTCAAAGCTGTGCTGGCACAGTTGGCTCCACCACCATTTCCAAATGCAAAGAGCATTTAATACATCATGAAAAATACTGGCCTCAGCCTGCAGACAACCATGTGTGTGTCTCACAAATTTCATATTCCATTCAACCAGCTTCCATCTTTATGGCAGCAGGCTGGATATTCAAACAGAAGCATAGTTTTGCAGAAATTTGTCTGCTCTTTTTGCAAGGAGCTGCCAATGCTGTTGTGACTGAGATATCAGAAGGAAAAAGTAGGAGAGATGTTTGAACTTGAAAGACAATCTTGAAAAAATTTCAGCATACACCATCAGTGTTGCATAACTGGAGCACATTGCTTTGGCTTCAGAAGCTGGAGAAACTGTCTATTCAAGTGGAAAAAAAAAACATTCTCAATTCTGTAATTATTTAGCACTGTAGAACACATGACAATTTTATTCAGCCTTTCTTCACTGCTGCATTAAAACAGGATAACAGTTTTCACAACAGCTGACTCTTCCTGTCACCAAAAACAAAGTGTTTGGTACAAAGTGAGAGAGAAATCAGCACCTCTGCCTGGCAGCCCTGCAAATTAGGAGAAAATCTTCAAATCAAAAGAATACAAAGACACAGATCTCATTATTGCAGATGCAAGGATAAAGAAAAAATGTTTCTCTCTAGTGTTCTATAATCATCTCAATCAATTTCTATACCCAGTAAAATCTGTTCACTTTTAACTATAATCACAAATAAGGAGAAGAGACAGAGAACTGATGAAAGGAAAAAGCAGAACAGGTCTGTAAATGGAATACTTGAAGGAAATTTAATGCTGGTGGACACTTTCTGCATAAGATTGCAATTTGGTCCACATTAAGTACTTGGAAAGCAACAGAAATAGTCTGTCAGAAATAACATCTTCTGTTCCCATTCAGTGGAAATGCCATCTAATGGGGGACCACCCCAGGAGCAGGGGCTTTCTTCAGTTCTTGGTTTCTCTCCTGAGATTACCATCAATAGCAGCCTATAACTCTTTCTTCTTGTGGAAACGTCATTATAAAAGCCTATCAGACCTTTCACAGAAACCAGTCAGCAGCCAGGCAGTTCTGGAGAGGTGGATTGGCCCCCACTTGGCAGACATCTGTGACCTAAGGGTCCATCAGCAGTGGGTGTGCAGTTTGCACGTGTGCTGGAGGGAGGATCACATGCAGTAACAGTGAAGAGCAGATGTGCTTGCTGGTGTGAGCTGCTTCCAGCCAGCACAATGCCAGGTTAGCACTCCAGATGAATTGCTACAGGCATCCCTTCTGCCTGCTGAAACGATCATTACCAATCAAAGCAGGTCATTCTACCTCCTTATTTCAACATTATTAGATGAGAGCTTCCTTTAAGGAGTGCAGTTTCCTTTGGGGCGGGCTGACTCCAATAAGGTGTTGAACTATTTGATCCCTGTTTCACTAGGAGATGTGTCATCTCCAGGTCTGAAAAAGTTATTCAAGAGAGCTCGAGCCTTTCATAATTAACATGCAACACTGGTTGCCACATGGGGAGCAGGCACAGTTATAATAACTCGAAGTCAATAATTCATAAACTATCATGCATTATTAATCAATTATTGAGGCCTGAATTACATTTAATGAGATTAAGCTGATTGGAGCACTAAGCTGTTTGAGTCATATTGATTTAATCAATGTGCTTAATTAAACTGTGTACATTTTCCACATGATCATTATTTCCCAGTATCCTGCATAAGTGGCCCCTGCAATTCACATCCTCTGCTGTTCTTTGCTCAGGAATTGCTCTTTGCTGCAATTTACATTTAAAGGTAAAGGGCTTGTTTCTTCCTAAGAAAAGATCAAAGTTGCAAAACAACCATCTAAGTAGCTTACACAAGCAAATTGAGAAATGTTAGAATAGTTTTTCCCAACAACTGTGTCTTTTTTCTTCTGTAGGCTTAAGATGAGACCAAGTAAAGACACCTCGTTTGTCTCACTTTATCCCTCATTCCAGCTCCAGGAGCATCTGCCAATTCAATGGTATGAGCATCCTACCATATCTATCCTGAAAACATTACCCTATCCTTCTTCCGAAACATGCCTAGACAAAAAATGTGCTTCAAATCCCCAGGAGACTACATTTAAGATAAGCAGGTGTCATTATCTTTTTTTTTTTTTTGACAATATACATAATGGTTTCCTCAGCCATGCATAAAGAGGACATGATGACAGAAGAGTAACTCAAAGTGACAGGTATTACAGATGTAAATCCATTTCCTAGTGTCATTTTTGTTTGATTTCCCTCACCTCTGCTGCTAAGAATCTGGGACAATTTGGGTTAACTTTAAATCATAAAATTCAGACCTATAATGCTACCCTCAGCTACAAGGATACTCATTAGGTGTTTTGACTCTGGAATACACATAACAACTGAATAATCACTGTTATTAATAGGGATGACAACAGTACAATCAACCATGAAGAGAGTTGTGCAATTCCTTTGGGACTGAGCCATTATCATTACTCTGTGTTAGCACTAACCAGAATGACACCTACACTACATCACATCTCAGAGGTGTCCTGCCCCTTCCCTTCTCCAACTAAAGGTGAGAGCAAATACACCCCAACCCAGGGTACAGCCAGGAAACACCTCCTGAAAAAAATGCTCACATGGCAGCCTAGAGTGTACTCTGCTCTTTTCTGACCAATCATTTTGCTTTTGGTGGCTTTAATTCCACCACTCTGTTAACATTAGCAACATTAGCATATCAGTGTCCTTTACTTTCTTAATGAGAAGACAATTTTATCACTGCCTGTGCATCAGTGTTTAGATATTTTCTTTACACTTCTCTGAAGAGTTAATCTGTCCATTTGCTCTGTCACAACAGTATCCTACTGCTTGCAGGGTCTACTCAGCTGTCTGCCAGGGAGTTTAGTGGAGTTACACACTGCACACATGCATAAATAATACTGTGAATTAAGAGTTTGCAAACTATTACTGAGTACACATACATGCTGCTAACACTGCCTTCACTGGGCTCTGTGTGTGTGGCAAACTGAAGAAAATCAGAGCTCTGCAAACACCTATTAATTCATCAAGTGAGGAGTTGGCAACAAGATTTGGAAGCTTTATAATTCTCCTTGTTTCTGCATTCATTTGAGAATGCTCTGAAAGATGCTGGGAACTGCCCTCCCTTCAAAAGTCCCTTTAACTCTCATCAGCAGACCTAACATAGCCAGAAATAAAGTCATCCACACACAGAATGATTTTACCTTTATCATAAGACCATGGAGGACACTGCAGTAAGAATGGCCGTTAAAGACTTCTGTACTAGGTGGATGCTGAGTCGTCTTCATCTGATGGCAGGAAGGGCAAGTTTAAAGTTAAAGAGCAACCACAAAAAAACAAGAGAGACCCTCTCAGTTTCCATTTGTTCGAGTCTATGGAGCTGCAAAGTGCAGCAAGGACTACTGAGCAGTCCCAGGTACCCACAGACATGGATCAAATTTTAGTGGAACTTGTGCTGATTGTACCTGAGTGGTGGCATAAATGAAAGTGCAGAGAGCCCAAGAGTTCCCAGCTTACTTCTTTCTGTCTTCTTATCAGTTTCAGAATTTAACATTTAATAAAAATTATTCAGTACACGACCATAATATAAAGGGCAGATATAGAGGAAGGAGAAAGGAGCCTAAAGTGAATATCAAAGCCTCACACAAACAAGGCATAATGAAAAACAGAAGTAGCCCATTTTTCTTCCCTTCAGCATGGCTTGTGCTTCCTATTAACAAGGTGCACGTTAATAAATTTAACTCAGACAAATTTAACCTGGGACCACATTAATCAAAAGCCTGGCAAGAGCAATCTGAAAGAGTTGAGGAAGGGAAATAAAGCACAGCTGACACAGAAGAGGCCATGCACTCATTCTCCCTGGGCACTTCCAATACAAAATAACTCCTTCCCACTGCACTCGTACCAGGCTGACCCTGATGTTTTCCCAGTACTCCTCACCCACCCAATGCCTCTTTAATTGTGATGTTTCCTTATACCCATGTGTCTATACTTAGGAAAGATTTAGATTATTTAAGTATGATCATGTGCAGGAGCTACAAAGTCCCAGTGAGATTTGTGCCACTGGCTTTGCTGAAAAGAAACTCTCAAGGTACAGATTAACACACGTAACAAAGGCAACATAAATTTAATAAGAAATCAAAATTACTATTGCTCATGAAAACGACTGGCCTGAACCAGAAGGAAAAAAAAAGGGCCGTCCATTTTTATTCATTATCCACATGCCAAATTCTCAGTGCTGGAGCGCCACATTCCTTCTTAAGCTGGAATACCCATGCGTGGAGACTGCACAAAGACATGGGTTTTATTGCAGGGAAATCCTCCACCCTTTGGTCTCTTCATATACAGCTCTAAGTTGCTGCTCTTGAGTTATGTTTTCAGCATGGAAAACACTGACATACAGGTCTTCCATCAGCCAAAACGCTTCACAGAAAGATGGGTATGTCATACAAAATGAGGAAACTGAGAAGTAACTGCTGATCAAAGCCACACAAAGCAGCACAAATTAGACTAAGTGCATCCCCAAAAGCCATAATTATCCAAGCTACTCAAACAAAATAAGCACATACATGATTATTCAGATTTGCCTACAGGCATCCCCACAGCATAAAACATGGTGTGTTTCCTTGTTGTTCTTCCACTTGATAAAACAATAAATATTTTCATCACTTAAGAATAGGGGTGTTTACTTTTACAGTCTTGAAAACTTGAGTGAAACTGTGTTACCTTGACAATGTCTTTACCCCCAGAAAACTTATTATTCAGTTGGACAACTGGGGTTTCTACATGTTCTGTTTTGATTGAGTTCCATGGACTCATGGATGGATGTAAGAAATCTGCAATCTTATTGTAGTGCAAGGCTTCAGAGGAAGGGTTTAGTGGCACAGGATTTCATCATATTTCAGGGAGAACTACAAGCTCCCACTGGCTTCATGTACTACCACAAGGCAGGGCATATTTATTTCCATTGCAAATAAAGAGGAGTTAGGCCACATAATTGGGATTTGAACCTAGGAGCAGTATATTAAACAGTGTGAAGCATTCAGAAAAAGTATCTGTCAAAATTATTCATAGATGGCTTATGAACCTGTCAGCAAACCTGGGCTGAATAAGCAAGCCAAGCCTCATCTTTGCAGACAGGTTAACAACATTTGAAAATCTGCCAGGCTCTCTTCTAACACTGCAAAAAGCAGTCTAATATACTCTGAGCATACAATGCTCCAGAAAATGGCTATGCCAAAAGAGCAAAAGTCCAGTGTTTAGGATGTTGACTCCTCATGTGACTGACTCACTCCAAACTCTTGCTTAGATAAACCCAAACACTAGCTCAAGCTTTTGCTTTGTACCACCATTGAAAAGGGTTTCTCACTTGGGCAGAAAATCTTGTTCACGTGTGTGCCTCTTCCAGAAGGCTCCAGTCCTCAAATATAATATTCCAACCTACTTCCAGCTGCGTCCTTGAGACCTTCTGCCATGAGGTGTCAGCAAATAGCAGGTGATCACCTGCCATGTGCTGAAGGCTGCTTTAGATAATCAACCTTCCCCTCCCCAACTCCCACCCACTGGTTTTCTCTATCATCATTATCTTGGGGAAAAAAAGAGCTTAATGGCTGGAATTCTCTCTTCAAGCCAGGCATGGGCAGCCACAATTAAAGCTGTGCATGTGCATGCACATCATAAACTCCCCATGTAACCTGTACTTGGCTATTTTGCTTTAGTATTTCATCCGAGAAAAGCATGTTCATGATACAAGTTTGCTAATGCAGGGTAAAAGCTGAATTTGTAATCAAGTTATTACATTAAAAAGGTATGAGCTGTGGATGATTACACTGTAATGTCAGCATAGCTGCAGTCACTCTGCTCTACACCTGGACCAAAAAAGATAGCAGTAACTTTCACCAACTCTCATATTTTAGCTCCCTTTAATTTAGAAGGAGAAGTCAGCAACAAGAGCTGTGGTTCATGCCATAGATACTAGGCTAGAAGAATCCAAAGGGATTCTGAGTGAAGTAATGAAAACTATTCATTTAACATCCAAAAAGATCTTAAGACCATTTAAATATTCACAAGTCTCAAAGGCCTCAACTTGTGTTATGTTTGAAGAGATAAAATTCAGTGCATACCTTGTTCCTGATTTCAGAAAAAAAAAAAAATCAACCTACATATAAGTGGTTAATGATTTTGGCTCTAAAATCAAAGCTAACCCAATGTGATGATAATCAATCTTATCACTTGCTGTTGAGGTACAGAAACATGCACATCTTAATCTTGCTCATCAAGGCCACTGAAGGTCTAAATCTCTGGCTCTCACAATGAAAAATAACCAGCTCTAGATATAAAACAGCAATTACAATATTTACTATTAAACAGTACATCATCACTATGGTCTCAGACAGAATACAAAGAGCTATATTGTGTCCAGATGGATCTACTGGGCACACTGGAGGAGCTGGAATTTTACCAGAACACTTCAATTGCTAGTCCAGCTGGGAATGAATTGTCTTGATTTTGGGATATTTTTTTTTCAAATTTGAGACTTCAAAATACAGAAATAATTTTAATAGACACAAAATAGCAAAAGAAAATCTTGTTGAATTAGTTATTTCACAGGTTTTTGCTCTATTATATATTTTATTTTGAACTTTTCAAATGCTTTACATCATTGAAATTAGAAGTACGAAATGGTATCAGTTCTCCTCCCTCTACCATGCAAACCTGCATTTTTTAAAGAGCATCATAATTGGCTATTCCTCATATTTATTTTTTTTTTTCCAAAATGAGAAAGACAAGAAAATCAGCACATTCACAAAAGAAGTTGCTATTGTCACTGCTGACATGAGCACAACTCACCAGAATCTTTTTTAATACTTCATTGGGCTACTTACAGAATTGCTCCAGGTCATGTCTATTTTTAGATTCAGGCATGGCAGTGATTGTGAGCAATGGGCATGGATTTCCTCCTAGAGTCTGACAGAGCGTCTGCTGCCTCCAGTAAACCTTCTTAGGGTTCCTATTTTGTTCCAGGATATCAAGATGGGACTGAAAAAGAAGCAGATTTATAAAGGAGTTCACACTCTATAACCTGATTTTTTTTTCCAGGAGCTGTGTATTATTCTTGATACTAATTTCATATCTTGCTAACTTCCCAGTTCCTCTCTTCTGCCAGATAACATCACCACCTTTTACATCCCACAAATATGCGCAAGCCATTCACAAGGCATCCCAGTTCACTGAAGCTGCACAGGATATTTATTTTTATATCATGATCTACTTGAGGGTGTCCCTTTTTGTTGCAGAGGCGTTGGACCAGATGACCTTTAAATGTCCCTTCCAAACCAAACTATTCTATGATTTTTTGCCTGAACAGCTCCTAGGTGCTTTCGTTAGCATAATGAAATGTCTATGCATACATGAAATTCAAAAGAGAAGCATTTACTCTTTATATTTTAATAATGGTTTTGTAGAAATGTGAGAACTCGCCACTTTTGAACATTTACAGAACTGATTGCTTAGCTGTCAAGCACATGCCAGTGAAACTCAGTGACAACTCCATAACAGAGGCAGCCAAAAAGTTTATATCAAAACAACATTTTGTACAATCAGTAGTGGGAAATTTGAAGAGTGTCTTTCCAAAAAGTTATTTTAAAAGGGAGATTTTCCCCCCACCCCCAAAGTTTATGACAGTTTTAAACAATTCTAGAGTCCAACAGCTTCTTGAGAAATTTGAGAAAAAGAACTGGCAGCTTAGAAGGAAGACTTTTTGGAACAAATTGTGATCACCTCATTAGAGATGGAGCCACTTGTCACCCACACACCAGATGAAGTGTAGTTCTCTGTTTGCATTGCAACTGAGGAGTGTGAGCAATGCCACTGCAGGGTGTTGCTGAGTGTTGTGGCACACCAGTTGTCTCCCAGTTGATAGGAATAGGTGCACTGAGCACACTTGTCCTAACAGTAACTAAAACACATATATTCACTCAATGACCCTCACAGGGTGATGGATTGTCTCTATGAGTCAGGGTTAAATTTTAATCTACATTGATGGGACACCACATTCAAACCTTGGAGTTCTCCATGTTTTAGACTGCTTTCCTAGCATCCAAATAGAGCCATGTAAAAACACAGAGCTGAAATTTACAGCCAGCTATGCTATAAAACAATTAAAATACAGAACTATAAAGTAAATTCAATTATTAGATGCATTTAACAACCTCACACAGATACAGTGAACTCAGTATCATCATTTACTTATGTTCCTGGTACCCAGTGAAACTTAATTTGGTATAGCTACCACAGAGATTTCAGCGAGATATCAAAACAATTAATACTGCGATATAAAAATAGATAAATTACTGTTCATAAAAGAAATGTAATTACTAATGGACAAGAAGTAATGAACTGCAGAGTGCATCCAGTTCAAATAAGATTCTGCAATATTTCCTGCAAATATGCCTATAACCATTAAATATATATGATATTTAAAAACATTTTCAAATTACTAACTCCATATACAAGTTTATCTTCTTCCCCAAAGCACTACATCTTTAATCGAGCCCTTGGGTTCAATCACTTTTAATTTATAATTTATATGCAAAACCAACACACTTCACCAGTGGACAAATGCTTTTAAATGCATTCTACTGATGAACAAACCTGATTTTGTTTATTTACTGTGGAAATAGAAGTATAAAAGTAAAATGGAAACGTGTATAGTGCATCACTTTACATTTTCAACTAGCCCAAGCAGAGAAGCCTTTAAGAATTATTAGCAGTGTCCAGCTAGAGCTGGACATGACAATGTATCAACCTTTTCCACCCATAATTCCCATTTACCAAACTTTATGGTGCTTATTGTGTCTGAGTTAATTTGAACTTTTCCTGGGGCAAAATTCCCTTTAACTTCAATGAGCATTTTATTTGAAGAGACGGTGAAATACCTAAAGACCTGAACCTGCAAGCCTAGGAATAACATCAGTTTCATCTCTATTCTATTCATTCAGGAGCAGGTGAGATATTCAGTGATTCCCAGAGCACACAAACCCCCCAAATCTCTCTTGCTTTGTGCCAGCAGAAGACAGAAATCAATAACAGTAAAATAATTATGAGGTATTACATTTATGTGAAATGTATGGTGGTGAATAAGTCCAACCAATTCTTCAGTACTGCATGCAGTTTTTACCCTGCAGACTGCAGATATTTGTGCCTTCAGGGCTAAAGGTCAAACCCCACCACTGGAGCATACACTCTTCCCCCCAGAACTTTAGAAGTAACTGGTGAGATACTGATAAAAAGTGAGCTGACAGACATGCTTTGGACTGAAGATTGGACTGGCCTTCTTCCAGATTGGAAGCAGTTTCTCTGAATGTCTATAATGGGATGCAAAACAGTTGACAAGAGGCTTTCTTGAGTGGGAACCCATCTAAGCCTAACTCTGCTGGCATGCTGGGCAGCACAGCAAGTCCTGGGGGAGGACAATGTCCCCTGGGAAGCACAGCCTCCAATATCTGGTTATGGCAAACTGATATCACTGTAAAAAACACAGGGACCTCCAACTCCACCAACCCACACCAACAAGTATCGCCCAAAACAAAATGTGTTGGTAAGGGAAATTGAGGTGAGAAGGAAGAGAAACTTATCTACTGAAATTGTGTGGTTTCATCTGCAGTAACATCGTTCTCATCTTTAGCATCAAAGCAAAGATTCTCCCAGAACTATTCATTTCACTTCTTTCATCCTATCTCCCCTTCATCAATTATAGAGGAAGCACACTGGATCCATTTCCCAAGAAAATTCCCTTATCATCCACCCCTTTCCACAGAAAAGGTTGTGGAAAACAAAGCCGTGCCCAGCAAAAAAAGAAAGAAAAAAAAAAAAGGTACAACTCAATAATAAAATTTATGCTTTGGAGTTGTTTTCTTTTAGCTTCTGTACTGACAGCACTGGTGGGAGTGTCACAAATTGCTACTGACACTCCAGCCGACACTGAGGAAAGAGCTTGTAAAGTATCAGATGAGGTCCAGCAGCCTGGTAATGCTGGGTGCAGCTCTGAAAGCTGGGCTGTTACCCTGTGTCAGAGGAGGATCAGGCATCACATCTGAGTTGTCATTAGGTTTAGCCCCCTGCTTGCCAGCCCTTCAGGAGGAGAATCCTCCTCCTCCCCCTCCCATAAGTGAATGGAGACACCTTTGGTCTGCATTATGGCTCATATAAGCACTAATGGTTTGTGCTCAAGCTTATCCCACAGATAAATTTCTCTTCTACAGCATTCTGGGCTTTATAGCTGGCAGGAGCTCCAGCTATAAACAAGGTAATTACACCATCACGATCCATGATCCCAGAATACTTTCAGTGGAAAGGGACCTTCAGGACAATCTCATTCCAACCCCCTTGCCATGTGCAGGGACACCTTCCCCTAGACCAGGTTGCTCAAAGCCCCATCCAAGCTGACCCTGAAGACTCCCAGGGATGAGGAGGTGTGGAAGCAATCCTCTGTGTAATCTCAAAATCTACACATACCCAAGCAGCTCCAACCTGCCAGGCCCATTGTCTTATCTAGGTGGATATGCCAGTATTACCATCATTGTGGAGTAGGTGTAGGGGTAGTGGTAGGCCAGGTAGCAGACATCATCTGTGTGAGGGAACTTGATGCTGAAGGTGAGAGTGTAGTAGAACCTTCCCCTCACACCTCCTCCTGCAGCTGCACTGCAGTGGTAGTGGTTTCTGGAAGAAGATAAAGAAGAGGAAAGTAAATGCTTTTCACTTCTAGCTGTGCATTTGAAGCAGCCATGAGAAAAACAAGCACTCAGAAGCATCCACACAGGAGGACACAAAGCCCAGCAGAGAGTTAGCAGACAGAGCTGCACGTGGGCACAGCCAGTCACGTGCTGCTGAGGGATGGGAGCACTCTGCTAGGAAAATAACATCCTAATGCTCCATTAATGTTTTGTTAAGATGCAAATAAAGAAGCAGTCAGCTAATAGTAGCTCATATAGCAGAGTCCAGACATATTTAAACTATGCATTCAGCTGAAATTGCTGTATTTCTTCAGATATCCACATTATCTTGCTCAGAGATGCAGGTTCCTTTCCACAGCCCTGAACAATGCCATGAGAAAATACTCTGCAAAAAGCAGAAAATATGAATACCCTGCCAAAGCAACTATTCAGTTCCACCACAGGAAGAAAAGGGATATTTCAGGAATAAAAATATATAATAAATAGTACATACATAAAATATTTCAGATAACAACAAAGGCACTTCGCTGAGTAGGAAGAGGAGGAGTGTGGTTTTGGGTAGAGACTGGGCATGAAGGAGAAGTGACTTCACACAGATTTGCCAATTGTGACCTACCCAAAATTTCTTCTTTGTATTCCTCTTTTTTGAAGACTTGAACCTCCCCCTCTCAGGGAATAGTGAGGACTAGCTGCTCCCTAAAAAAAGGGGGAGCTGAGCTTGACATGGAAGCCAGAAGAGCAGAGAACTCTCAAGGCAGGGTCATCTCTCACAGCACCTGATCAGGGCATGCCTGGGGTTCAATCAGATCATCAGACAAGACTGTGGTGGTGAGGCAGGTCTGGGTCCAACCAGCAGGTCAGGTCATGGGCCAGGATCCAGATCAGGATGTGCAGCAAAGCAGGGACACAGCAACAGGGACACAGCAGTGACTGAGCTGAAGCCTCACTACAGCAGAGCTCTGGGTGAGGCTGGTCAACACTGACAAGGTCTAAGAGGGCACACAGGTCTTTGACACTGCCTTCAGTAAAACTACCAAGTCATCTAACAAGCTCCTCACTCTAGTGTCAGGACCTGATCTCTTGCAGGAGGACTGACTCTGATGAAGAGATGACTTCAGGCTGAGTAGCAAAGTTTTCTTTCAGCAGAGATGAAGAGACAAATCATACACTTTAGGGAGAAGCCTCAGAGCAAATTGCATCCATAAGTACATTTCAAACAATATTTTTCCCACATTGCACCAATTATGCTGTTGCCAAACCTTCTGATTCTGAAGGACTGTGAGGTTTCTTTGACAAATGTTATCATCAATGTTGCATTAAAATGCAAAATAGAAGAGGCAACCAAAAGATGCAATTTCAGCTCCTGAATTTTACAATACTACTTTATTTTGCTGCCGTTCATTTTTATTCAAAGGGGTGGAGAGAAAAGATAATTATTCTTGTCAAATTCTCCAAAATAATCAGCTCTTTTTCATAAGAGAGAGACAATACGATGCTGCTAGGTTTTCACTTGAATTCAATAGTTAGGAACATGTGGGGTGAGTGATACCAACTGGATCAATAGATAGTGCAGGAACACTGAGTCACACTGGCAGCCTGAAAAGCCTATGATTTCATTCTCAACTGAACCCTTTACCCCAACATTTCCTTTGCAAATAAAGCACCTTAATACTGGACAGAGACTCAAAGAGAGAAAAAAAACTCCAATAAACCCACAAATATAGAAACATGTACTTAGCATTTTTATATGTTTCACTGGATCAAGGGTTAAAGTCTGGTATTTTTTTGAAGTCAGAACAATGACATTTAATATACAGCCCGTTAATTTTGACAATGAAGGATAATTACAAACCATTTCCTGCATGGTACAGAAGAAAAATGCTCTTCTCCATGGCCTCTATTATACTCAGTGTCATTTGGAAGGTTAGATCACCTTATTCATAAAGGGTGGTCACAAAAGTGCTGAATTCTTCCAAGCCCTCCCCTCCTAATTCCCATTTTTAAGTAGAGGTGTGGGAAGAAGCAGATTTTTGCAGACAGACACTGCTTAAATACCTCACATAGACATTATTCCCACCTGCCCCTAACGCTCCAAAGTAAAGATTCTCCCTCTGTAGTCCGCAATTCTGCAGCCAAGTGTCCTCTCCTACCTAAAATGGCCACTTTAACCCAGGTGTTTTGCAGCGGGAGACACTTCTGACCTTGATGCTACACTGGTAGTTCAGTGCTCCTCACTGCTGCCTGCTCAGACAATCTCCAGGGCAGGGATGCACAGCTCCCACAGCACTGCTCAGCAGCACATTTCAGCCTTGTTCTGAGCATCTCTGCTGTTCCACCTAACTACACACCCAGAAAAGACATTTCCAGACTTTTGAATCACTTCTTGGCATCTGTTTCAATCTATAGCAAGCTATCTGGCAGTAACAGGAAGTTTACAGGTGGCTTTGGAAGGCTTCAATATTCTTCACTCTTGCATTAAAACGAAAAAGCCCCTGTGTGTAAGCAGAGTAAATGATCATGTACTTTTACTGTATATAATCTGGTCTCCTCACAATCCATCTTACAAAGCAGTAGTTCTGAGTATTTTTAAAAGAAACCTAAAAAAAAAAAAATAACATTTTTCCTCTGTGCCTCCCTCTCCTCCTACTGCTGTCAAGCCAAAATAGCTCTATTGCTTCCTTTTTCCTCCACCAGATTGATGTTTTTTAGTTCCTCACTGCTTTTTCATCACAACACCCTACCAGCATGGAGCCTAAAGTAACAAGCAAGGAAAAGGAAAGGAATAAAATACTCTGGCAACATCTGGTCCCCACTACCTTATTTGTCTTCTCTTTCAAAAACATGTTGAAAGTCTCCCATGCTTTCTAGAAGCCGACACAACTGGCTATTGGAAAGAAAAAAAAAAAAGAGACCAAAGTGTAGTTTTCTCAATGAACATGCAAGCTGTATCTACTGTGCCTTTCAGTCACTTTGTAGTAGTTAATTGACTTTCCTTGCTTCTCTCCTTCTGAAAAAAATGCACAAGTGTTATATTTGCAGCATAAGCAGTGATGAAGAGTTAATTAATAATCATCATAATACTTATATTTTACTCTGCAGGATAATTTTCTGAGCTTAAAAAAAATCTTTGCAAACACTATCTGATTAAAACATGTCTCCCCATTTATCTATTGCATTCTTTGGGTGGCAGATAAGTGACTAATTTTCCACCCTTTGTAGGTAGAGAAACACACGTAGACAGAGGAAGCAATTTGGACAAAGATGCAGGCAGGAAAAGAGCTGGGTTGTAACTGAGGGATTCAAAAGCACCAAGTGATTCAGGAACAATATCTCTTGGCCATCTGATCTTTAGACTTCCTATCTGCAGCATTTAGTGTAGTAAAAAGCACTGTTAGATGATGGAATATGGCAGTTTCAGCTTAGACAAAAGTGGCCAAAGAAAGTATCAATATACCAGACTTCTGGGCCACTTCAAAACAGAGTTCAAACGAAAAGGAAAATGTTTCTCTCTCCTAACCTGTTGATGTATTCCCTTGGTCGAAAATACTGGAGGGTTGAAAATACTGGAGTTTGGTGTTCTCATTTTCCATGCCTAGACCTCCTTATGTCTCTAAGTGTGGCCATTAAGTGCAAGATACTAAAGTAAGACCGTGGTTCATACCATAAAAAGCAGTATTTAACAATTTGCTGGACATAGCTGTTATTTTTGGGTCTTCCATATCAGAAAGTACAGAATACACAACAAAACTTCCTTTCCGAAGGGCAAATCTGTGGTAAGGTATTTTTGC
Organism: Cinclus cinclus; assembly: GCF_963662255.1. Lineage (NCBI taxonomy): Eukaryota > Metazoa > Chordata > Aves > Passeriformes > Cinclidae > Cinclus > Cinclus cinclus. The sequence continues at coordinate 15,031,934 of NC_085058.1, forward strand.
TGTCAATATTTCAGGCAGAATCCCATCTGAAGTAGAATATTCCCCCAGCTATTGGGCCATTAAGGAGTTCAGTCATACTGCAAAGGCCAGGTGCTCTCAGAGTGAGACTGATGTCTCACCCTCTCATAGATATCATTAGAGCTGAAAAGTGACCTGCTAATATTATGATGTTTATTTCATCTAATGTGACTGTAAAGATGCTGAAAAGACCTAGTTCTGACATTGTTATGATCACTAAAAAGCCAAGTTTTCAGTGCTGATGTGAGAAGAAAACACTCCATGTACCTCATTACCTTCTGACCTGATGGCTGTGTGAAAAAGCTGGAGGTTAGATAATATGCTTAGAATGAGCCATGAAACCAAAGGCACAAGCACATTGTCACCAATTCAACACTCAGCTGCCATTGTTCCTTAAATAATTTGCCAGAAAGGAATATTATTCAGTGCATAAAAGCTTCCAAGACAGCAAGAGAATTAGATGATCTTATTGTAACTGCAACTGTTTATCATGGGTGTACCCTGTCACTTCACAGAGGCAATAAAATACAGCACAAGTGTCACTCAGCTACTTTTTGACAAGAGCTCTGCTAGTATTCTCCACAACACAAAAAATCTTGTGAGACATATGAGGAAGGTACACAGTGACACAGCTGTGCCACAACATCCATCTTTATGAGTGAACTACCCCATCCTCAGGGAAGATGAATGCCAAAGATCAGCCAACCTGCCTCTCACAGACATCTCACCAACGAGTTTTTCCTCCCCCTGTCCTTCAGCCCAGAGGTATAAAGTAGTGAAGGAGTAAAGGCCCTGCTGCAAAAGCAATTAAAGGCATCCCCGAGTTCCTCTGTATTTTTCAAAGTATATCACTTTTTTCCCATATTTATTAATAACTCCCGGTAAAAATAATTGCATGAGGTTGCCTTCAAAATATGCAGCCCCACCTTAGGATACCTGTGACCAGGGTGAATGGAACTGAAGGGAGCTCTTTCCCCAGAATACTGGCAATGTGATATCACTGTAGCCATCCCATCTCCTCCTCTTCTGAGACAAAGCCTGAGCAGCCCCAACCACACTAGTTTCACATTCCTCCCCCCACAACTTCCAATAACTGAGAATCTCTTTTATAATCACTGAAATAAAGACATTGACGTTTCAGTAGGGGTAAAAATATATTTATGTGCATGCATGCACATTCTGGTGTATACAAAAATATGTGAGAACCAGGAACACACAATAAATGAGAGACAACAAATACTTATCCTGGATGATTATGTTGACATATAATTCTATGTACAGCTAGAAAACACAGAATATTCCAAATCAATAAAACAATTCTCTCATATATTCTGAACAAGAATCTGATTACAGGCTTAATTGCACAATCATGGCTTAATCTTGGAAGTCAGCTGCTGTTTAATCACTGCACAATAGCAGCCTTGTTAATGATATGGGAAGCAACTGCAATGGTATCCAGCATTAAAAGTCTGCCCATGCTCAGAGAAGTTAGACATTACAGGCATGTAAAGGGAAGCCACTGCACCACACATGTGAGCTCTTGAGGTAGAAAACATTAAGGTCGGGTGCATGAAGGTCAGCAAAGAGTACTTGAAACAAAATAAAATAGCTACTCAAATTGCTGTAGACAGATACTAAGCTGAGAGAGGATAATCTGTGCCTTCAAGCCCTCCCCACCCCTGAAAAAAAAATTACAACAGAAATTGGGACAAACTGGAATTTTCTTCTCAGGCTCTCACTGCAAAACCAGCCTGAAATGAGGAACTTGAACAAATATCAGCACTGAGTTTGTCAGGATTCCTTTATACCACTGTTGTATATCCAATCCCTTCTTTAGCTCCTCAGCTCCTTTATCTCTTATAAAAGTCAGAGTATGCAACAGAAGAACAATGATCCCATCCCACTCTTTTCATCCCAGATAGGGGAAGAAACAACTACACTACTTCTACATTCCTTCTTCCTCCTGGGCAAGGGAATTTTGCATATTCCCTGGCATCTAATAGTGGGATCTCACTTGTGGCTGTTTTCTGAGGGTGGAAGCACATAACACATTGAGCCAGCACCAATTCAGAGACATTTGAAATAGGAGGCACTGGTGGCAAGAAGCTCATGACATCAGTGCAGCTAACAGGAGCAAAACAGTGGAGAAAGGAAGGCACAAATTAGTCACCAAAAGTGCACTTACTTGTAGTAGCAGATCTCCTGGCCTGCCCGAATCCAGCAAGGTCTCCCCTGGAGAGCTTCCCTCACTGAGTACATGACCAGCTGCATGCCTACAGAAAAACAAGACAGCTTCAGGTGATGTGACTTCCCTGGCTGGAAAAGACAGGAGTGGGAAGAAAAATGCTAAAGAAGAAGCATCATTATTTTGTCAGTGCTCTCTCTGCTGATAGTTTATGCATTCCCAAAGCCCTGTGTTTTTTTTCTAAGACAGCCATATCTGTACAAAAGCCCCTCCAGAAGAAATGAGCTGAATGGAGTTTATTAACAAATAAATTATTCTTCTGGCCTTTGCAAACCATTTTGTTTACAAACAGAGGAAGGGAAAGAAAATAATATTAATCAAGGCAACAACAACATCAGCAACTTGGTTAGCCCAATATTTCATGCTTGGCTGCACTATTATTGAACTCTTAATCCTAGTATAGCATCAGAGATCTGTGGTGCATCCAGTACCCTGCCTCTCAAAATCAGCAAGCAAAACCAGGTGGTTTTAAACTTACTATTACATCTAAATAACACCCAAGTGTCATAAATGCTGATAACAATAGCATCCATCTTTGTACTATGTTATCCCAGAGCATGACTTCTTCCTGACCTCCAAAATATTACTGTTCCATGCCCTGAGGGGCAAGGCTTCCCCTGATCTGAGCTGCACATCCATTACTCCCAGCTCCATGAAGCCAGCCCATCTGCAGGGAGTTTTTGTATCAATTTCCTTTGCTGTACAATCCTGCCTGCTCTTCAGGGCAGGGTGAGGATGCTGCCCGGCCCAGCAGAGCTCTCTGCACAGAGTGTCCCTGGTGAGGGGCTGTAGGGGAGGCTCCTGTCTGCAGCTACAGTGGACCCAGCACAGCCACAGCTGAGCCCAGCCATGATGCTGGCACCACTTCTATGAGAGAACATTTAGGAAAGAGAAAAACCCCCCCTAAGTATTTTTTTGCATGTTGATAAGTTGCCCCCCAAGCCTTCTCTTGGCTGTTTCTGTGCTGGGGGGAGGTGATGCTTGAAAATCATTAATGCTGATGACACATTTGCATTAACAGCCATTCAGTTCCCTGCTTCCTTTGGGTTTCTTTGTTAAACTCTCCAGTGCTGCTGGAGCCAAGGAAGTATCAGCAGCAATGCCTTGGCAGCTCACCTTTGGCTGTGCTGTGGGGCAGCACTTACTCACCACAGCCAGGAGCAGCCTCTAGAGTGCTGTTTTCTGAACCAGTGCTGTGAGTTATGTACAAGAGACAGTTCTGTGTTTGGTACCAGGAGAGATTTTGAGAGAAACAAGCCTGTCTAGATGCCCAGTTGATCAGAGAAGGTATGTGGGGCTCAGTGTCTGCAGGGATTTTGATATCCTGAATGCCAGCTCCTGCCCTTCTCTCTGAGTCCAAAGAACTCACACATGAAACTGTCTCACAACAATGGTTGTTACTAGTCTGCCATCTCATTTTAATTAAAAATAAAAATGTATGTTCTTTTTACTCCCCCCATGGAAATGTTCAGTTTTAGAAAACAAACTGAAATCAGGGTTCTGATGAAATCCCATTATTTCCCATGGTAAAGGAATTTAGTGAAAGAGGGGGAAGGAGAGAGATGGAAGCTGCACCTCCTGTCTTGCTCTGCTCCTGGCCACAGCTATTTCATTAAATATCCTTTCTGCTGATTTGAAAGTCACACAGTGCCATCCAATCAAGAGAAAATGGGAAAAATCAAACCAGACAAGTAACCAGGAGCTGTAAAGAATTGCCACCCAGGGCACTTTGGCACTACATCACAACTGGAGGCTTTTTGTCTCAGAGTGTGGGCATTAGCCCAGTAGGGTGCAGAGGGAATGTGACAAATAAACAACATCTCTTACCACTACTCTGTGTAAATGCTATGCATGTGCTAGAAGGGGTAGTGAGCCTTACTCAGCCAAGCCAGAAAAGCTGGAGCTTCACTGCCTGCTTGGAGCAGCAGAAGGAACCCACAGAGGAATTGTTTAATAGCCAATCCCACAAACAAGCTATCCAAAAACCAGTCATGGCTTAGCCTCCCTCCTTAGTCCAGATGGTATTTTCACACTTCTCTTCCAAATATATTTTTCACTGCATGCTTGAACATGTGAGTCCTGTGCAGTTTCAGGTACACAAAATGAGATTATAAATGCTGACAACAGCCAAACTAGCAGATAACAACCTTTCACCAATAATAGCCTGAATCTCTGGCTATAAGAGTGAAGGCACTAGGGGTTACATCAATGATTGCATTGTGGTTTAAACTGGGACAACAACATCCTTCATTCTCAGGCTCCTACCACACACACACCATGCTGATACAAGATGACCAAAAAATTCAGTTGGGGTCTGTATGAATACTTGAACTTCAGCCCTTTGGGTTAAAGGGTAAATGCCTTTTAATTTGTCAAGTCACTCATCCAAGCCAGTTTCACACATACAAGTGATTCTTGTTATAGGTACATTGATCCTCAGAGAGTCGTCCTAGGGATGCTAGAGGCTGTAGCCACAGGGCTTCAGAAGAATACAAAGTCTAATATTATGGACTTACTAAACATTCTGAGCCAGGTCTTGAGCTGGTGTAAATTAGCAGAGTTCCATGGAAACAAACAAACAAAAAAAAAAAAAGCTCAGCCTATGCCAGCTAAGAATTCAATCCATAGTCTCCTTGCAGAAGAAATAATTTCTCTTCTAAAATGGGTATTGAAAGATGGGATTTGCCCTTCCTGTTTCTGAACAAGTCTGCCTTCCTCCTGAATCATAACCGGAGCTCAAAGACTGCAAGGAATAGAATTTTTTATTGTCGTTAATATCAACAGAAATTTAAGTAGGTCAGAAGATGTCTTACTAGATAAAACCAAAGAATTATGAATATTTGTTTGAGGATTATCACATTCATTTAAATCTCAGAAGTACTTTCCAATCCTAGGCTGCTCATTCAGTTCCAACGGATTGTCTTTCCCCTCCCAGCTTTCCCAACCCTACTGCCATTCTTCTTCAGTTCTGGTCTATAAACACAACAGTGACATTTATTTCCCCTCACAAATCCTCTCCCAGGTCTCAGTATTCCGTTTCCTCCTCAGTCCTCCTGAGGACAGGCAAAGGTTCCTTGACAAATCTAAAGTGACTTTTTCAGTGGACTTCAGGGAAGATAAGATTGAATTTACAGTCTTCCTTATAGACACAGAGACTTTGAAACCTTTACAGCATTAAAAAGATATTCTTGTGAAGAGAAGGCCACCCCAACCTCCCAAAGGCTCATACCATAATTAAACTGGCTGTTGAACTTCTCACAGTTGATGATGTTGAAGCGATAGGGAACTGCTGACTTCATGTCACGGACCTCAAAGTAGAACCACTGGTGATGCTGGCTGCTGTTCACATCTGCATTCATAATGAGGTCATACTCAAACCTGTAAAGGAAAATAATAAAAGCAGTGGCCATGAACACCTCCTGTCTACCACTGAACATGCTGACAGCAGGCTGTGCAGTCAAATTGATGGACATTTTGTGAGCATCACCATCAAGAACCATTAAATACTCACACTGTAATAGTCAAAACATTTTGAGCTCTGTTTTCTTACTCATGTTCCTTCCATGACATCCAGGTGTTAGAAGGCATAATAAGCTCCACATCATCAAACCTGCTTGCCTGGCTGACCCTTTCCAAAGCCAGGAGAAGGCCACCATCCTGTGCTGTGGTCACAGCAGCAGGCAGGCTGGGACACCTCTCTGCAGGGGTACTTACTCACGCACTTGGATCGCTTTCCGAAGGTTCCCCGACTCAAACTTGGAGAAAAATGTCAGACAGCCTGGAGCAGCTGGGCTTGAGCCACTGCTGGAAAGCAAAGCAAGGACACCCGTAGCAAGTTGCCAAGCTAAGCCTTCCCCAATACCTTTTGTATGCTAAAATTGGCTTTAGTATTTTTTTTTTTAATAAGCAAGACCCTGTGAAGGAGGAGGTGAACAAATCCATAACCTTTCTACCCAATGCAGCTTCTCTCTACTCTTGCTCAGTAATTCTAAATCACATCTTTCCTTTTCCCAATACTCTCTTTTGTTGCTGTCCATGTTTGCTTTCTTTATTCAACTTACTTTCTCACTGGATTATTCCTAAAATTTCATTAATAAGGCAGTTTTATATAATTACTCTGTATTTACTCTTCTGTCACCTATAGTGTCTTTCTCCAACTGCTCAGAAACCCTTAAATTAATCCTAAGCAACTATATAATTTTCTCCTACCTCAAACTCTGACCTCTTTTTTACTTCAAAGAACGTTCTCCAAGTCACCTATCCTTCCTCTGAATGGAACTTCTTTAAATTTGGGACCCTCTCAACTGCCTGGTGCTGCATTTTCTCACAGGCTACAGCTGAGCTCTTCAAGCAGTTCACAAGGCCAGATATTTGAGGGTTTTTTCAGAAGTGCTGCAGGAGTGTCACACTTAAGAAACAGGGTACATCTACAGCCTGTGACACTGCCTGTGCAGACACTCAATGGAAATGCTGCCTCAGGGGGTGGAAAAGATGGATTTTTAAGTACAGTTCCCAGCACCAGTCTTTCATCTCTGTTCCAAATCACTGCATGCAATGCAGACAGACCCAGGGACAACCTACAGTCCCTTTGGTGTATTTTCTTGCTCTATCTAAAAGTTCTGATGCTCTCCTCCTCCAGTGACTTCCACAACAAACCCTTTCCCTGGAGTCATCTACAAGGAACCTGCTCCTCCTGGACATTTTCTCTTGGGCCTTTACCTCCTGTGTTATTTCTTCTTTACCTGTATCAGAACTGATCAAGTAAACTGAGCTCAGTGACAGCACTGGCAGTGCCCCTGGTTGCAGCACTCAGATTAAGTGACCCACCTGGCATCATCTAAGTCAAACACAGTTCTTCCTATCACATCCCCCGGCTGGATTAGGCGGCGAACATCATCAAGGACTTTGTCCCTGGGAAGAAACAAAGCAGCAAATCAGCAAATTGTAGTGACAGCGTGAGAAATATTGATATATTCTTCTAGAAAGTGCCTTGGGAAATTCTTTTTAAGGACTGTAAAGGACTTCCATGTGTTAACTCCAGGTGAACTTTTTTTCCCATTGTGAGAACATTTCTGCTCCATCCCCATTACGAGTTGCCTTTTGGGTTAAACCAATGATTCTGCCAAATTTCTTATTCACTACTGGATTGTGTCAAATTTTATTTATCCCCAGTTCTTCCCAGTCAATGCAAACCCCCAAGTGGACAGTCTTACCCTGTGAGGAAATATCTGCCATAACTTACAAACATACAAATCTGACTCATAGTGAATATTGACTATAAGTCAAGCTGATTTCTACTCATTATTAAACAGAGCTTCTCTGCTCCCTGAAGATGGTAGAATGGAATACCTGATTTTCTTCCTGACCTTTGAAGCAATCATGCTATGCCTCAAAGGATGATATGATTAGTCCCATTTTAGCTGTACAGTTACACATGTTGTTGTAGCCATAAAAGCAGAGCTTTTAGAGCAACAGTGCAAGAAGATGGTAGAGTGATTTTCCCTCTAGTTATTTCTAGTTTATATATTTACTGTAGAAAGAATCATTCTCCCTAGCAGTCAGAAATCAGTGGTCTTAACAAATGCCATTTGTTGTTCAACTCTAAAGTTTAGCATAGAATCCACCATCTTTGCTGCCTGCTAATAATCCCTTATACCATTAAAAAGAAATGTAAAGTTGCATACAGCCCTACTTGGAACAAAAGAACTGTAGTTATAAGAGCTTTCTCTGCTAGCACTTCGAAACACAATTTTGCACTCATCTGAGCACCTAAATAATGAGAGGTCCTTCCTGAGAGGACAGATAGGATTTTCCCTGAAAGAATCAGATGGGACCAATGCTACAAGCACTAAAGGTGCCTGAATAAAGAGCAAGATTGAAGGCTTCTCCATCTCCAAAATGGACTTGCTCTTGTTGTGTCCTAACACATTCACATTCCTAACAAATTCACAGGTCACGGACTCGCAATCCAGCTTAGATTTCCATCACGAATAAAGGCATATTGATGAATTTACCAATCAATTGAGGCAAATAATTGGGTTGCAAAAAGTTTGATCAATAACTTCCTAAGACATTCACCAAGAGCTGTTAGAGTCAGACCTACACAAGCCAGTTTTGAGCCCAAGAGCTCTCAACGTGGTCACTACATTAAAGCACAATCACCTTTGGACCCCATGCTTGCGCTCCAACAGGGGCTTGCTGTAGGGAGGTGGCTGGTGACCCCAGAAATCCGGGAACGCCAGCTCTCTGTAGCCTGGGATGGACTTCACACATTTGGCCCTGGCTGCATAGAAACAAGGGTCGTGGAATGGGATTTCCCTGTGGTGTTTCTCCAGAAGATTTCTAACTATATCCGAGCTCTCCATCCTCCCTTCAAGACTAGGATTGATTGAGGCCTCACAATGAGGGTAAAACATCTTTTTGTACCAAGCAGCATCTTTTGGGAGAGGGCAAAAAGCTAACACACGACTCCTGGGTGGATCTTCCTCCTCACAGAAGTCTTTATCCTGGGCTTCTTCAGCAATGTCTCTCTTATCATCATTCTTATCCCATATGCATTCCTCCTCCTTTTTCCAGCTCTGAAATGGGACTCTGAAATCCTGTTCCTCTGGATCTGGTCCCATCTCTGTGACACTTGGGTTTCTCCATCTGCAGTTTGGATGTTTCACAGAACTAGCACTTGGAATGAAATGAGAAGGAGCAGAGGGAAGATTCTCAGTCCTGTCCTCCAAGCTCTTCTTTTCCTCAGACTCAAATTCAAGTTCCTTTAAATTTAAAAAGCAGAAGAAGTTAAAAGAAACTACAGACAGATTGTGCCTCCTTCCAGATGAAACCTTTCAAAGAGGAAAAGAGGAAATATTTACACATCTCCCAAACCTGTACTCAACCAATAGAACAGCCACAGCAAACTCAGTGCATGGACCACTTGCCAGTATTTCTCTATCCACAAAGCTGTTTCAACAGAAATCCTCAGAAACCAAAAGGATCTGATTGGAGATGACTCGCCCAGACGACTCAACCAAAACCAATCATTCAAACAAAGAAGGGAATATATTTTGCAATGCATTTTTTTAAAGATATAAATGTTACAGGAGGGTAAAGGTGGCCAACCTGTCATGCAAAATTCCACTTTCATGCAAGAGTATGATTTAATTCCATTTGGCTATTTATGATCACAATCAATATCACAATATTGTGTGTGCAGGAGATACATTAACCCAGTGATCTTTTTCAGATTCATATTTGAAACAGGGTTTTCATCTCTTCTAAATTCTAAAACTTGTAATGAGTGCCATATTCCTTATTTTCTTGTTCCAAACACCACTACAAGAAAAATTATTTGAACTGTTCATTTCATTCAGTGCAATCTCCTCTTCCTTCAAACCACTAGTTGACAGTATTTACTTTTCACATCTCATTCTGATTTTGATATTGCTGTTGAAATTGCCAGCAAGGATAAAAATTTTCTGACAGATTTCTCATGTAGCAATTGATCCAACAGTGCTTACTTAATCTACACCCAGACAAATATCCATCAAACATAATTCCTTTTATCACTCATTATTCACACCAATAAACTACAGCAGAAGTCACAGTCTTTGGCTTTCCAGTCCTCTAAGACTTAGACTTACTTTTGAAATAGCCTTGTCTAGGTATCTGTCAATACTCCCTTTCAAGTATTTCTTAAATTCTGGAACATTCCCAAATAAAGAAAACTGCACTAAAATCATACCTGAAAATTCTGGGAAAGTTCTGCACACAGAGCTTCATATTTTTCAAGCTCTTGTTCTGGCCGGTCAAGCACTGGCCTTGACATCAATTTATTCACATCTGTCTCCAAGTCACAGTCCTACAAAAGCAGAATTTAAAAAGTATGTGTATTACACCTGCCCCATGAGATGATCTCAACCATCAGTGAATTGAGGATAAAAAAAAGTATCTGAAACTTTCACAGTCAAAGGCTGCTGTCCATTAATGTGCAGCCCCCCCCATCAGATGAGAGAACCAAAGCCAAACTGTGTCAAGCATTTGACTACTACATAAAAATAAAATTTAAAAAAACCCAAAAAACTAAAAACAGGAAAAGTTGGAACAAGAGGAAAGGATGGTGACATGGCATTGGTGACTGGGCATCACATCACAGCATTATTCAAATAATTCAATGTGCCTATGTCCCACCAAATGCCATCCAAGTAATTATTTGCTCCTGACAAACAGATTCATTTCCAAAGATGATATAAAAAGAAAAAAGCAAAATTGCCGAATGCACCAGTGCCCATGGCATTTAAAACCATGAGCCACACTTGGGTCACAAAGCAGAGTTCGAAGTGTTGTTTGGGCAGAGATGAAAAAGGCAGTGAAGACCTGCCAGGAGTATGAGGTCTGTTGAAAAGAATTTGCCACTGAGAGCACACTGAAACATAAGAAGCTTCAAATTTCAGATGAAAAAGAATAGATGGTGGATGTGGTGATTTTTATTTTCATAGAACTCTCTGAACAGTTCCTGATGGAAGGGTAGAGCCAAGTTTCAGTTTGTGAAAGGTTGGTGTTGCTAGCATGCATGGATGTGTTATGTAGCTGAAAAAACGTTTGTAAATCACATCAATACCAGCAAACATTCTGCAAAAGATCTTCTACAGAGAAAAACAAAAAAAAAAAAAAAGGATAAGCTGAAAGTTCATTATCCATTCCCTGCTTGCTTTCCCTTTAGCAAGGTTTTTTACAGGAGATATATGGCCAGTAAACCAGACAAACAGTATTTAAAACTCATATTCAGAATAAGCTCTTAGGCAAAATAAAAAAAAAAAAACACAACCTCAAAACTGCTTACATCTACTTGGTAAATCCTTATGAATAATGAAATAGTTCAGAAGCATAGTGGAGCTGTTACTGAATGAATAACTAATTAAAGAAGGAGATAAAGCCACTATGAGCCTTATTCCTAATGAGCATCTTGACGAGTTCTAATTCAGATAAAAACAGCCAGGCAGGGGCAAGTTAGGACACTCAGATAATGTGTGGGGGGGTTAAATTCCTTTTTTTCACTGGGTGATATCAGTTTAATATTTGAGGAGAAAAAGACAGGACAAGTAATGAGAATTCCCTTTTGCAGCAGTCTCGATCATTTCTAATTAGACTGCATTTACAACTTCATTTCTTTAATTTGCTTTCCCAAGCCTCTTTATGTGGACAAGACTCAGTAGCAGTATTCACTACTTCCCATTTCCATATGAGCTTGTCTGTATTTTCACAACACAAAAGTTTGCCCCGTCATCTTCAGCTGGTAGAAGTTTTTTTGGGTTTTTTTTGCCAGTTAGGTCACTGCAGGGAGAGTGCTAAGGGAGAATTCAGAGAAGTATTGAATAATTAATTGTATTATTTGTCTGTGTACAGCAGCAAATAAAGCAGGAATATAGGTTCAAATGCACCAGCTGTGGCTTAAAAGAACTAACCTTTCCCTTAGGGTAGAAGCACAGCCTAAACATGCACTGATTTGGGAATAAAGAGAGGGTTAGCCTTTCCTAGATAATAAATCAATTTTCCCCAAGTGCCATTTTCCTGGCACTTGTCTAGCGGATCAAAGATTCACCATTTATCCCTGACTGTGGATAGGATGCTGGGTAGTCTCTGCAGGAACAGAAAAGCCACCAAACCCTCTCCATCCTGGGTGACAAGCATGAAAATGAATAGAATAAAAGCAGGACACATTTTAGTGAAAGTCAGTGGATTCTGCTTTTCTTCTTTCAAGTATCCTCTTATTATCCATATAGTGTGTTCACATGGGACCACATGCACATCTACATTCTCTGCTTCGACAGTCTCGTGGGGTGTCAAAATGGATAACAATTTTATTTTCCAGTATGCAGATGCTTATGGGAAATATGGCTCATATACCTACTTCCTCTTTACTCTCCACATCCTCATTATCCCAATCTTTTTCAGCCTCTTCCTCTCCTTCACTTTCACTGTCACCTGCAGAAGTAGGAAGGAAGCAGAGATAAAGGTGTTCAACCTAATATCCCTCTCATACCCCACAGAGAAATATGTGTAAATTCGTCTATGTCTGCCACACAGTACACAACCCACCACAACCCTGATGAAAGCAAATCCCATTTGTTAATCTCATATAAATGAATTTGGCACTAATTCACCCAGTTTTTAAAGCTCTCTTCTCTTGGACTCAAGCGCTGCCTTTCCAAACCATGACAAATGTCCCCATGATATGGATCCAACTCATTTTGCAAAGCAATGCAGGGATTTTCTGCTTGGCTGCAATGATATTACAGGATACTCTTAATCTGTATTATCTAGATTAGGATATTTTACTGCTATGATTGTTATAGTATTTCAGCATCTTCCACACGAAATTGAATGTAGCAAAAATTGCTTCTGTGTATCATGGAGCCTTTTCCACAGAGCAGCTCTCCTGCCTGTGCTTGAGTTCTGCTTTCCAGCAAGAGCTCCCATCTTTTACTCATGCAGCACGACTTCTATCTGCTTTTACTTTAGAAAGGGAAAAGGATAGTATTCTTGCAGTTCTTTACCGAAAAAGCTGCAGGGCAATTTTTACCCCCCAAGCAGCTACAGGCACAATTATGTCTCCATCTGTTACTGGGAAGCAATAGCCTCTCCAGCCCCTGCTATACCCACTTTGTTCCATTATTTTTTGGATAACAGAATATTTTTTTTCCCCTTTTCCTTACTTCTGTCTTCTCTCATTTATTCTCCAAACAGACCCTCACAGATTCAAGAAGACCTGGGAGTAATTTCTTCCCTACTGAGTGACACCATAGGTTATCAGATTAATTTTAACTGTAAACCTCAGGACTATGCCAAGCTTCCCTTCCCCAGATCTCACATTTAATTCTAATGTCATGCTTCTTTTCCTCCTTCTGAACTCACCCTTTAGCCATTTACCTTCAGATCCCTCACATGGAGGTTCAGCACTGGCATTCCCAGGAAGAGGGAAGGAATAGGAACTTCTGACAGTCACCACAGGGAGATGCTCCTTGGGGTAGCACTTCCTCAGAATATGGGTTGCAGTAGTTATAATAGGATCCAGATTTTTACAAGATAAACAGTCCTAAGAAACAAAGGAGAACTACATTAAGAACAGCTTCTTACAACAATCTTCCCTGTCACACAATCCCCCAAAGCAGAGCCACTTTTCTGGTGAGAACATAATTCCCTTTACCATTCATGATTCACACCCACAAACCACAGCAAAACATCAATCTTGGTTTTCCAGTCCTATAAGATCTACAGGTTTACTCTTGAAATAATCTTGTCTAGTTATCGTTTTTCAATATGTCTTTTCAAATAGTTCCTAAATTCTGGAATATTCACAGATCAAGGAAACTGCACTGTGATTGTACCTCAAAATCATGTGGAAGTGCTGGACATACAGCTTCATACTGTTCACATTATTTCTCCTTCTTTTTTATCATTGAAGAAATACAACTGAAACAGCAAGACCTCAAGTTCCTGCAGTCCATCTCTTACAGACACACAGGTTAGCATGGACCTCAGGGGACTTCCATCCCTGCATGTCATTTGGGAGACACAGCATCTCCAAGCTCAGCTCCAAGTGAGGGTAGTGAGGGTACATTAAAGGAAGCTAACACAGGTAAAAGTAGCACTGAAGCAATATGGCTTTCAATATGGATTTAAAAATGCTTTGTGGAGCCCATGTGTATGTTTTGGCTGCCAAAACATGCCAAAATCTGTGCCTCTGCCCCTTCAGCACACTGTAGCCACAGTCATCATGCCAAAACTCACAGAGATAAACTAACACAGTTCACAGCACAATTTCAGGGTGTTCATGGTACACAATGCATTCTCAAAGAGAGCACTCCTGCTGTAATCTGTGGTTAAAGCATTAGGCCCAAGAGCTGAAAGATCACTATATATTATCTAATCATAAAATAATTAATAATTGCAGTATCCCATAATTTCTGTTGCTATAATCCAGAGGAGAAAAAAATAGACATGTAAGGAGTTTTTAGAGCCCAGGTATACTTTGAAGACACAGAATATTTTGTATTTTTTTGTTGTACTGTTGTGCAAGTGAGCTCCTCAGACTTTTGTTGCAAATAAAACAAAAAAAAATCCCCACAGAACTAAAGCAAAGTCCTCCAGGAACAACACAGAAGTGACATAAGTCTTCATACAACACAGTGTATGTCTTCAATAAAACAGTCAGGGACTTTGGATAAAGGAACAATACTGCTGCCCAAAAGCAAAGGAGTTTAAAACCAATGGGTGCAATTCTCAGAAAACCCAGCCCTCAGATTTGCCCAAATACAGCACAACCAAAGCACAGCCTCCATCAGAGTGACTGAGTCATAAGTGCAGTATCCTACTCAAGTTTTCACTTTGCCTCTCAGCATGTTTTCTTCATTGGTTTGGAACTAAGACTGAGCTCATCAGAACAGGAATGCAACTTAAATAAACAGCATGAATGTGGTGTAAGGCAAAAGAAAAATATTGCAATACATTCTACTACTATTTCATAATTTTGCATCCCTGTGGCAGAGATAAAATGGAACAACCAAGAGGGAAAAGAGATACTTCATGCCATTGTCTGACAGCCCATAGTAAAAAAAAAAAAACAAAAAAAAACCAACAAAAACCCCACCAGACAATCCAAACATTCAGCAGAACAAGGAAGAGGGCCAAAAAGAACATAAAGAACATAAAATGACCACTGGAACACAGCTCCTGCCTGATTAATCTGACCTCCTAGGATAAGGTGACTGTTTAGTGGTAGACTTGAAAGTGCTGAGTTAATGACTGGATTCAATCTTAAAGGTCTTTTCCAATCTAAATGATTCTGTGATTATAAAGTCCTTTATTATAATCAGGAACAGGAAAATGGTTGCATTGGGGTTCTTTTGGTTGTAGAGGATTCTACTGTTTTCTCATGTATGATTGAACAGCATTATAAGATTCAGTGGGATTAACCAGGATTCCTGTAGGGAGGATAGAAAAAAAAAAATCATCCAAAGCTGACATGCTTACAAGACTCACTACAAGAATTTTAATATGTATTTCTAGTTCTCTGGCTGTTTGGAACTAGGGGGAGAGAAAAGAAAATTATGAAAGCATCTCTGAGGAAAGTTTTATTATGGGTAGAGCAAACACCAAGAAGAACAGTTTCTATTTCTGTTTCAATTTATTCACTCCTTCCTACGGTTGCCTTTGTTTGCTTGTTATTAAAGGAAAGATTAGGAAAGTTTGTCTACATGTGGGAACAGGCTAATATTCTCAACAGACTACTAGTTTAGTTTACTAAAACTGATCTGTTTTTGCTAAAAGAGTGAACACAGGACTGTTTAATTGCCTGCCTTGGGACAACCAACTTAATTCATTGCCAAGTGAATTTAAATAGTCAAGAACAAGGCATGTTCATCCAGACAATGAACATCAGCACATGGAGTTACTCAATGATGCTATTTGAAAGTCATTTTTCTGTACAGCAAATTAGCTCACAAGTGCAAACAAGCCTTCAGATTCCCACAGATTCCCTCTAAGGTCTGTTTTCATTACTGCTCATAAAGTGCTCTCAGATTCTAAGGTAACACTGTTTACAAATAACTGAAAAATACTACATCAGTGTGTTGGAAAAGCCCTTTTTACTGACACCTGGGAAACAGACTGGAGACTGCTCTGTGTGTAAGCTATCCTATTTATTTTGTGGTGGAATAATGTGAATGAGGAAAAAGTAAATCCTTAGCTCAGAAAACTCATGTAAAGCTAACCTGGACTCAGAACTGCTTTTTAATCTCCACACTCAATCTTTTCTCCACTGAATTTGGAATAGAACAGATAGTATGCTATGTGATATATGGGGGGGAAGGAGGTTTCAATACGCAAGACAAAAGATAGTGATGCTGATGGATGCTCCTACTGGCAAACAGAGTGGAATATAGGACAATATTATCCTAGAGTAGCATGGGAAGGCTGAAGAGAAACAAGGCAAGTTTAAGAATCTAGATGGAAAAGTGATAAAATATCAAGATAACATTCCATGCAGCAGTCTCACCTAAAGCACATACAAACCTGTTTTCTTGTCTCAGAGTAGGCAGCTCTGTCACTGCACACAAAACCAGACAGTGCTAATGTGAATATACCATTTAACTGTCAGGAAAATCTAAGTGCTGCTAGGAAGAGGGAATGGGAACAGAAAGTACTTCCTTTCCATTAATGATTTCATTATCTATTTTTTTTTATTCCAGGTAGAAGTAGAATTCAAAATATCTTTAAATTCCCCTAAAATATCTCTAAACTCTACTCAAACAGAGCAGCAGTCACTTCTAATCCATGTGAGGTGACAGTTTTTGAATTATTGGCTCCTCCTGTAAAGAAATAAGCTTAAGGACTACTAAAAGCTCAAGTATTTCATCTGTCCATCAGCCCAGACAATAGGCAGCCAGAGAGGTGTCAGCTGAAAGCCAGCCTTGTAAATTGAATTTCCACTGGAGTTTAAAACAAATCCATCTGGGCAAAATAGTTTTCATTTCAATAAATATCTGTATAAGGAGGTTTAAAAAAAACCAAAACAAAATAAAAAACCAAAACCCACACCCTTAAAAAGTTCTAAAACTTTATAGCCACACTTTAACACTTTAAAAAACCTCATTAGCTGCTCAGAGTTTGGTCAAGTTTAATCACCACAGCATTCCATAAAAGCACTAAAATATTGACCACACACACAGTCATTGCTTTCCCAGTCAGGAGCTGTTTGTCTAGCCCTGTCTTTATCTCTCTCTCTTGCTACAGCCTGTTGTCCACCTCAGGAGACAGGATTTCCCATCTTTCTGGCATGGAAATCATGAAGATTTTCATGGCACAGCAGCCTCTACCTCAAGTTAGAGTAGGGAAGAGCATGAGTGAGACCTCCTAGGGCTGCCAGACTCCTGCCAACACTTCATGCCTTGGAGAGACACTGCAAGACTGACAATATCCCAAAGCAGTGAGAGAATATTGAGCTTTGAATATCTCAACCTTGGTTATTCCTTGTCCAAGGTCTCCCTAATAACACACACTGGGAAAACAAAGCAATCTGGAGGCCCCTGAAGCTGTCATTTCCACTCCACTTCTGCCCTTTGGAAGGATCAGCATTAGCAGTGTTTACTGGAGCCTTAGAATGTCATTTCCTGTTTGTTCACCCAAGGTGACCCCACGTTTGCTCTTCCCATGGAACTGCTCCCAGGCTGAGCTATCAGGAGGTGTTAGCTCAGAAAGCTCCATGGGCTGCGGAAGGTTCTAGAGAGGGAACGAGCCAACATCCACCCTCAAGCAGCTCTTTCCATCCACCCCATTCCCATCTCTTCAGACCAGGGATTTCTCATTAACAGAGGCCATAATCCTTTGGGAGGTCTGCTGGCTCTGGCCACCTCATCCTACCTAAAGGAAAGGCCAATTCTTCATGAGGAAAGTGAAGTGAAAAAATTCCAGAAGTCTCCCATATGCTGGTGGTAAGAAATGACTCACAGAAGAATCCTTAATGACAGTGATGGAAAAGGGGAAGGGAAAAAAACCACTGAATCATAAGGCAATGGATTTTTTAAGGGAAAAGTTTTTTCTTTCTGATGGTTCCAGAGATAATGAATAGCCAGTAAGAATGACAATAGAAACACTCCTATGGAATCATACTGGTGATTTTCTCTAAGTTCAAAGCAAGCTAAGGAAGCATTTTGCTGAGGGGCTGAGGAAACTCTCACTGTTCTGTACCTGCCTTTTCTATCCCTTATAGGCATCCCATCCACAGGACCACGGCATCTTTCTTGAACTCACAATGTTTTCACAAGACTAAAATTTAACCTCCTGAAAAAACTGTTGATGGGTGTTTCTCATTAGGAAAGGCTTGGCTAAATGAGCATTTTGTTTAAAAGGCTGAGTGGAATCATCTGGATATGGTAAAGGAAAACCTCACGAAAGACCTAAGCAATTTCCCTAGAAAGATACTGCATTATTCTTCAGGATAGGAAGTCCAAGCAGGCAGCAGGATACACAGGGAAAGAGAAAAGCAGCAGTAAAAGCATGAACTGGAATTACCATGCATCTCATAGAAATTAAGATTTGTTTTAAAACTAAACACTTCAGCTTTTCTGAAGTACTAACTGAGTAAAAAGTCAATAGTTCTTAATTTTATAATTTTTTTCATCTATATGTCCTATCCTGAATTTATATAATGATGGAATTTCCTGCAGTGGGATGTAGACCCCAGCCCTAACCACCAAATCACCACATTTAAACACAAAAAGCACCATTTACCTGCACACTTGTGAAAAGAATCTCCATTCCCCTGGAACCAAGGAAAGTCTCCCTGCCCAGCTGGATGTTGGTGATGTACTTTAGGCAGAGCAGGAGACCCCTACGAATGTAAATGTAGTTGTTGGAGACATCATTGCGGTGCCAGTCTTGGTAGAGTCTCAGCAATTCACCCAGGTAGCCTCTGTTCACTGCCCGGCGGCTGTTGGACTCTGAAAAGGAGAGAAAAGGCTGAATTAAACTCCTTCCCGATTGGTAATTGTGGATACTCAGTGCTTGAACTCAGACTTGAACACCTGCTCATTCTGGCTTAATGGTCTCAGTTAAAAAACCAATCTTTTACCTTTTTTTTAATATTTAAAATTTAATTTGCAGAACGTGACCCATGTTCTTGGAACAGTACACGAAAAAAAGCCAAACAAGCCACAACAGTGTCCTGCCTGGAAACAGGAACCCTCCAGATGAACCCAACCACAAGTCTGTATCTCCTTCCAACTGCTAATAAACCTAAATCCAGTTGCAGCACCACAAGATTTCCTGGAACTACCAAAGCTCCTGAGGACTGAGAAAAACTGAATAAAGTAAGAGTAGTCAACAGCATAAAACCTTCACACTGTGCTGCACATCAGTCCTGAGAGAACACCTTGCTGAGATCAACAAATTCAAAAAACCTTGTGGCTGTACAGTCCTGTCACAGCCAGAGAAATTATGTTTAACTTCTAAATGTATTCCCACAAATACCTACATAATGAAAGCCATGAATCAAGTGATTCTGGAAAACCACAGTATTTAAAAATTAACAAAACACCAACACGAGCAATAGCAGTTTGGCCTTCTTTTCTGTTGTTTTCTGGCTCCAAGATTTTAAAGGTCAAATTCAGATAATGTTTAAAGGTTACTGCATGGGCAAGAAAACTACAAAAAGGATTAAAAATTAAATTTATAAAAATATAAAAGGATATCTACAATATTCCCTTAATCATGTAGCTCCAGGATATCAGACTGAAAGGAGAATATGATAAAGCTTGTGATATAACACAAATTCTGCTGAGTTTCTAAAACACATCCCTTCACCCACTGCATTCCTTGCCCTGGCCCTCAGGACAAACAGGAAACCATACAGGACTCCAGGCTGCCTCACTTTAAACCAACCCTGCCTAAATTTTCCTGACTGGTCCTGACAGTCCTTGCTGTGACACACATTAAAAGCTGTCAGGAGCTCAGTAATCAACTGGGGGGCCAG
This sequence comes from Cinclus cinclus, assembly GCF_963662255.1. Classification (NCBI taxonomy): domain Eukaryota; kingdom Metazoa; phylum Chordata; class Aves; order Passeriformes; family Cinclidae; genus Cinclus; species Cinclus cinclus. Next base: position 15,051,715 of record NC_085058.1, read on the forward strand.
GTAGCATATGCAGGGCAGGAGCTCAGCTCTCCGAATGCCAAGGAGCACTTGAAGCTCACAGCAGATGGCTCCTGGTACAGCTGCTCCAGAGCTAGTGGGCTCCAATCCATTTCCACTTCATTAAACAAAAGTGCCACAGCCTCTCACACCTGGAACTTTAAAGTCATCAGTGGGGATTCAGGGGACAGGAGAAGCAGCTAGAGGTTAAGTGAGAGATTAGAAAGATGCTGCCTGAAGAAAATCAGCAAGAGAAGCTATGGAAGGAATAAGCAGGAAGCAGTATGGGCAGCACACCTCAATTCCAGTGATGGAGTAGATGGAGCCATTGGAAAGGGGAAAGAAGTCACCTGAACACGTATCAGTATGCTCTCTGCATTAGATTAGCAAACCCTTACCTGGAGGAGGGATTGGAGGGTTTCTCCGCAATTTCCTCTACCATTGGCACCAACCAACACCCCAAACACAGGTTGCCAACCCATTTTAATGCTGCTCTGCATGTTCACAACACCCTGCTGCCATGCCCCTGCACTGACCTGCTGGTCCCACAGCAATTCCAGTCCTACACAGCTCTGCCCAGGCTCCCACACCTGAGCCTGCAGCTCCCTAGCACTGCCTCCCCTTGCTGGTAACCACCTACACTAACTCTGCATTCTGAGGTCCAGAGGTTGTCAGCATGGAGAAGGTCACCCTCCTCATTTGACCTTCATTCTGTATTTCTGTTTTCTATTTGATTCTCTGTGAGAAAACTTCAATTGCTTGAGAATCCCTTATCAATCCCAATGATTTTATTCATGATTTCCTGTTAATCCTCAACCAGCTGTCATGTTTACTAACCTGCAGGATGACTAACCCTTTAAATCAGTCAATCTTCCTTGAAGAATTACTCAGGAAGCTCTGTAAAAGTCAATAAGCGTATAAAACACGACAAGAAGAAGAGAGCTGGGGAGCATAAGGCAGGGACAATTTAGATCAGACTCAGAGCTTCCCTGAGCTGCTTGGGGACAGATGAAATTGGACTAGATCTAGGGTTTTATAGCCTCTAGCACTCAGAGCTTGAAGTCTAAGTTTTCTGTGTCAATGTCAATAGGAAGAGGGAAAAACTGGGAAGCACTGTGTGTAGAACCTCTTTGGGAATTTATTGAAAAAAAATAAATTCTCAGTGTGTTTGTGATCTTTTAAGACAGATTTCCACATTTGAATCTGAACTCCATAGGGACCAGAACACATAACTGCCCTATGCTTTAGATTTAGTACTCCTTGAAAAGCATGGAGGAAGGTGAGCAGAATAATTTTGCTGTTTCCTCACATGTTTTCTGTAGTACTTACCACGTTCAGGATCAAAACAGTCTCTTCAAAATAAAGCTGAGAGACTCTATTCTGTGAAAAAGAAATGGAAAGGCAGGACTACAGTTTCCTGAACCCTTTGATCAGAAGCAATGAGAATTAATTGCTGAAGGGGCAAAAAACACATTCATTTTGTTTCTCCTGTCTGATTTCATTGATTCTCTTCTGCTCTCCTATGCTGTCAGTGTTTTTCTTTATTTTTTCTTCTATTTTTTTCAGTTCTATAGTCAATAAAGTAGTGAATAAATGAAAGAGGAAGTATGCCAAGATCTCCAGAAGGCAGAATGGAAAAAGGAGGCCTCCCCACCTGTCTGTGTCTGTTGGTCTCTCCATCTAGGGATACACCAGCATGGGTATCTATCTATATTTTGGCACAAATACAGATGGTGAAAATGAATCATACAGGTACAAGCAGCACTGCACAGATTTGTAGGCAGCAAGAATCACCCCTCCTGGAGTGAGTGCGTACGATCTGTGTGGTAAGTGGCAAAATGTCCTGTCTTTTGACCCTCCTCCTGATATTCTTTAGTTAAGCCCTTTCCTTCTCCCTGGTTATGGTCAGTGGCCAGTGAAAGTGGAAGTTTTCCTACCACACAGCTTTCAGAGGTGCCCAGGGATGGTGCTTCCTATTTTGAGTGAACTGAAGGGATTCATATTTTGTGAGGCCATGAGTGGAAACTCAGCACCAAACCCAAAAAAAACCTATTTTGGCTATAGACTGGCCTGATCAGTGGCCAAAGATGCACTAACAGCAAAAATCTGAGTACATATCAACCACTTCAAGCTATAAATATCTGCAGCCATCAGATGAGCTCTCCCTCTGTGGCAGCTGGACGTGTAGCACTGACCTCCCCTTGAGCAGAGACAGCTCTCAAGGTTACCCCTCAAGGCTGAAGGATCCCTTGCCTGACACCAGACATGGATGGGCTGGTAAGTGACATTTTTTGCATGTGTGTGACATTCAAGACATATAGTGAACTTATGTGATCAACATGTATCCCATTCTAACCTTCAGTGTAGTAAATAGTAGAGTATTGCCCTTCAATTCATCTGTACTTACTAAGTATTTTACATACCCAGGTTTATTGATTAAAACTAAACTAACTACTGGAGCAATCTCTGACTCTCCCCATGACAGTCTGTCTTCCTACTCTTGTTCTGCATCTTTGACAGGTTAGCACTGTCTCACCACCCTAACCTGCCCCTGGAATCCTATTTTCCTTGCAAGAGCTCCACTTCTGCCTGACGAGACCAGGGTGAAAGGAAAACATTTGATGCTTTCTTAGTTTCCCACATTTCTAGACCTGCCCCTCCATCTGAGGCTGTTCATCAGTGAAAGCTGGAGCACTGCAGCTCAGAACATGGGACCTGAATCACCTGTGCAGTTCACCAGAAACATCTGACATGAATCTCCAGCCAACAAGCAAAAGCCTCAAACGGTTAAAGCTGCATCTAAATTAGCAAGAGGATCTCACTAGAAAGAAATCCCCAGTTTCAGGGGAATTCTTGTTCTGTGGTGAGGGTCTGAAGTCAGGTTTTCAGTCCAGTAGATGAAAGCTTCACAACCACCACTGCTACTGTGGACATTTCTGAAGCCCTCTTTGCAATCCAGTCCCTTTTGAAGTGTTTGCCAAGAACACAGGTACCACTGGAAAACATGCAGTGTATTTAATCACAAAACTGAATTTCAGTCAACCTGAACTAGGATGAGCAATGCACTGCTTACCAGGCAGAACAAAGAGATATTTATCTTTCTGTCTATCTGCTTAAATCTCTTTGTTGATGCCACTCAGCTGATTCATTATGCCAAGAACATACATTGCTACAGCTTAGAGATAAGAATACTTTGCTAAATTAACCCTATGGCCCCTAAAGCAGTGAAAGGAATAAGAAAACTTCCACCTTCCCCACTCTGCTCTAGCAATGAAAAATGCAAGATATGTCCTACAGCAAAGAGAACACAGCTGTTTTAGTCAGTCATTTAGAGAGTTTAGTCAGTCATTTTAGTCAGTCATTTTCGCAGAGAAAAGCAAAAGGGCTCTCTATAGAAACAAAAGTAATTGTTCCCATGAAGAAATCGAGTCACACATGAAGTGCTGGCATCACCTCAGACCCAGTGACCACTACAGCAAGAAGGTAGTATTACCTCAACTCCTGTTGGAAGCCAGAAAACTACCCAGTAGTTTTGTCCTAAACAGTTGCCCTTTTTACCTTTGAATCAGTTTCACAGTATCTTCTGGTCAAAACTCATCAAAAAACCAAATAAAATAAAAAATACAATTGTGCAAAAAAACTACAGTGTGATTTTTCTGACTGAAGTGGTTTGAAAGGGTATTAATAAGAACACTGGAATTTGGAAGACTTCTTCAAATTCAGGCATTGAATTTTCACTGATCATCACTGGAGGCACAAACATTGCCTATGCCAAGAGAAGGAGGTAAACAATCATTATTAAGAATATCAATAGAGAATGATGCAGCTCCTCAACACTTAGTTTTCATTAAACCCACCCTGAGAGGCAAAATATCAGGAAGTTGCCATGCCCCAGGAGATTTCTCTGGAGCACTGAGTTACTTTCCGTTTGGGGTATGTCTATGAATGAAGAGTCGTGGGGAAGGGAATATAAAGGACATGGAAAAATTATCTTCTTTCCCACAAAGTGGCTCTTCTCAAAGAGATAAAAGTATAGAATCAAGATTGTTTGCATTCTGAAATTCAGGAAGAGAGGACAGACACAATGCTTGGTTCAGATTATCATGAAAGCAACTGCAAAATTCATCTCTGATCAAAATACCCAACAAGATGTGACCATGGATTTGGAGCCAGACTGACACTGGAGTTTGAATCCAGAGATGGATAACAAAGACTTCAACTTCCGATGAGAGATGGGCACTTGGTGCATGAGGTAAATCCCAGGCATTGTGCTGTTTGCTACAGGAACTGGGATGGTTTAACAGTGGGGTATTTCGACTCGAGATCAAAGACCTGCCTCACTAGATCTGTTGACAAGCATTATGGATTCAGCTGTAGAGACTGCAGGACTAATCTGCTGCTGTGCTAGAAGATCACCTTCTCTTCTTCAGAGTTACTTACCCCTCCTTGATGCCAACATAAAAGGAAAAGAGTGACAATGATTATTTTATCCCAGCAGCCACAAAATATAATTCTTATGGTTCAATAAAAAAATTAAATTAAATAAAAAAAGAAGTGGACCAAAGGTTAGATAAAGGTTAGTTGATGGAAGAAGGGGAGGAATGAGTAGGATATAAGAAATGAAAGGCTGTGGGAGAAGGCAAGAAAGATAAAGACAGCAAAAGGAGGAAGATTTAGAAAGAGCGAAGGGAAAGGTCATCAGCAGAAACTGCTGTTAGCACACAGAATTGTCTTGATGAAATAAGCACCATGAGGAGGTCACCACAACCTGTCTTTTTAAATTGCTCATTGCAATTTTACTAGAAAAGCCTTGCACCATGAGCCCTGCCCATTTCCCCAGCCTTTTCCCTCAATATCCCAGCCAATGCCTCTGAGACCAGCTTTAGCTAATTTCCTTAAAGACATGCAAGCCGGTAATTCTGGGAAGCACAGATAGTCGGGAATAACAAACACGACCAAAATTAGATTAAAATAGCCTGCTGATAAACAAATTACTCACCCAAAATACACATTGGACTAGGCACGGTGGGGATCCCTATAATCACATCGCCACCGTGTGGCTCCTGCTCCCTCACATCCCCTCCAGCCTCAGCACCCCGGCTTGGCTTTGTCTGTGCTTGGACAGCAGGTGTCCAGTCTGATCCCACTGCCCCCGAACTGGGAATGGTTTGCCTGGTTTATTCTGGGGTTTGGGTTCTCTAAAAGCAATAGATCCCATGGCTAAGAGTGCCCTGGAGAGCATCCCGTGCCTCTGAGTGCTGCCCAAAAGGCTCTAGCCCCTCCACACTTGGGGTCTCAAAGACACAGGAATGCTTCACAATGAGCTCCTCGGGCCTTAATACAGACCTGAATCAAGATATGAAGACATCTGCACAGAGATGAAGTAGAGCAAAGCCAAAGGAGACTGGAAAAAATAGTATCGTCACTCTGGGACAGAGAGAGGAGACTTCAGGAAAGTTGCAGTGCCTCACCACATCTCAGTTTATCTACAGCTGTCAGGATCTGTCTCCTCTTCCCCACCCTGGCCTGTAGTGAACAAACTAGAAACTAGAAGAAGGAAGAATGGACATGAGTAACACCACAGAGTTTGACTATAGCATCAAAATGAAGAACAAAAAAAACCTCCTGATGCTCTCACAGCAATTCAGCACCACTTTAGATATTTGCCAAGCAGAATGTTCAGCCTTTATTATATAGTCAGAGTTAACATGGTGGAGAGAAAATAGATACTAAAAAAGCAGCAAGGCAATGGAGGAAGACCTCACTGGGAGCTGTTTGCTGCATGGATGTGGACACGGCAGGTGGAAAACAGAAATTGGGAGAGCAGAACACAAGGATTGGTAAAATACTCTGGATTTTTGCAAAGAGATAAGTTAGGAGGGAGAGACTAGCTGATGATCAGACAAAAAAAATGTCTTCTCCATATCAGTAATCTGAGTTTTCACAGATAGAAAGATAGCACAGATAGCACTTCCATTAGAAGGGACTTAAACTTCTACTTCTCCATTATTCACCATCTCTTTGATTATCACTGCACGGCAATCACTGAATACAGGACAGTCAAGGGCTCTCATCTCTCACTGGGCTTCAAAGAATTTCTTCCCTGTTGTGGATGAAGCACAAGTTTGCTGTGTTCCATCACTCAGACCTTCTTATACTTCCCCCTCTGAAACACAGCAGCAACAATTTCCCAGGTCCATCTGGATTGGTAATTTTTTCTTATGCTGGGGTCTCTTCTCCAGGCATACCTTGCTTCTTGCAGTTATGCACCTGATAAGTGAGCATTTAGCATCAGCTTCTGTTAGGAAGGAGACAGAAGCCAAACATTTTCTAGCCAGCCCATGGCTCTGCAGGTGGACAAAGCCTCAAGTAGAGCTTCTGGAAGCCTGAGATGAAGATGGATGTTTCTGAATCCATCAGGGAGACACACTGCCATCTGCTTGCTTCCTTTAAAACTGCTTTCTCAGTGCAGCTCTGCTAAAAGCAAGAGGGACACTGAACCTCCAGCACAGCCCCATGTATAACCCTGATGCCCTGGATCACTTTGGGCTGAAGCACTCAACGACAGGCCTACAGGACACCCCCAGAATGGCCATGTTCTTGTCCTGTCTGTCTCACAGCCTTCAGCACCATCAAAATACAATCTCCCCACCATTCCCAGCAAGCAGATTACTGGAATTCTCAAAAAAACTCACAATAATCAGTCCATCACTTCGCTACTGGAACACTTTCCAGGATTCCTGCCTTCTGTATAGTTCATATCTAAACTAAAACTAAACATTCTCAGGTGCTTTGCTGTGTAAAATTTTACCCCTGTTTTCATAAGCAATTTTCAAGTGCTGTAGCATTCACCAGATTGATCCTTAACTTTCCAAGAACCTCTGCACCACTCAAATGCACTGAGACCAGGGCCAAAAATATGTTAACTGTGACAAAGAAAGATGTCCTGATGCAATCCTGAAAAAGAATTCATTGCATTTTCAAGCACAGTGAATTTATCTCAAGAAACCAGAGCTGTTTGTCACATCTCCTGACCCACACTTCCCAAAAGACACAACCTGCTCATTTGTATGCAGCTACCAGAGCAGTCTGCTCCAAAAGCCTGGAGCTTCTCATGCCCTGAACCACAGGACAAGGAGAAAACTAGAATACATTCTTGGCCACTCAGAACTGCAGAAATCACCCTAGTTCAGTTCAGGCTGACTTCTGGTACATGATGCTCTATTTGATTTTACAGTAACAGCACTATCTCCTAAATTCCTGCACCAGTACCTTAAAAAAAAAAAAAAACCCAACAGAAAAAAAACAGAAAAAAAAAAACCTGAAAATACTGAAAATAGACAATGTATTTTCTTAAAATCACTTTACCATTCACAACCAAACAACATTGCTGTTATTTGCATCCTTTTCTCCCTTTCCATGGAAGAAACAACAAATTGGGAAAGGCAGTAAGTATTTGTCACCAGTTGGAAAAATTCCCCATTTCTCCCATTGTACCAAGCCCCAGGACAACCAATACTCTCTAAATACTCAAAACAAAGGTCCAGCCTGGCTCCCTGAGCACTCAGGGTACCATCTCCCATAGGGCTGGGGATGCTCCAAGAACCAGAACTGGTACAGGAATCTCTTGCACTACGCCTCTTTCCTACACATTGCTCTTTGGGACCAAAGGATGAGGGAATACCAAGGGAGAATGAGAATCAACAGGATCATTCTGTCCAGCAGCACAGCACAAAAAGGAAAGTCAGAAAGAACATGAAGAAAAAAGCTTACTTGATTTCAGCAGAGCTGCCAGAGCCCCAATGGCTGCCCTGGGGAAAGAAGAGAGATGGAGAAATAATGTCAATTTCTTCAATAATTTTTGTAACCTTCATCTTCACCGTCTTCTGGGCCAGGCTTCCCAGATGGTCTAAGCTGACAGCTTATGATGGACTTTGACAGAATTGCAATGTTTTACACCAACAGAGGATCCAGCCTCTGCAGCTGACTCAGTTATTCTAAAAGACCATTAGCCCTCTAGCTTTACTGTTACACTGATTTGTAGTGACCATTAAAATTTAAAGCAACACCCACAAAGTGATCTAACAAGTCTTCAAACTGCTGCCCCAGAGCTTTTTCTTTGTTCCAGAGACTTAGCAAATGCCCACTCCAGACACAAGTGCTTCAATCTGCATCAGCAGATAACTTCTGTATCAAGCTGGGACATCAATGTCAATATTTACAGCAAAATCCCACTCCTTTGTCTACTTTCCCAAAACAAGCGTCACCCCCTATCCTCCCTCCCAGCTATAACTGAAAACAAAATTGAGGTTTTTTTAATTGAAACCATATCTTGCATTGCAGAGTTATGTAGAGCGCCCCTCTCAGAGGAGGACAGGCAGGAAAGGTGCTAAAGCTCTTTAGTAAAACTGCTTTCAGTGAGTAAAGGCAGGGACAGACATTTCTAAGGAACTTCTGTGTCATTTCACTGTGCAGGTAAGCAAGTGAACCTGCCTGAGCCAGCACAGCACTGTGCTGTGGTTTGACTGGGAGCTGGTCACTGACATTTGCAGCTTGAGAAGCTGAACTGAGACATCATTGTTCCCTAACTTCTGGAGGCAAGTTCCTTCTTCATGTGGTAAAATCTCCATCCCACTTGTCTCACAGAAGACTTTATTTTCCAGTCATGTTTTGCTGGAGCAAGATCCCTGGTTTAGTGCTGTGAAGTTTCAAGTGTCCAGAGCTGATTCAATAAATACAGTTACAAAAACCTCCATGTGCAATGATTCCTTAAAATGTAATCTCTTTACAAACCAATCCCCAAATAAAATTGCATTAAATTCCATACTGAGCCAATTATCATCCTGCAGCAAATAAATATTTTTTGTCACCAAGCTCCTGTTCATGGTGTGTCCTAACAGCAGCTGAGACCAAGAGTCAAGAGCTGGTTCTTGCTAATACTGGGTCAACATCTCTATCTAAAGTCATTTTTTCATCATGAATCTGTCAGAGTGCAACAACAGCTTTACAAACTGCAAAGAAAATACACTCAAATATAGACAGAACAGGAAATCAGTAGCTAAAAAATCTCACCAGTGGAAGCACAGTCGTGCTTTCATTACTTCCTTAGCTCCAACTGAACAGCAATCATTCAGGTGGTGGAGGAGTAATGTCATCCCCCAGCTATTCAGCCTGCTCAGAAAAGGAACACTACATCTACTGATCACTCAGTCTCTCCCCAGTTTTAAAGACTGGGACAAAGTAAACAACTCTAAGCAAGTTAAAATTCCACCCAGAGCATCTCCCAGATCTCACACTCCAGTATGTGTCTTTAAAAAGAGACTGCTCTGCATAGCTGTATTTTACAGGCCTAATGTGATGTCTCAATCACCTGGCAGAGCAGCAGAGCAATGAAGGAATGACCAGAGTATCTCTGGCTCCAAGCAGAAGAGTTCTCAGAATTCCCTCCAGGAATCTGTTTTATGCTGTAGGTGCTTATGAGCATTGCTAAGAGTTTCAGCAGAGCTACACTATTTTCATAAAGACAACAGCGCCAGCAAACCTCCCATCAGATAATAAATCAGCAAATCTGGATCTTCCAATACATTTTGGCAGGGTTTGTGAACCACACTGTATGCAGACAACTTCATTCATCCTCAAAGGATCCCAGAATTCCCAAAGCACATTCTCAGTCCAATCTCCTGTTCCAGCTGTCTAGGTAGGGCCTAGGTGCAGGCCCAGTAGACTAACTCCAAAGATAAGCATTGCTTTAGAAAATATTTTGAGAGAAAAAAAACCTAAGAGACATGAGGATAAACCATAAAGCAGGTAAAATAAGTTAAAGTAAGGTAAAATAAGAGATAAAACAGACTTATCAAGAGTAGACCAAACCAACCTAACTTGGTATCTTTCTTTGGTAAGAAAACCAACTACTTCTACACAAGGGAAGTGTGGTAGATCTAATTTATCAGTACTTCAGTAATGCATTTGATATGGTGCTACACTGAAAATTATTAGCCAAGCTGGAGCACATGGGGATTAATGCAAGAATTACAATGTGGGAAAGGAACTGGTTAAAGACTCAATGACAGGAGTTGTGCTGAAAGAGGAATTATTAGTCTAGAGGGAACTTGTGTGGAAGTCCTCAAGGATCTCTTCAGACTGATCTTAGTTCAGCTTTTCATTAATAACCTTGGCACAAAAAAAGTCAGAGTATACTAACAAAATCTGCTGACCGTGTGAAGTCAGGAACTGCTGCCAATAGCAGGGAGTTCAGAATATCATCCAGGAGTAACAAGATGTTCTTGAGTTCTGAAGAAAGAGAAATGTGATGAAATGTAATAGTCAAAGTGCAAGGTTAAGCATTTAGGATTTAATAAGGATTACCGTTATGAGCAGGGGCTCATAATTTGGAAATGAGTAGAAGGACACCCTGGATATATGAACCCATTAAGGGATAAGGACAAGCATAACCAGCAGGGTGACAGCCACAAAAAGGACAGATCAGGTCTCAGAAAACCACTGCCAGTGGAGAAGGGAACATGGATGTTCTCAAAGGTTTCACCTGAACAGAACACCTCTGTGCAGAACTCAGAAGGAACCATGCAGAAACGTGCCAAGGAAATCATTATGGTAGCAGAGACATAACTCATTAGGAGTCTTAAAGATCACAGTTTAGTCACCTTAACAAAATGATAGCCAGGAGATAACTGAATTGTTTCCCCTCTCCCCTCTGGGTGGCAGAGAAGTAAACACTGAGGAAAGCAGACAGATACTTAGGCTGAGGAAAAAAATTTGGCACTAGGACAAATGGATATAAAATGGCCATGAATAAATTTAGCTGGAATTGAAAGGATGGATTTTAAGCACTGGAAAATGAAGGCATGAAACATCCTCTTGGCAGCAATGGGACAAACAACCTAATGACTTTGAAAAGGCAGCTTGGATAGCCAGGCTCAGTTGCCAATGAGGAAAGGGTCTGAGGAAAGTGACCCAGGAACGACTGTACCCCTATAACCTTACATTTTAAACATAGATATAATGGGAATGAAATGAGAAGCATGTATTCTAAGTGCAGAGTTAATCAGCCAGCCCAGAAAAGAGCAGCTGCATCAGCTTAAGATGGAAGTCCAGAGTCCAGTGTCCTGTGGCCAACAGTGCCATGGAAAGCATTCAAGGCCACAGCAGAAACAAAGTGCTAGGACTTGCAGAACAGGTTCAAACTCCAACAGCTTTCAGTCCAGAGATCCCATAAACTAACAATGGTGCCTTTGGGAGGGGTTTCAGCTCTTCACTGATTTTGCTTCCATATATTTGCCTGAGAACTTCTGAACTTGTGTAAAATCTTAGCATTCATAAATATCCTGGAAAAGGACTTCACACCTCTATTGTATAGAGAATCACATACCTGCATTTGTTTTAAGTCTGGACTTTCAATCAGCATTGTAATTTGCACATTAAGTCAGGTGTTAGCACCCCCAGAATATTAGTCATCTTTGATGCTGAATAAAATCAAACACACAAAACGCCCTACGGGAAACAATATATCATAGAAGAGGACTAGAAGCAGAATGGGCTTTCACTGAAAGCCGTAGCAAGACCATTGAAGCATCAGTGAAGCTACAGCAAGCCAGGCAAATGGTGTTTGTGATAATACCAGCACCTCTCAGCACCATATGGCAAATCAACAGCATCTTTGCTGGCATCAGGGGATATAATGAGATGAGTAAGCCTGGGACAAGAAGACAGAGAGAGGAGTTCATAAACTGTGCACAAGAGCAAGGACAGGGCAAAAGGAAGATGAGAATAGGAGGAAAAGTTTAGGAGCACAAGAAAGATGACTTGATGAGCCATATGCCAGACCAGAGAATTTGACAGCATGCCCAGAGCAAATCTCTGCATTTGTCTCAAGAAGGAACGGAGGGGAGATGAGGGGGAGGGGGAGGGATTAAATCATTAAAAAAACTTGCCAAATCTGTCCAGATGCCTTCTTCTGATTTTTCTGTTTTCTCTGAAAATACATTAGCTAAATCTTAGCTGTTTTGTCAAGTCCAGTGTATCCCGAAGGAGACTCAATTATATATTAACAAAAACAAAGTATAAATAAAGTTGCACTATCTTGTAAAGCATAATAATAAATGCTGCTCCATAATCAGAAAACATTAAAACCTCCCTGTAGTAGCAGTCAAGACAGCCACTCAAAAGAATGGAAAATTTTGAAGTGTTTCCAAGTCAGCAGCTTGGATATCTGGGCAAGAGTACAACTAGCAGACAGACAGACAAATGCAGCTTCCAGATCCTGTGCTTAGGAACCAGGAGGAACAACAAAGAAAAACTCCATGACCCAAGCCAAAGCACAATTGGATTAGACAGTAAAGCCAGGCTGTTAAAGAGCCTGGACAAAGCAGCCCTGTGCCTAGGTTACCCTTTCAGATCTGAGCTGCCAGGATACTTTTTTGCTGGAAATCACTTCAGGCAGAGGAGCCTGAAAACCAAGATCTCCTCTGTTTTCTTCTGCACTCTAATCCCAGCTCACAGCACAAGGCACTCTGATGGACAACCCCGTGCCTGTTTCTGTCTCTTGAAGAAAACAGGACTCCTGAAAATACAAAACCCCACTCCAGAAGAGATACAGGGTTGACTGCAGAGAAGGATTTTAAGACTCACAGAACATAATGATGGTGCAAAACCACCCAGGACTAGCCTGGAACTATGAACAGGGGACAGCAAAGAAGCCAAAGACTGAACAAAGAAATTAACCAAAAGAGCTCTGCAGATCAGCCCCCAAGTAACATAACCATCCTTCCTTCTGTGAATTTGTGTCTTCTACACACTAAAATACAGAACACCCTCTTCAAATTATTGAATGAAAGCTAGTGACTTGGTGCTCTATAATAAACCTCTTCAACCTGATGCCTAATTCCTTACAGCAATCTCACTTGGATGATAAAAATATAATGCACTATTTTTACAGAAATGTAAGAAAAGTTTCTGCCCTGGCAGAACCCATGTTGCACAACTCCTCCTGCCCTTCACCCTGCTATTTCTGTCATGCTATTGCTGTCATGTTTCTTTATACCTCAAGCAGAGTGGGGAAGGGACCCTGCAATACATGTTTGTACAGCACCTTCTTGCACAATGGACCCCCGACTCAGAGCTCAAAGCCCCTAAGTTTCAACAGCCCCTCTCTCCAGGCAGAATTAAGTGTCCTCAGGTGTACACATAAACCTGGCTGTATTTTGCCTCAGACCCCTGGGACTTGTACTTAACTACTGGAATTTATACAGCCACAGAACCACTCACTGTAAAGAAGATTTCACATTTGACAACTGAGAGATGTTCAGAAACAACACACAGGCACCACAGCTATAGGTGCTTTATAAATCCTACCAGAAGGTAGATATCTGAGGCAGTTGCCTTGAAAGTCATTTCCCTCATGGCCCAGAAATACAGATCTGAAATATGCAGGCACTTGTGTAGCAATTTGTTTTAAGGACTTAAAACCAGCAGTTTCACAAGCCTTGGAAATATGGGTGGGGAAAAGCTGCTGGCATTTTCAGAGCCATGCTAGTCTAGGACTTATGCAAAAACACCCATCATCTTGTCCTCTTTAATTCCAGCTTGTTAGCAAGGCATTAAAACTTCCACTGAAGGCAAAGTTTGCATACAGTCTGCAATGTCCCACACATTGCCAACAGGTGGAGTTTGGAGATCCAGCTGTTGTGTACAGATGTGCTTCCAGTGTAATGCTGAAAGATGAGAGGACAAAACCCACACACTCCTTTTCCAATGGATACATCCATTCCAGTGACCAGCATGTCTCAGTTCCCAGGTTCGGCTCAAAGCCTTCACTGCAGCTTCTTCAAAACATCTGACTGCTGTGGAGCCTGCCAAGCTAAAACCAGTGAAGAGGTACAGCCTCCCAGCCTCTTTCATCTCTGCCTTGCAGAAAGAAGAGTGACTCCAGGCTCATCCTCCAGGCATCCTTACAAGTCTCCTACTTTTTCTTGTGTACAAGTACAGAAGTGGAGACAGCTGTATCCTAAAAAGTCAAGCTATTCTTTACAGCTCTAAATTAAATTAGCTTCAAAGTAGTAACAAAGAAGAGCAAGGTACATGAAATACAATTAAAACCTTGCCAAAAGAATGCCCAGGTTTTCCTTACAGTGCAGTGCAGAGCTGGCACTGCCTCCCCAGGCAGAAACCATACCTCAGAATATTATGTCAGCTCCCTCTCCAGGGTCAGATGTCACAAATGGGGCTGAGGCAGGCTCTGACAGCTTGTCATTCACATCAAGATAAAGGGGCTCGAAGGTTCACAATCAGACAGAATTCTTAACAAATTCATCACCCAGGCAGTTCCAGGGTGACAGTGTGAGAACCCAGCTTTCCCACCCCAGGGTCACATGTGAGGGGACTGGGAAACAGGCTCAGTACTGTCCTTGACTGATTAAGAGGAGTGGTGAGGACACTCATCTGCTTACAAGCACCAGCAGAGTCCTACAGAACATTTCATACACACTTAAAGTGTGTCAGGGAATGTGGTTAAATCCCCCTCTTTCCCCCAGGCAGCTGTCTTCCACTCCCAGTCCAGTTACCACTCAGTTCAAAAGAGCCTGATGTTCTCTTGGCTCACTCCCTAGCTGTCATTTTATTTGTAGCTCACCCATTCCCAGCAGCTTTTGCTCTGGAAACCACAGGGATTGACATGAAGACTCTGCTGACAGGAGAGTGTGTTCTCCACACATGGGGGAAGACACCCAGCCCCATTTTTTTTACTTCTGGATCATTCAGCCTTAAAATTTCCTGAGTGCTGTGTACATTCAGAGTAAGGGCAGGGAGAGGGAAGCAATCCATGCACCTTGCTTAGGGCAAGATGAAGTCAAATTACACTTCTTAGTGACATACCCAGGAATCCTAGGCTCAAATCTCAGCAGCACAACTGGGACTTCTTTCATTAAAAAAAAACAAAAAAAAAAAAAAAAAAAAAAAAAAAAAAAACAAAAAAAAAAACACTCAACTGGAGGTGCTTTGCCACTAGAGAGTCTCTGATGGTGAACAATTCAGGGAGAGTTTGGGGGTACCCAGGGGTTTATGATGCCAGAAAAATAAGGCTGCACACTGCTGCAAAACCACTGCAAGATTTTCATTTTATGAATACTCTCAATTACTGGCTGTGAAACATCCAAGGGCAGCTTGTGTTGCTGACAGTCCAGGTAGAGAAGTATCTAGCACATCACTGCTTGTGCCCAGAGCTATTGGAGAGCATAAAAGGGAGGCTGGTTTCAATGCAATCAAGGCTAAGAGCTGTAGCTCTTCTTGACTGCTGGTTAGCACAAACCATCTCTAAGGCAGCAGTAATCTCAGGGTACAACATCTTTCAAAAGCACTTTGTAGTGAAAGGTTCCCTTGAGCTGTGTTTTAAATAGTCACCTTTCCTGGATGGAGCTAGGCTGCTGCAAAGGATGGAAATTCATTTCATCTTTTCCTGTGGTTTTCAGAATTTTGAGGTCTGTTTTGTTTGAGGGTTTTGGTTGGTTGGTTGGTCTTTTCAACCAAAGAAATAAACCCCTTTCAGAGAAGCTAATTTTACAAATGTGTACAACATAAGAGACTTAAAAAGGACATGAATTATGAAGCTGAAGCACTGAGAAAGCATCATCTTCCTTGATCTCTTCCAAGAAAGAAGGCTGAGTTGTACAGAAGCCTTTTCTTTAAGCAAAAGTCAGATGTTTCAGAATAAAAGAAGGAATGACTTCTATTGAACACAAGATAAAAAACTCCATTCTTTTTAATCTAATGGTATTGTTTCCATATTACAAGGCCCTAGAAATATCCATCAGTTTGAGTTTATATTGCACTTCTCTTCCCCTCTGGTCCTACTCAGATGAAGCACATCCATAAAGTCCAGCCAAAGGAAACTCAAAGTTTAAAATCTCTAGGGAAGAGGGCTGGATTACAGAGGACTTTTTGAAAATGCCAGAGCAAGAAGCTGTTTCATGCAGCAGGTACAAGTGCAAAAAGATGAAAATAATCTATGAAATTAACCTTCCTGTATGCACTTATTAATCCCCATGTGCTTCCCAAGGAGGTATCACTTCCCCTGTTATGCACACAGATCAGATGTTTCTATCCATTATTCTTACCAAATACCAAAGAATGGTGAACAGAGTTAGACCTGCCTGAAAAGCTCACATGCAAGTGCAATTGCAACAAAATATGCAGAAGAAAATGTGCAGCATAGATCACCAAATATTTCCTGCTTTCCAGCTATTCCCACTTTGCAACCTTTCTAACAATTGTGGTCCCTAAGAACATTCACACATAGCCCTCCAGCACTAAATTTAGTGAGAACTGGGCACTTTACAGTTTGTTGGTCCTAACTGAGGCTGCCAAACAGGAACATGCTTGGAAATGCTGGGGAATTCATTTGTATGCCACACGTGCACACAATACTGAGCTTAATTGGCACTATTAAATCAGCCTCAAATTGAGAACAATGCATAAACATGCTTCAGAATCACAAAGTAACATTCTCTTACAGATTCACAATCAGCATCTTGACCTGAATTTAAAAGGCATTTTTATGTCTAAACATGCAGGTAGCACTCAACAGGATTTTGCAAAGCTCCTTTGTATGCCAAGGTCAGAACTACCTTTTAACTGTACAGGTTAATCCATTAACCTGCTGAGAGGCTTTTCTTTTATGGCTACACTCCCTTTCATCTTCACATGTTTGAATATCTCTGAAAATCTGGACATTCATTCAAAAAATTCAAGTCTCACCTAAGTACCTTCAGGCAGTGCCAATAGCCAGCTTTAAGAAATGTTTCAAATGTGTCTTCTGTGCTAGAAAAAATGGCCACTTTTCTCACCATGTGTGCCAAAACAGAGGGCTGCAAAATACACAGAGAATGTTGCTAGAAATGTATAATATTGACTAATTTTGCCACAGGTAAGCATGAAGTTTTAGAGGGAAAAAAATGTTGCAAATGCAGAGCATTAGGAAGAAAACTCTTATTAATTTGTCTGGGATTTTCAATAAGGATTTATCAGAAAAAGCCATCCTGTTCTTCACCCCTGTCTGCCATTCTGTGGTTTGTCTTGCTGGATAGTGAGGGCAGGGGGTGGGGATACTGCTGCATTGTGCAGGATATCCAGGGATACATCTGCAGGAAAAGGAAGGTGTTGGAAGCAGAGGGCTTTGCCACTGCCCTGCAGCAGCTTTTTGGACATCAGACAGCCAGGCTGTGATCGGGGAGGCAGCAGAGTCACCCGAGGACTGATCAGGCTCACACAACAGGATAGATGCTACAAATGAAGATGCATGTTCTGCAGAAGCTGTCCCTGCAAGCAGGCTGAGCCACCACCCCCAACAGCAGCACCCCAATGCCTTCTGCAACCCTGTCCTTGTTCTGTCCTCATCTCCACATCTCTGCAGGACAGCACTAGGACTTCTGACTGCAGGGAAGGCAACCTGCAGGTCAGAGATGAGGCTCTCTGCAGCCACAGTACCTCGAGGTCTGCAGCATTTTGAAGAACAGCCTGCGTGAGACAGCAGTGGGAATGACACGAGTAGGGTCCTGATAAAGAATGAGATGTTTGTTTATTCATTTCACTGGAATGCAAAAGAGTCAGAGAAATAGGTTTAACTGCTGGATCATCCATGCTGCCTTCCACACAGCACTTTGCCCAGCTGCTGCCTGAGGTTCAACCTGCAGGGGAAAAAAGACTTTGACAGTATAGGAAGACTACCAGGGGCAGCCAGAGCACAGCCTCAGTTTTTCCTCCAACATGTACAAGCAAGGGGATTTGAGAGCAGGCAGCTGACACCAGCCTCAATTGCAACACAGGTCACTACAGCACCATGGAGCACGTGAGGCTGGTGAGGAGGCAGCACCTGGCTGCTGTGGCTGATCCAGCCTAACCCTAGTCCTGATCTAGCCACCCACAGACTAATGAATCTGTTCAGTTGCACAAGTCTAACTCCTTATTAAGCAATAATCTGGTCACATCTTAATGCCAGTGCTTGCTCTTCACAACATTTAGCTAGAATGTTTAAAAGGAAGATAAAGTCAGTAAATGTCAAAATGCAGCATATACTGGGTCAAATTCTCTGAATATTTCCTGTTTGAAAGCTTCAATGTCACACTGGCATAACTGAAGGGGCTTTTTGAAGCAGTAATGTGTAGAAGCCTAAGTAATAAAAGTTAGGGGTTGAGTTTTTTTCCTTTTCTTGCCATTGGAAATCTTCTATTTGATATAATCCAGCCAAACTCCAGGATCTGAAAACAGACCATATCAAAGCCAAGGTTGGTGGTTAGGTTAAGGTGAAAATATAATAATGAAGAGACAGGGATAAAGAATTAAAATTCATAGGGAAAATTCTGAGTATTATTGGTATAGCTCTTCCACATGCATTTTTCTCTACATAGTAAAATCTGGAAGCTGATTAAAACTGGAATGACCACAAATTTTTAAGTGCAATTTTAAATAATTAAAAGCAAGGAGGAAATTAAGCTTTTGACTAGACAGTGACAGCTGTTGTGCCATTGCAGCATATTCCCTATGGTCCACAAAAAGCTTGAACTGTATCCCTTCAACACAGGAAAGAAGCACATAGATTTGGTGTGCTGAAGTTCTAGGATGATTCTCTCTTTTCTATCCTGCAATAATCTGGCTTTTGCTGTCTCAGAGCCATGACCTTTCCAAGGTTTGCACTTCAAGGGGAGTTTCCATTCCCATCCCCAGAGCTGAAGCCAACCATGCTGGGAATCAGCAGCCCTGTTCTTCCTCACCAGACACTTCCTCAAGTCTTCAGGTTCTCCCCTCCACATTCCAAGCCCTGCCTCCAAACACCTCCCACAGCAGCTCAGCTCTGGGTTTATTTACAGATTTTACTGGCATTGCTGCAATTCCAAGTGTTGCCCTGCAGACAAAGAGATTGAGAAGAGCTGTGCCAGTGTTAGTGAGCCAGAGCTGTGCTGAATCTGTGCCATTGCTGTTACAAAATCTTCTCTCCCTAAAAATTTCATTTCACCTTCGTTGGCAAACACTCTAATATTCACTTTATCTCTTTCATTCTCTGTAACAATTGTTTGATAGTCATTCAAAAGAGCCTGAAAGACTGAAGACTTTGGTGTTCTCTTTCACCCACTGGAAACGAGTCTCTTGTGCTGCCTCTATCTCTATATCCAGTTAGCCTGCTGCTGCTACAGCTGGTGAGGCTCCAACAGCACTATCAGGACAGGGAACCCTGCAGCAGAAGGGCTGTTGCTAAGGCTTTGACACTGTCATGTAACTCTGCTCAGGGAAGGTCTAATCACTGCTGTGCTTTAAAACCACTGATAGTTCTAGAGACTGGCTCACACTCCACCTGCCAGTATTGTCAGCACTGGTGGAGCCAGGAAAAAGCCTCAGCAACCACAGGAAAAAATTCTTGGAGCTGATTTCCTTGTAGGGACAGCATTGTGCAAATTGCCTCTGTAGAAGTTCTGCATTGAGACTTCTTTTCATTGCTTTTTTTCCAAATTTTCCTTTTCTATCTTTGAACCGAAAGCTTTTGTGGGGAGGATTTCACAGCTGCTTCCTACCCTCCTCATAATGGCAAGAGGCTTCTGGGAGGGAGGAGAAATGGCAATAAATCAAGTGAAAGGCAAAGAAGAGGAGATTCCTGGGCTCTCACATGTGCTGACACACAAGTGAGTACCCTCAGCTTTATCTGCTCACTCTCTGGCCTCTATCAGAGATTCACGTCATTACTCAACTCAGTGATTTCCGAGGGGGAATGCTTTCCTTGACACAGGAAAACCAATGTAGGCAAACAGGCAGGGTGGGCACCCGTTCATCATCTCTACATGCACATCCAGATAGCCTTTGTTTAGAAATCCCTTCCCTCCAGTCCCCGTCCCCTAGGGCTGCCTGGCTGGGGTTTTCTGAAGGCTTTGGCACTTCACAGCCACCTCAAACATGATTACAAGGTCACATAACCACATTGCTCAACCCTCTCCCCACTGCACCAACTCCACATTCACTCCACAGTCCACATCAACCACATCCCACCTGAACATAAAACCTTTCACAAATTCACTACTGTTCTTTTCTCCCCTTTCTCATTTCCCCCATCTGTGTTCTCACTGAACGCCTCAGACAGAGCTGAGTGTACCCTCACTTCCCTTAAGTGTATGAAGCATATGAAAAGTCTGATCTCAGGTGACTGTCCCACAGCAACACACAGCATTTCAGGTTAACACTTCAGACATGAGAGAGCCTTTGTCTCCTAACACTAGACTTTTTTGCCTTCTTTACTCATACAGCTCCACCACCATTAGGGCTCCCTGCACCTCCAGATCAGGAGCCTTCACACTTTACACCTCACAGATAACCCATGAACTTCTGGAAGTCATCCCAACCCTTCATTTCTTCCTAACTTATGACCTATTTTATAATCCTACTAGCTGTGCTCTAACTTTTTAAAAATTTTAATATTTCCACTGTGGTTTTGACATGCTACTTACAAAATGCTTGGCATAACCAGCTCCCACTAGTCTTGACCTAACCTATGTGGGACTATCATATGCAGCTGCAAGAGCATTATCAACGTTAACAATTCATCTAACCTAGGGAAACACTTTGAGATGCAACTGAGGCACGAAATCAAGTCGCACATCCCATTTGGATGGGAGTGACAGTAGCTTCCATGGTTACATGGGATATACACCTCAGAGAGGTCCTACGAGGCAGTGGGATTGCAGTGAGGCAACCAGGTGCCAGTTTTAATCCAGTTAGAACAAAGACCAACAGCAAAACACATACAGTATGTGAATACTGTATCATATAACGTGATAAATACTCCCAAACTGGATAACACGTCCTAAGAAGCTTGGGTAGCCTACACTGCAAGCCCTGTTGCAAGCCTGAGCATTTTCTAGGAGAAGGAGGAAGATTAAAGCTCAGGCAGAGGGAGTCTCTTGCCCAACAAACCCAGAGCTGCCTGCAGTATGGGCAGACCCAAAGCCATCACGAGGTCAGCCATGCATCTGCCATAGCCACCGGCTGTGAAAAGCCAAGAACTTGAGAACAGCAGGGACTTGCCCTCACAGCAGCTTTCCAAATATAGAACTCGAGCTCACCAAAGGGAGAAATAATGGGCAGGCAAAGAAAGGCCTTCAGCTGAAAGCACTGTTTCTCTTTCAAACTCTGACCCAGAATAAATGAAAAACATAGGCTAGACCTAAAAGAAAAAGGCAAACATCTCTTTCAAAATAACAGTCTCACTAAGTTGCTCTGCTTATAAATCAGTTCCTCTCTTCCCATGACATATAAACTTAAGCTCAGAAGTGAATTTCTCTCCATATAATGCTCATTCACCAATTTTTAATGCCTCAGAGGTGGGTGCATCTGTGGGGAAACCATGCCATTCCAAAGGCTACCAAGAGATGGCACCAGGATTTCTGTGTGCCACGTGTTCATCCAGACCTCTGGAACAACCTTGGGAGATGTTGCTCCTCTCTGCCTCATCAATTCCTCATCTATTTTCGAATCTCGTTTGAAAACATCTTTTTCCTTTGTCTCTACCTCTTAATTTTTCAATTTTTCTCATCTACTTCTATTAACAGTACAATGCCAGTAAAGGTAATTGTGAAATGCAACTCTATTTGTTCTGCAAAGCAGCACTGACATACCACCAGTCTGAAATGAGATTTTGTAACTGATTATTGATATTAGAACAGGTCATTCTTTGAGAGAAACCACACAGACCGTAAAAATAATGAAAGAGGAGGAACTGCATGAAATTGGGACACCTCTGGCTCCAAGATCATTTCTTCTATTACAATGGCTCACTGCAATAAACTTGCACAGTAGGGTTTATTTACTTATCTTAGTGATGCAACCATCCCTGCTTCATGTTATCTAAGGTTTTAGTCAAGTTGAAGAGACACTTTATAGAAACAAAAATATTCAACACAACACTCTTTCCTTTGGTGCTGGCATCATCTCATCAGAATGGTATTTTCTAGCTTTATTTAACAGGACTTCTAGGATAAATCCCATGTAGATCAAGGCCAGATGGTAAGCAAGTCATTTAGCTCTGATATAGATCAACAGAAATGTTTTTTCCCTTCTTGTGAATTTTTTACATGAATCAAGTGAACCAAATACTGACTGTTTATTCTCAAAATGCTAAGCATTGATTAATTCTGACCACATTCCAATAGAATCATGTGTTACTTTCCAATTAAATATCCAGACTGCTCAACATGATTAATGACAAAACACAGACTAACAAGAAGAATTAAGAATGATTTGCTTTTGATCTTCTATCAGGAGCCACTGCCAAATAAACAAAGGCATAAAGCTGTGTATGGAACACTCCTCAAAAAAACCCATCACATCAGCTTCCCTATCAGGTTGAAGAAGAACTAATCCCCATGCTGGTGCCTTGAGTTTCTGCTCTTTCTCAAAATACAGTCAAGCAGTGGCCAGATATTCTTCTGTTCAAAAAGAGAGCAACTGGAAGTTTAGACCAACCCAGAAGATGGAAATGCAGTAAATGTTTATGGTGGTCTACCAGCAAGACGTTATCCAGGATTAAGGATAGGGAAAAATCCAACTGCCTGCACTGGGGTCTAGAGCACATTTGCAGTCGGATCTCCTCCATGTGCCTCTCCATCATTCTCAGCAGAAAAGATAAGTGCAGTATTCAGGTCATCCCCAGTACACATCTCCTCTCTCCTTGTCCAAACCAGACATAGCCCACTGTTGTAGTGTATAATCATGGTTCTATATTGCACAGAAAATGGTGCTTTCTGTTTCCCCTATTTCGGTTTGTAGCGTGGCCTGTCCCTCTTATCAACCTCTCCCCTTCAGCGCCGCTCCATTGGCTGTGATGTGATTCTTCCCTCCCCTATATCTAGGTACAAAAAGGCTGACTATTTCCTGTATATATCTCTCTCTCCCTCCAGAATAAAAGTGTGCTGGACATAAGCCACTGAGTGAGAGCCCTTTCTGGATTTTTGCTTTTGTCCATGTGTGGACCCGACTCTCTTCTGGCCTGGGCTAGCCTTATTGGAGCCAGGAGAGCCTCGGGATAACAGCACAGCCCACTGCTGTTCTGGTTTCTTCTGTCAGTGTTAAGGTCAGGAGAACACTTGTACAAGCATTTCTTAATGTGGCACCTTGGTCACTTTTCAACACTATGGGCTCAACACTTTAACCTTGCACTGAAAGCACCAGTTTCAAGATGAGAAAACAGATTCTCAGTTGTATGCAAACAAAACAGGTTTTATAAAAAACCAGAGTAATATATATATATAAACCTATATTCAAAGCCTAATTTGAAGTTATGTACAGCCTCAATTTATGTCTTCAGCATTTCCAGGCTCTTCATATTTTCCTTGGTCAATCTGACACAAAATCTAATTAAATACAGCTTTTAGCTTTACATGTGCTCTCTTGACCACCTTGGCATTTCTCTTTTCACTTGCATGAGCTCTGCTTCCTATAGTCAGTAAAAATCTCCTCAGCTCCCACTATGTCAGAAGTATGTGATGCAGGAATCACTTCATGGCCTGAGCACTTATCAGCAAAGAAAAGCAACCTGTGGTATTCTCACTCCTCCTGGGTCTTGAGCCCTGACACCAGAGAGATCTGACTCCACTTTGCAAATCTCTTTCAGCAACCTTCTACCTGATCCAGCTTTAAATGCTCATTATGCTGCTTCCAGGTTGCCCACTGCAGACTCATCCTCCACTGCACAGAGAGAAATAAACATTTTCAAGACTCCAAGTTTCTAGAGGCAAACATCTACCACAGGTGAAGAGAACTTGCTTCTTTTCCCCCTTCAATATGTGAGGAATCCAGATATCCACCTCAGGTAAAATAGAGTTATAAGGGAGGATTTCCTCCCTTTAATGAAAAGGGAGATTATCAGCAAGCATTTGAGGCACTGGGACTATCCAATAAGCACCAAACATAAAAAGAATTGTGATCAAATGTCAGAAGTGGGTAATGCTGGACATGAGCAAAGGCAGATAATTTCTGCATATCACATTTTCTAGTGAATTAATTTGGCACCATTCCCAGATCTTTTTTATTCACTTTCCACTTTTAATTAAGTAGTCAAACTTTACTGGAATAGGCCAATGTAGAAAGCCAAGTATTCTGAATACCCACAGAAAGAGTTTTTATTTCTGATGAATACTCACTCTCGCTGTAATCTTTCATACGAGGTTTATGTGAACACTTACCATGAGCCAGTTCTGCTCAGTATGATAAATAGATGTACTCATAGAGGTTTGAAAAACAAAGACATTTTAAAAGACTCTCCAAATTGCTTTAATAAAACTGTGCACCAACCTTTTAACAGCAGAAAAGAAAAACATAATGGAGGGAAGGACCAATGCACCAGTCACCCCACATTTGCCATTTTCTAAAGCACAGGTCTTCCTCTTATGAAAGGAGAATAAATTCTCAGGGTTTTGTTTTCAGCCTCTCTGATACTCTATCTTCAACAGGAGGAATCCTAGAAGAACCTGCACAACCTGTAGCCACAGACAACCACAGCCTCCAAAGCCACTGGTGAGGATACCTGGTCCTGACAAGATGGACAGAGTCGTGCATAAGAGACCAGCTCCTGGCTGATGAGAGAGCAGACATGTTCCACTGTCACATTCCACAACACATCCAAACACTTCTCAGAACAAGTAAGCTGGGAAAACAAGCAACAGTGTTGAAAGGGATACAGGAAACTAGGAGAGGGGTAGAAGCTGTGGAACATACAAGGAATAATAAGGATGAAAGGTGAAAAGAGCAGTGATCATTGCACTGTGTGAGGCATCAGAGACACTACATTAGATAAGGTGTTGATGGAGTGAAGATTTGAGCATCCCCCACACACTCCTATCAGATATCCCACCTCCTGACATAAACAGAACTGAGAAAAGCAGAACATCATCTGGCTTTATTTTAAACTGTCCCTGTAAAAGGTATCAGAAAACCTTCTCTGCAGAACAGCACCATGAGAGATGGGCAAGACATCCTTAAGTCTCTGACTCTCTTGGATTTCACACTGGTTAACTCAAGAGTTCTCTGCACCTCAGAAAATTGCATGTTTTTTCCATGCAGCTTTTACCTCAGACATGGATACTTCTGGAGAGATCCACAGTCATGGCACCAGCAAGCTGAAGACCTAAAATGCCTAACTAAAGTCAATAAAGCCCATGAGTCACAGACTCAGGGGAATCAGAGCTACTTGGCATATACCCAGAGAAGGTCAATTGGAGCATGGGGAGACTATTTCTAAATACCCCAGAGCTTTGCCACTGGGAAAAATAAATAGAACTATGTATCTTGTTTCCACATCTTAGCGAGCTAAATAAATAGCTCTCACAGGGCACTCTCCAGGGCAGATTCTTAAAGTGACCTTGGCCCTGCTGCTGCCCAGGACAGGGGAACGCGGGTATGCCCACCAGAGAAGTGGTGCATTTTCAATGCTGCATTCCTGGCAGCTGATCAGAGAGCCAGGGTAATCTCAGCTCCCACAGTTGCTGGCTGTTCCTTCCCAGCAAAAAGGCAAACCATGGTGGCACATAGTTATGAGGTGGAGAGAAGGTATCAAGAGCAAATACAAAACAAGGGTCAAAGGATTTCTGGGACAACATTGGAGTTTCCCTCTATAGGCAGGTCAGAGGCTGGTGCTCTCTACAACTTCCATATTAATAGCCAGAAGAAGCAGGAGTTTCTGTGACCAAGAACCACACCAAAACAGCACACTCCCAAATTTCAGCACAGCCACTTTGGGAAGAGCTGCACCAATGTCAGACACCTAGGAGCACATACTGAGCAAGACAAAGAGCATGACCCCTTTTTTATCCTTTCTCCCCAGCTCAGAAAACCCATCCATAAGCTCCCTCCCTCATCTCACAAATTTTTAGGTAGAGCAAGTTAAATAATGGAAGGACATCTTCCCCACATATACTCACCTCTATTTTCTGATGAACTGCAAAGATACTTAGAGCTTTCAGACTACAGCTATTTCCATGCATTTACTAACACTGGGAGAAGAGATCTATAACCCACTCTACACTCTCTTCTCCTGGTCTCAAGACCTAAAATCTTGACAACAATATCTCCTAAAGCCACTTTCCACAGTGAAAGCAGCACTTCCAAGGTAGCTACATACAAACAGACTCTCCACTGACTAACCAGAAACTAGTGCCTTTTAATGGGTTGCAACTGTTTTTTAATACAAAACAGGTTTGTGTGGTTCTTCTGATGAAAAACAGGCTTTCTCCACTGTGCCACTGAGCTTCTCAGCTGGCCCTAGTTATGAAAAAAAGGCACAGCTCTGAACCCAGGGCAGGCCAGCTGAGTGGCCACCAGGCTTGAGTTGATTTATGGCTCTTGTTCATCAGACCAAGAGTATATGGGAGCCAAATCACCTTTTCCTGTGAGCTGGGTCCCAGCAAAGATTGTATGTGCCATTTGCACACTCATTAAAAATATGTTTTAAGAAGAACACAAATATTTTAGGAAAGAAAATTAGGAAACTGAACTAGCAGTGAAAAAGCTCAGGTAGAAAAAAATTCATGTTCTACACCTTTTTTCAAATGAAAAATAAATTCAAGCTTTTCAGTAATAAATAAAAAAGTTTATTAGCTATAAAATGGAATTTACAGAGGGTAACTTTGTGTTTGCTTTCCTGCTGTTTGGATCTGTATTCCAAGTGGAAAAAAAAATGTCCACAGAAGAATTCAAAACAATTTTTGTGCACCAGATAAAAGGAAATAAGAGCTAAATATTGTATATTGACAATGTGGAATCATTGAAATCAAAAGCAGCATGTTTCTCTGGTTGTTACCCTTAGAAGTTGGTATTTTAGAGCACTTTACAAATTATATTTACAGCAACCTTCAGCAACATTCCCTGTATCACCAAATGTATCTCAGTAAGAAGCCAGGCTAGAAAGGTGGGAGATATACCAAGGTTTCTACTTCCCCTATGGGAAACAGTCAATGGAAAATAAAGCACTTTTGCACAAAATTAATTTTAGAAGCCTTTAGGCAGCCAGTCCCATTGCTTAACAGAAAACTGATACAGGCCCAAGTCCCATCACACACAGATCCTGGCCTACCACTGAAGCAGAACTAACACTGGTCTAATCATAACCAACACTTCCACAGGAAGGAAAACAGGGAATCTAGTGGAATTTGCTTAGTCAAGCATGGTCTTGGACCCATCAATCACTTTTGGTTGGCTCAGAAGCCAAGCCCAGCTCCAGGTCTAACTCATCCTGGACTCTCCTGTCCTACATAAAGCAGTTCTCCAGGCTGCCTAAATCTTAAAGTTATTACACGAGGGCTGAGGGGAATGTTGAAGGATGCTCAGATAGCCTAGGAATAATATCTTAGTGGTAATATTCTTTGAGTTGGGAAATATCCAAAGCTCTGTCTAGGAAATATCTTGGTATCCCCACGTAGAGGAATGTCAGCTACTTTGTCTAAGACAGAACTGAAGCTGTGAAGCAGTTCCAGGTACTTGGCACTGTGCTAGAAAGCCAAAATCACATGCAAAAGTGAGTTGGCTCCCATCAACAAAGCAGCTGCAGGAAGTTGTGTATCTGCTGGGCCCCCTAACTATGTTATTTGGAAAAGCAAACTGTCAAAAAAACTGTGTATCTCCAGACATGTAGTCAGAGGAACTGGAAGAAAGCTGCACTTAGCTAACAACAGTACTGAATGTTGATGTGCAGCTTCAGCACTGGTGGCTGGTGCAAATTAATTCAGATTCCTTCTCCATTATTGTGTAACTCATGGTATTGAGAGAGCTGGTATTAGTCTTTGATGGTAACAGCAGGATGGACATTATTTAATGCATCCAGAGTGACTGGCCTCCACTTCAGGCACAGCTAAGCAAACAGTGGCCAAACTGCTGTGCTGTGGCTGTCCATCCTTCTCACCTCGTGCTCTGCATGAAGGTGCTTCCCCAGTAATCACCAGCCATGGACCTCACCCATGTCAGAAGCCACAACTAGCTGAATGCTGCCATGTCCTTGCTGACACATGCCTGAGCAAGTAGGGACTGTGCCCCACGAGCCATTGCATGTCTCAGCAGGGGAACTGGCAGGTTCTGTGCGGCTTAAGCAAACCAGATTGTGTGGGTACAGCTCACAGCAGCAAATTCTTCCTCCTGCTTTTAAAGACAAAGCCAGAGATATGTGTTTTGTTCTTATAAAGTTGGCCTTGAAAGGTGTCTGAGGAAGTGATGAGAACAGACAACTTGGGGACTAACATTCAGCATTAAGATGGAGACATAAAATGGACTTATGTCTTCAGAAAATAACTATTTGAAATATGTGGGATGGGCTTAAAAGCACATGCAGATTAATACTAGTAAGAACTGTCATACTTCAAAAATATCTTGATAACCAGGTCATGACTCTGCAAATGGAGAATGAGACAGCACTGCCACAATTCCACTCTACCTACCCCAAGGCTGGCGGAGGCAAGAGGTTCTTGCTGAGTGGGAGGCAGGAGTGGCTTGTCTGCTGCCAGCACATGCTTCTCAAAACCCAGTTGTGGCTGGGATATGAAGGAAGGTACCTTGCAATCAAACTGCCATTGCTGTCTAGGGCATACTACAAATAAAGGGCCACCAGCATGAATCATATGATGAATCACAGCATTAACGTGTCCTTCAGGGAACTCTTTCTGCCTCTTAAAAACCCCTGCAGATTTAAAGTGAGTGGAAACTGCATACATTTCTGATTTCTTTGCTTCTTCAGGTGGAACCAAAATTTTATTTCTTGCTGTCCTGGAAAGATGAGTTCCCTTGGGGCTACTGCCTACCTGACCGTCCTGACGTGTCTCTTGCAGTAGGGAGTGATGACTTTGAAAAGCAGCTCCATGGCTCCATTGATGCCAAGCACAGTTCCCGTGGTAACTATGGCAATAAAAGGGAAAAGCAGTCAGCTCTGAAGCAGGCCGCTGGCAAACATTGCTTAGAAGAGATGTGGGGAAGAGTAGGTGCCCCTGGGGCTATGAGCTCTGTGGGATCTCATCTGGACTCCAGAGGTCCCCTTACAAACACAGAAAGGGAAGCACAAAGCTGTCTGTGGACACAACCTGAGCCAAAATCACATGCAAAACCAGTCCTGCAGCTCTTTCCCAATTTCCCCAAAGCCCCCTTATCTGTAGACATTGTACTCTCCAGAGAACAAATTGCAATTAAACAGGGTCTTCTCCCAGAAAAAAAAAAATACAGAGCTCAAATTCATCCCACATTTCCTACACGCAACTCAGTGAGGACAGTTCATTTCATAGGGGCTTAAAGAGCAGAGTTTTCTTTCTGTGTTATTATTCAGCAGAATGGAAGTGGGTTTGGGGGCCTTCTGAATGCAGTTTAATTTAATCCAGACCAATTTTCCTTTTAATCCTTTACTTTTTAACACACCAAGAACTTTTATAGATAGATTTTGCAATCAGTTTCAATACCTAATGCATAGCCTAGGTGTTTAACCAGACCTCCCCACTATGAGACAGGATACCTCTGTCTAATGAAGGAAGAAATACAGCCCTGAAATATTAAATGGAAGCAACAAAGGTGAAAGTATCAGTAATCAACAGCAGCCAGAAGGAGCCCTGGCTGCCTGCCCACTGCTGGGTTTTGGCTGTTTTGTAGATATCTCCCAGTGGTCATCAGAGAGCTGCCAGAGGGCCCATCATCTCCTGCTGTCCTACTGTGTCCCTGCCAAGCTGTCCTGTGATGGAAAGCCTTGCAAGGCCTGCCAGCTACATTCACACTGCCTGGCAATTCATTAGAGACAGGGTGGTGGACAAGGCTGCTCCAACTTATCCTGCTCCAGGGCAGGAAGTGGGCAGCCACAAACCTCTGGTGGCAGTGAAGGGAGCGACCCAGAGTGGGGCAGGAGGTGAGACAAGAATTCATCTTTACTGTTCTCGTACCTAAGCACTCTCAAGAGTTTTGTATGGTTCTGGCTTCCCTTAAGTTACACTCTATAATTTTTAAGGTTGGGAACATGTAATCCCCTGGTTTGATAACACACCCATACAGAATTTTACCTAACCTCTCCTGCAGCTTCCCAGCTGGGCCAAAGAACCCACAGTTAAAGTTATTAATGGAGAGTGCTGGAGATACCTGGAGATTAAGAGAGATGCTCCCACAAAGGTGCAGAGCTGGGGTGCTGGGGTCTGACATTAACAGAAAGGAGGCCAGGCTGCCATGTGCATCCTGAGACCTCTGCAGAAACAGCAGCTGAACTGAGTGCAGGTGCACTGGAGCAGGGAAGTGAGCAGATCATCATTTTGGGTGAGGGGCAGCACAAGATCACTACACAGCTGTGAAACCCAAATAAAGGCACATGTCATCTTCTGGCTTTGGCTGCCTTTTCAGCCACACTCAGACTTTCAAATACTGCTTATCACGGCGAGAGGGGTTGACTGTTGAGGCTTGGCTGCTTGCCTGAGGAAGCCCAAAGCATGAAGCCAGCTCTGTCTAGGCAGAAGGGACCAGTAGGACTGGACACTAGGAGAGCTAAATCTCAGGATGAACATGGTAGACTGCAGACAGGTTGGCCATCAAGAATTATCTGCTGGGTGAGGGATGTAAGGAAGGAGAGGAAAGGGTTAAAGTGAGCAAAGGGAAATTTGTGCTGATGAGCTTGGTACTTTACAGCACTGGAAAGCCTGTATAAATCTGTAATGATCCCAAAAGAGGATACTGGAAATCCCATTGCTTGAATTATTTAACATGAGGGCATTGCCAAGCAAGAAAAGCTGGGAGAGTGCACATCTGAGGGGATACTAGTCAGAAGACCAGGATCTAGCATCTGCTTCCTGGAAGACCTTGAATAAGTAACAGATTTCTCTCTCCCTCACTTCTCCACCCTCACGGAGCTACTCTGAGGATCAATATAATCAACAATAGTGAGACATTTGGCTGTTATGGTAATGGGAACTGTATAGAGACTTAAGGTACCCAAGTCTCAGAGCAAAAGAATTGACAGTCTATATTCCAGAATATGAGGTCTTTGCCATGAATATTTTTCACTACATCGCTTTTATTTCCACAGCTCGCAGATGAAATGTACTTTAAAGGCTGCATAGGCCCCTTGAGGAGCACCTTTTTTCTAAGGTTGTTCTGACTTTTGTGCTTTTCTGTATATTAATGGTGCATGCAGGTACTAACCCTACCAGAAATAATGTTTCTTTGCATCAAAATGACTAAAAAGAACCCTGGTGGTTGTCACACACAAGGAAAAAGGAAAATCCTGGCACTCACCATTGGAAGCACAAACCCGCAGCACCCAGAGGCAGTGGGTGAGGTGCAAGTGGTGGCCCAGGTGTCTCCTTGCCAAGCTCAGTATTATATCAGTGGCTTCTGCCTTCTGCACTTTAAGCCCAAACTTCCTATCTGTGAAAAGAAAATGAGAATTAACTATTCAAAACTATTGCAAAGACCAGGTCATTGCAGCTGTGATGCTAAACATACATTTATTAAGCCTTGTAACTCAAAATCTTATAAGAAAGGCATTCAAATGTATCAATGAGTTAAACCAATATTAATCTCACTGAAAACAGAAAAACATGGAGTTTACTTTGAGTCACCATATATGAAACATAGAATAGTCTGGACTGAAAAAGACCTTGAAAGGCCACCTAGTCCAAACCCCTCACAATGAGTTGCACCAGACAAGGTTGCTCAGAGCCCTGTCCAACCTGACCCTGAATGTTTTCAGGGATGGGGCATGCACCACCTCTCTGGGCAGCCCCTGCCAGTGCCTCACTATCCTTATCATGAAATATTTCTTCCTTACATCTTATCTAAACCTATCAACTTTCAGTTTAAAACCATTTCTCCTTGTCCTGTATCACAGTATCACAGTATAACTAGGTTGGAAGAGACCTCCAAGATCATTAAGACCAACTCACACCCTAACACCTCACCTGAACCGTGGCACCAAATGCCACATCCAGTCTTTTTTTAAATACATGCAGAGATGGTGACTCCACCACCTCCCCAGGCAGATCATTCCGATGCTTTATTATTCCTTCAGTTCTTAATATCCAACCTATATCTCCCTTGACGCAGCTTGAGACTGTGCCCTCTGGTTCTGTCGGTTGCTGCCTGGAGAAAGAGACCAATCCCACCTGCCTACAACCACCATTCAGGGAATTGTAGAGAGTGATAAGGTCACCCCCTAGCCTTCTTTTCTCCAGGCTGAACAACCCCAGCTCCCTCAGCCATTCTTCACAGGGCTTGTGTTCCAACTCTCTTGTTGCCTTCCTCTGGACGTGTGTATCAACAAGTCCTACTAAAATGTCTGTCCCCTTTAGCTACTTCAAGGCCACAATGAGGTCATCATCCTTATTTCGGGCCCCCCTCACTCCAGCAGCCCCCCAGCACCCAGCAGTACCTCTCAGGCCCACCCTGGCCAGCAGCCGCAGCAGGGGCAGGAGGGTGCCGTGGTCGGGTGGCTCTGTCCGGGCAGCCGTGGCCAGCGCCTGCAGCAAAGCCTCGCTGCCTCCTTTGCTGACCACGTAGTGAATTCTCCTTCCAGTGCCTGGGGAAGAGAGGAGAGACTGCTCAGAGCATCCCTTTCCCGAGCCACAGCTGTCACAAACCCTCAGTGTGCAAGGAGCACAGTTGGCTGTCAGGCAATATTTGAGTGCCACGAACGCACAAGTATTTGCAGAACTGGCCGTGGATCCAAGGACACATGGCTGCTGGCTGCATGGTGGAACTGTGTGCTCTGCTGCCTGTCCCACGCCAGTCCTTGTCTCCCCAAACCCACGTGCTGCAGAAGTTTTTCACTGTGCATTGAAATGTGGCAGAGAGGAATAAGCAGAGACACCGACAGGTTTCAAAGCAGCAAAAGGCTCAGTTGTCTTTTCTTAGATACTGGAAATTAAACAAGGAAAGAAATAAAGCTGCACTGGGCTTCTGCCAAATGAAAAAGAATCCTAGGGAAGCATTGGGGACAGCTTTCAAATAAATGCAGGTTTCCAAAGAAACCACACTCTAACCCTGGGAGCCTTACTGTGTTAACAAACATTGATCCAGGCTCTGTGTTTGGGGGGTGCTGCTCACTCAGTTCCTGGAGGACAGCAGGACCCCCTGTTCTCCATGAAGGCCATCCGTGCACTCAGCTGAGGAACAGGACTGCAGGGCTCCAAAACACAGCCCCAGATGGACAGGTGATGCCTCTGGTGGGGCTTCCAGGAGTGGGGGACTCAGGAGGACCCAGCCCTCACCAATGCAGCCCCCACAGCCTGGCAGCTTAGTTGGGTTGGGAATTGTTAAGCAAATTCTGTGGTGGAGCAGATAGGAAAAGGAATTTGATTGTTTTTTACAGTTCTTTTGCCAATACACTTAATTTTTCGTGCAACTTTGAGCACATAAAGCAACATGCATTCCCTGGCCCCAGGTAGAAATGCCTTTTGGAAAGAGGCTGAACCCTCTGCATTAGAGGGTCCCTGGGCTCTGAAAAGTCAGGTTCCTTTGCCTGTCTCACAGTCCTCTCTCCAATGAAACTGAACATTTCCAGGTGGACTGCCAGGGATTATGAAATACTTTGCAACCCATGAGCATCTTCGAAACTAAAAGGAAAAAATTGAAACTTTCTATGAGTCTCTTTTTCTTTAACACATTGATAAGCTCAGTTTTTCAAACAAAGGAGTAAGAACTGCTGATCTATAGATACAATTCATATTTTATTTTTTTTCACCCTGCAGACACCTGGTCAAGTTTGAATGCAAGTATGAACTTCCTGACTTACTTGAGGACCCCCTTTCTGCCCTAGCCCACAGCCATTGCCCCAAAAACTTTGTTTCCTTACCCAAAGACAGCAAGTCAGTGAGGACACTGAGAATGTTCAGGATGACATCCTTGTCACAGGAGCTCTGGAATGGAAACACACCAAACTTACAGATCAATTCAGAACAGGACACTTTGTGCTGCACAGGGCTGCAGTGCATCATGCAGTGCAGAGGCACTGAGATCCTTGTTTGGATACTGAGCACTTTTGTGCCATCTGGACATTGAATATGTGGAAACATTGATAGCACATTTTAAAAGCCTCTAACATATCATACTACACAGTACTTAATACACAGCAGCATTTCTGTGGAACTTACATCTAAATTCTAAACTAAAGCTCTCTTTTTTGGTTTGATCTGGCTATTCCAAAGTTGAGGAAATTCTGCATCACATAGAAATGCTAAATGTGAGGTGGTTTTCCATGATAGCACCTCTTATTATTGGAGCTGAAAAACAATATATTTAAATTGTACTAACTCCATCTGTAAGGAAATTCTCCTGTCTTTGCAGCCATCGCCATGTGGAAGCCTTGAATTTGAGAAGAAAAATTCCTAAGCTT
Organism: Cinclus cinclus; assembly: GCF_963662255.1. Classification (NCBI taxonomy): domain Eukaryota; kingdom Metazoa; phylum Chordata; class Aves; order Passeriformes; family Cinclidae; genus Cinclus; species Cinclus cinclus. The sequence continues at coordinate 15,086,087 of NC_085058.1, forward strand.
ATTTTTAAACTAATATAATTTAATTTTAAGACCAAGTTATAACCACACTTTGACATGACACATTCTGCTTTAGAGTCACTTTAAATTTTGCATTAGAGGAAATAAGATATAATGCACTTGAGGAGAAGGAAACACATGGTACTTGCCATCCATCTGTGTGATATACTAGACCCCTTCTTTAATCCTTCTCCAAACAGATTTCACTGCTGTGATTCAAGAACCAATCACTGATCTGTATTGCAATTTGAGGGATTTGGGTTAAGACCTGGATGTATTTATTTCTGAACACCACCATACAAATTTCTAATATAATGCAAAACTTGCATTTGAATAGCCTTAGTCCCAAAGAACGTTAGGGTCACACAGACAATAACGGAATCTCTTCATTTTCAAATAAACTATGACAACAAGATAACATCTCACAAATACATGGCTCCTATATTTCTGAATGTTGAACTGCTTCAGAAGCTTAACATACCTTGTAACTTAAACTAAACTGGTATCTATTCTAGATATATGTGATAATTTTACCAGCCAAATTGATTGAACCATTTTCTGACATATTTAACATTATACAACTGTATATTTAAGACAAGGAGTTGAGAAGTAACACCTAGCAAAAAGAAACTCCAGAAAGAATATTAGGGAAAATCTAATTCAGATCTGTAATAATGAATATTAATGCAAATTTACCCTTTTTTTCCCAATGGATCCCTGAAAAAGTCACAGCACAAGCTGACAAGACGCTGAAGATTGTGTAGCTAATTAGGGAGCTGCAGTTCTTACCTCCTCTTTTGTTACAGCTGGGGAGAGTATGCATTGGGTGAGACATGGGGATGAAGCAGGAAACTGATCAGTCTGCAGTCAGAGCAGGTGACTGCCAGCCTGCAGAAACAGATTTCCACCCCTGTGACAGAAATCCTGTAGGATGCTTGGCAGCTCCCTGCAACCAAAACTCCTTCTGTATTAGCAAACTATACATGCCGTTTTCTGCATGGAATAACTACATTAGTGCCAATGTTTCCTAGCTTCCGTATCCTAAACCTTGGGTGGATTCTTACATTTCTTCTTTCTTAATAATAATTTAATAGTTTTTAACAAAAAAAAAAAACCCTCTCCAAATCTCTTAAAAACAAGGTTTCCCACCATACTGCTTTTGGTTAAGTAGCAGTGCTACCAACCATTCCCTGCTCAATATATATTCCAAGTGAGCCACAGAGACAAGAGGTGTCAGCAGGGGAATGAGAGAAAAGAACAAAATGGGGGGTCAGGGGAGGGGAAGGGAAGGGAAGGGAAGGGAAGGGAAGGGAAGGGAAGGGAAGGGAAGGGAAGGGAAGGGAAGGGAAGGGAAGGGAAGGGAAGGGAAGGGAAGGGAAGGGAAGGGAAGGGAAGGGAAGGGAAGGGAAGGGAAGGGAAGGGAAGGGAAGGGAAGGGAAGGGAAGGGAAGGGAAGGGAAGGGAAGGGAAGGGAAGGGAAGGGAAGGGAAGGGAAGGGAAGGGAAGGGAAGGGAGCTGTGTCATCTCCAGCTCAGAGCTGGCCCATGCTCAGAGAGGGAGCCTGCTGTTTCTATTTGTTATTCACTCAACAAGCAGAGATCTCAGCACTGAACATAAAAGTTCTGCCCTTTTATGATCCATGTTGAAATCAAAAGGCTCAAAATCAAAGGTGTGATAGGATTACTGCAATTTCAGAGCCAAGCCAAACAGAGTACATGGCTTTCATGAAATCCAGTAACTCATGTTTCTTCACCAAGTATTGACACCCTCACTTTAGAGGAACCCAGATTTGTGCCACTGGCTCAAGGGACCACACAGTGAGGAAAGTCTGCAACAGGGCCAGAGCAGTTCTGAGCAGCATCAGTCTAGGGTAAGATATATAGTTTTAGTCCTATGTTAATCTTCCTAATTCATATCTTTGATCATTTGAGCTGGCTCAAGTCTCCCAGACTAAACAAAGAGCATCCAGAGCTCTCTTCCCAAGAGTTTCTTGGCATTTTTTAGCATAGGGACTTAACAGTCAGGGGCAGGTTGTCAGGAGTGATGAGTATCCATCAAATTCACTGACTCCAGGAAGACTTACTGTTCTCAACACCTTTTTAAATATCGGGGTTGCCTAAATCAGACTGTCCTCTGTTTTTGTCTTGCTGCCTCTCAGTATCCCTTTCCTCTGTAGGTGGATGGATTACACATTAAGGTTTCAGTAATGAAGTCTTCATTGATTTATGCTCCTATTACACTGGGTTGTTTATTTTAACTGATTGGATTGTGGGTTCCTAAGCCATTAACACAAATAGTGATGACATAAGATATCCTCTGACTTTCCATGCACTTTATCCAGGGACTCAGGCAAACAAAGAACTTCAGGGAACATGAAAGATCAACCTCTAAAATGTGAAAATTAAAGCTGGGTGACATTGCCAAATATTTTACCTGAGTGTTTACTGTTGATATTTTAACACTAAAATTCTGTGTTGGTGCTTCATTGCTCACCCTTCCTCCTGCACACTACTGAAGGAGTTGGATGACTCATGTTGGCTGAAAAGTGGATAAAAACCCAGTCCCATTACAAATTCCAACATATTTTCCATTAACTTTAGTGGCACCACTGAATAATACAGACTTCTGCAGAAGAGCACAGCTTCTATTTATAATAGCAAGACAACACAGAAAAAAAACAACCCTAAAGCTGCTATTGTCTTGCTAGATGACAACATGCCTCTTGAAAAGAAACAACTCAGATTTTGATTAATTAATTTCAGGTTTTAAAAGTCATCAAATATATTTGGACATTGAAATCCATTAGAATCGATTGTTTAAATTAATACACATAACAAACTCTTTTGTGGATGAATTGCCAACATATTCATTCATAAAAAATATTCAGTAAATCTATTTGAACAGTAAGTACAAATGAGAAAATCACAACCTGTGCCTGATCTAAAAAAGATGAATAGAGCAATTTCTTTAATGCAAATTTCTTACCCAGCTCTGGTAAAAATAAACACATTAGTTATTTTTATTGAAAGAAATGTTTGATGGTTTAAGAACAAACCATAACCAAAGGGAGGAGAAAAGTAAAATTCCTCTTGCTAAGTATTTTCCATTCCTGCCAGCACTTACAAATGTTAGATACAGCATCTACATGTGCACAGACTAATGAAGATGCATTTGTTGTATATGGGTGGAATAAGAGCAGACAAAAGTCCCCAGAGGCTTAAGTTAGATTACAAAATCACTGACTTCCTGCAGGATTTCACTAAAAGGATTTAAAGTTGGAGCCAAATTGTAACCTATTAACAACAGCCTGTAGTTGCCTTCACAGATTGTGGCTGGACAAAGACTAAAGTAACAAAAACATCACTTTAAATATCAAATATGGCTGTACATTTTGGTCAGAGCCCCTCATCTCTCTTAGCATTACTCCAGCAATGCATCCTGTCTTCCTCACCCAACCACGAGTATCACAAGGATGAGCTCAGATGCATTTAATCAGCTCCTGGCTGAGAGCTCCTCTCCGAGCTTTTTCTGGGAATTAATCCCTGAAACACTGGGGTTAGCTTGGCAGAAGCTCCTCAGAGATAAACAGCAGGAGGATGGAGAAAGCCAGGAATAAAAAAATACCCCAGCACATCATCATTGATACGTTACAGGCAGCAAGTGATTAATTGGTGACATTGGGCTTGGAGAACAACAGCTCGATCCCAACATTTCTGACTGGCAGCTTGGGTTATTTCACTGACCCACGATTAAGCAGGGAACAGCTCCTGTCTCCTTGTTCTGCTCCTGGGAACATGCCAAGACCAGCTGTTATTTACTCAAGACAAGATTATAAAATTGCCACTAAGCCACAGTAACAGGTAACCTCAGGGAAGTGTCTGGGGATGTTTCCCACAATCCCAACAGAGCTGGGATTTTTCCTATCCTGCCTAGAGGATAGCAGCCACTAGTGCCATTCCCCTTCCAGCACTGCCTTCAAACAAAAACTTTCCATAAACTCAGTCTTTTGGGCTTTTGTGTCTTTTGCCCAAAGGCAAGTATTTCCCTGAATGAGACACACAACCTACTGAGAGGGTTTGCTGGGAGTCTAAGCATTAATGCTGAAGAAAGGAGGACGGCCAGAAAGAAATCAAACAGCATTAATTTGTGCAGTGCGAGGTTTACTAATAAATATTTTATTTGGGGGAAGAAATACAAAGCAGTTATTCCAATCACAAAAATAATGAATGCAAAATGAAAGAAGTCGCTCTTGCAAAACAACCCATAACATGGTTTCTACCAATACGTCTTTTAAATTAATTGTTGAATTGTCTCACAAAGCTGCGTGACTGCTTAGGAAAAATCTCCCAAACAAATAACCAAACAAAGTGGTCTAATTTAAAAGAAAAGGTACTGCCGCACTGAGCTAAAAAACTTCCAGACCTGTTTGTTTGGGTCTATTTTAGTGAGACTAAGGAATAGGATATCCAGTTCCAGGGTTTGTTTGTTTATTTGTTTGTTTGTTTGTTTTAAAATAGCCTGTTTCTAAATACGGAAGCAAGGTTTGACCTGTCCAAAATATATCCTTCTCTCTTCTCTTTCCCTTAATAAATTTGCTCACACAAATAGCAGTCAGCAGCCCAACTGCCTGCGTAATGAGACTTTCATCTGCAAGTCAGATCTTTCACTCTGCGCTTGAAGCCTATTGAAGAGCAATTCTGGTGCAAAATTAATACTGGCTAAAATCAAGAGCAGGTTAGAGGCTGAGCAGCTTTACTCCTCACTGCCTCCTGAGACCTCTAGAAAATACTAGGTTCTAATTACTCTCTTAATGCTTGAATCAGAGAGCCCTCTCCCAGCAAGGTAGAGGTGCCTACCAGCCCAAACTGCTGGACACAGCCACTCACCACTGGCATTATGGATTTGCCAGCTGGATATCTCCTTCCCACAGCTGACTATCCACCCTTACAATAACTGTGAAACCAGGTTTGGTGCCTTATGTTCTGTGCTTTGTCAGAGTAAATTGCTTTTTTTCTAATTTAAGAGGAGCTAAAAATTCACACTTAAATAAGAAAGCAGAATACCCTGGAGAGTTTCTTGTCTGTATCCTCACCCATCCTCAGCCTCAATATTCAGCCAGCTAAGTGTGATTTCTTCTTATTGGAAGGTGCACAGTGTTTGTTACATGGAGGTTTATTGGGGGGGGGGGGGGGGGATCATTATTTCTGAGGGGGAAAAAAGTATTCTGAGACCGCTGGAATATTCATAGACTCTGAAAAATAATAGGCAACCACAGAGTAAGGGAGGATTCCAATTAAAGTTATTACGGCCTGAATTCTGGCGTAAGTGGAGCATCTTCTTAACAATACTACCATTACCAGCCTTAGAAGGATGCCAAGAAATTATGGTCAAACTGTCCCTGCTCCCAAAATAACCATCCGAACATCCTCAGCATCACCACAGGTGTCACCATCCTCTGTGATAAACAGTATGTGCATTTCTTTGTCCAAATCTGGATTTCCTCTTCTGAGGAGTCAGATAGGCCTGAGCAAGCCAGGAAACTCAGAGGAGACATGGAAGGAAAAGGGGCTATTTAAAGCCTCAGAGAGGAGGACCTTGCTGCTCTGGGAGTGTCCTAAGTGACCTCTTTAATCCTGGGAGAAAGGCGTCTGCAGCTGTGGGGGATCACGTAGCCCTCAAACTGTACCCGGGGCAGCCAAGGGGCCTCCAGGGACAGGACACGTGGCACAGCAACTTCTTGCTCCTGTTCCCAAGCCTTGGAGACCAGTCCTTCTCGCTGGCCCTGGCCACCTCTGTGGCAAGCACCCCACTGAGCCAAGTGCCAGACATTTCTTCTCCTGCTGATGCTTCACACCACACCAAGACCAAAGCAGAAATTATAGGGTTTATATCAGAAAATATAGCAAAGATTCATTAAAAATGTCCCTCCCTCTGGCCTGCTGCAATCAGCTGGGTGGCTTTTTTCATGGCTTGCAATGACCTGAAGGCCTGGGTTTTTCCTCACCTTTGTTTACACTTGGGTGTGATAACCTGCAGCATCTTTTTCAGTAACACAGCAGATCACGGCTGTGCCATGGTTCCAACCCTTCACAGTGGGTGGCAGCTCATCCAGGTGAGCAGGAGTAGTGCCTCAAAGCCAACTTCTAACATGCAAATTGACAGGGCTTTGCTCCTATTCACTGAGCTTCAGGACTTCCTCTCAAAGGATACAGGCTACACTCAGCAGGATTGAACTGCTTCAAGGCAGAGATGGGAAAATTCCAAACTTACATCCTAATGCCTTCAAAACATTCAAGGTGTTGAGATGAAACAGCTTGGCTTAAGCTGATCTCTAGCCAAAACAACTTGGTGAATAACATGGTGAAAATCATCTGTGCCAAAGAATCTTACAACATTTAATGCAATAAATTGCATCAACATAACACCTTGCATCAGAGGATCACAGACTTCTTCACAAATATTAGCCAACAGCTGCCCAATAGCATCCCTCATCAATATCGGATTGTTTCTTATTTTCCTGGTGGGCAATATTACCTTGTGGTGGGAAATTTACTTAGTCAATACCTAAGAGGGTAGCTAGCAGAGCCAGTATAGCTATTACAACAAAAAGAAGCAGAAACACTAAATGCACAGAAGTACCGTGGCCCTCAATCACACACTTACTTCCATATGTGAGGAGTTCAAAATTTTCCTTCCCTGAGATCAATCTTGTCCTCCCAACTTCCCTGAAGTAAGTGCAGCAGAAAAATCTATCCCCTGCAAGGGATACTGATGCCAGATTGGGAGAAGTAAGATCTACTCCCCACCAACAGGTCCCAGATCTTGGGATTCATCCTTGCTAATGAAAAAGAGATTCATCCTTGTGCCAAGAGATGAGGAGGATACTACATTTAATTAATTCATACACGAATTAGCAAGCACATAGACCATGACCTGATCTTTTTCCAAAAGATTTTTTACCTGTGTCAAAAAGACTCAAAGGTGTTTCCCCTAACTTCAGAGCAAGGTCATTCATCTCAGTGCCATGTTATTAGTGTGTCACTGCAATAAAATATATTCACACCTAGATATCTGCAGGAATTGTGCCCTGACAGACTGCAATATTTTGGACACTGTTGTCAAAGTGAACTGCTTTTTTTCTCTCTTTTTTCACACCAAAGTTCTCTCTGTGTTCTCTAAGAAAAGCTTGTCCTTGGGTAGAAGTTCCTCCTGATACAAAGTTCCTTTTTATCATTTGCTTCTCTCACTAATGTGCCTCTAATAGAGCAATTACTGTATTATACAGAAACGATGGTAAAACACATTATTATATAACCCTCAAATGCTTCTGTCAAATTGGAAGTGTTAAAAGAATGAGGAAACTTTGAGATAAATCAAAACACGTGATATTCTGCAAAAGGCTTTTAGACTTTCTTTTGAATATTTCTAATGTTCTTTCTGTAATTTCTACAGCAGACAAATTCTCCCAGGTTTTATCTCCTATTTCACAATAAGTTACCTATGACACCTAAAGATTTTGACTGGATTTAATGTTATATTATTCTCTTTTTTGCTCTTTTTAATCTATTTTTATTTTAATGTCAAGATTATCCTAGCATATGCCTTTCACACTCTCTTATTAAGTTTCTGTAAGGCATTAACCATTCTTGTACAATGAATTCTATATGCATGCTAGCACCTACTGTTTATTGCTGTTTCTTGGATTTATTCCTATATTTTACATTACTTTTGCTGTTACTGAATTAATTTTAAATATTAATGTTTCATTCAAATGCCACTCTGTTACAGATATTTAACACAACTGCCACCCAAAATTTAATAGGGAGGGATCTGTTTTCTCCATTCCATTTTAGTTTTATTTTCCCCTACCAACGATGAAAAAGCAGCATGAAACATGCTACTCTCTTTTTTTGTGAGATATGATGGGTGTCAGTCTAGAGAACACTTTGTCTTTCAAAGATGAAGCACATTTGGGAGTTGACAAACTTTTTTTACAAGCAATGGCATTTCTCAAAGTACAAACGAGTCTGGAGGATCTTGGAAAATTTCCAGATGTACTCATTTTTTAATGAAACCACAGATTTTTGAATGCTATAGCAAATGTGAGTATGTGCATGTGGAAATAAATAGCCATAATAAGGGGTTGCTCTCCTTGCCTTCTCTGGGATGTTCCTGCTTGGACTAGACAAGATAAAGCCCAAGAATCCCTGGGTCTAATCTCAGTCTGGGCTGGCACTTGCCTGAGTTCAGTCCAGGCTTCTCTCTGTATTCCAGTGCAAACAATCCCACTTACTGCACGTTATTCTGACACTGACTTGTACAGGCCAAAGATGAGGATCAATCTAAGGTACACTCTGCTTTAGAAAACACCAGTCCTTTCTCTTGCCAAGACAAGTGTCCTTATGTGTCAATCTACCCCACTTCCAAAAGCAGCTTGTGGAACAGCCATGCAAATGCTTTTAATCAATCACATTTAATAGCCATGATTGAGGTATGGGCAGCAGAGACAAGCCACTAATAACTATTGTTATCCACAGCTTATTTTCTTCAGAGATGGAACCTGAAAGTGAAAATGATGAACCTATTTTTGCCATCCAGACTAAGTGAAAAATCAAACAACAAACGAAACTCGGCATCCATAATGAATAGCAAACTGTGTTTTGAAATTCTAATGATTTAAAGTAATATTACCAGTAATATAAAACAGAACTTCAGTTTAACTGCATTGCTGAGACACATCTATTTAGATTTAAACAGCAATCTCTCAACAGCAAAGCCCTCAGTTCTCTGAAAAGGTTGCCAAGTTTTTAAGAGGCATGATAAGGGTATGTCATTTTCCATCCAGAAAGTAACAAAGATTTTTATCTCCCTTATCTTCAGTCTACAGCCCGTGCAAGACACCCAACAGCAGCAAGCCAATGCCACCATGCCAAAACCAGGCATGTTTGGGGCCTTATTCCACCCTTGTTACTTCACCCAGCAGCTCAGAAGCACCTGCAAACTAAGTGTTGGTCAGTGAAGCTGTAAGGTATTTTATTAGCTCCATGAATAAGCCCATGGGCATATTCAAACAAACACAGAACATATTCTGTGTTTGTGCTCCAGGAAAAGGGACAGAAGTTATATTTAAAAATACCCAGCTCTACACATTCTGCTGGGAACCCCTGTGGAGCTCACCCAACCAAACCCCTGGGACTGTCTCTTCTGAGACTCTCTCACATGGGAATGGGATGAACATGCAATGGCACAGTGGGCTGATCTCTCAGAGAAAGGTGAATTCTTCAGTGAATACCCAATAAGAGATTTGATCTATGTCAGAATCTACCTGTCATGTCTGCATCTACTGCCAGCAGGGAGAGATCCCCAAAAAGTTGTTGTGTTGTCCTCTTTTGTTTAAGCATGCTCCCAAGGAGACCTGTTGGTGTAATTGTGCTCTACAGGCTTTGTAGGACATAGCAGGGGACTCTCAGCTAGGAGATCTCCAAGTGTTTGATCACCCAGCCATGCAGACCTTTTAGACAAACCCTCCAGAGTTTTCCGTCAGTGAGGTACAGCTGCTGCTGTGAGAGCTTTTGAAACAAGCTGTTAATAATCATGGTTTTCATCTCAAAGAGAAGTCGTTTTAATGCATCTCTGCATCCAGCTGCCCCCTTGAAGTCCCTGTGCCTCGTGGGAAGATCAAATGACCTTAGTCATATGGGAAGAGAAACTGTCAAAGAAAACAGAGCCAGGCACATATCCTCTTTCTCTTTTTTTCACCTCCAGCTCTCTCCCCCACTTGCAGAACTTTAACATGGAGCCAGAGGCCGTTCAAATTGCAGAAGATTGTCCCAAAGAGAAGGTCAGACAAACCAGGGCAGTAATGCTGCTTTCCCCCAGCCTCTCCAGAAACTCTCTCCATATGGATGGTGCTGGTTTATTCCTGGAAGAATTGAGGGTTGAAAGAGGCAGTTCAGTTTGTTCCTCTGACTTCATCAGATCAGCATTTTAATCATAGGGAAAGGTCAGGTGGTCCATTCTCACTCCTCCCCTCCTTTGAAGTGAGACAGGTGGGCATTCACCATGCCAAGTAAACTGCTTACGGGAGGAAATCTCTCTCCCTGTCAATCTTCTGCTTGCCAGGTTAATCCTGAAAAAAAGGGAGGGCCAGCTTTATCACCAGTGTATTTGGCCTTTCATCAGGAGTCCCATAAAAACCACAGAAGATGGCAGAGGACGACAGGCACTGCACTGACTTCATCCAGGCTGCAGGAGTGTCATCTGCTCAGGGAGTGAGTTGTTCCACCCTTTGATTTGGGAAACAATGTGAGCTAAGATTCCCTCTGCCCTAACTTGACAGATGAACCTTATCTCCATCTCCTGTCCAAATGAAGAATGCAGAATGCACATACATTGAATGAGTTTGATGGGGTTTGTAACAGTTCTGAAATAAAGCCCAGGGCTCCTGCTTTATCCCTCAAAGCAGCATCATTCCTTCCTTTGAAAGGAATGGAATAAGTACCAGAGAGTGCACTGAGTGAATGGGCCATGGGAAGAAGAGTCTGTCTCAGTTTACTACAGGGATCAAATTCCCATTAGGCCCAGTGGGAAAGCCTTTGCCTGTAAGTTATACCAAAAATTAATGTGCATAAAAGGTTTCTCAGAAGCTGATTGCAGTAAAACACAATGCGGTGGTGTTTTCATGTCAGAAAAAAACCCATATGTTTTGGTTTCAAAGCATCTCTTGTTGAAAGGCAAGGGGAAAAAAGCCAAGATTTCTTTGGTAGAGCAGTTATTTTTCCCGCAGGACGTCTGTGTCAGAATTACTCAATTTTCTAATAAGAATCATGAAAGCTTTGCATTTCTCATTAATTCCACCTCAACCTACACCACCTTTTGAAAATACAGCTGTGTTCTTCCACAAGAAGAGACCATGAGAAGAAAAGCCCATCCTTGTTCTCTAAACACCCAAAGGGAGGGAGATTTAACTTTGCCCATGTAATTTCTTATCAAGCAAATGTTATTCTATTAATCAATAGTTGGTCTAAAACATTAATTCTCTTTTTTTGTAGCTTAGTAGTGCCTGTGGGCAAAAGAATCTGCACTATGTTATCTTTGTCCTCTCTAGAAGACATCTTATGAAATCAATTATGAATTCTTGATTTCTGAGACCTTGATTTCTGTATGGTGTGACCAACCCCCACTCAGTAAAACAAAGTCATAACAGCACACAGTTCAAAAGAAAATACTAAGTCATGGATACGAATGGGCTCTGTCTCCATCAGTCTCTGGAGGAGAATGACCAAGTTTCCCGTATTTTAAGAGATGATCTTCAGTGCATTAGACTTTCCTTCCAAAAACTGTACTAAGACAAATTGTTTTGCTTGTTACGAAAAGGAGAAAGGTTATCCAATTCTTGGAGATTTGAATCTCCACCCATAGAATCCACCTAGATTATATTCAGGTCAACTTCTTCTTAAATGAAGAAATCAGGGGAATAAACACAGATTTTTAATAACAGAAGATGTCTACAAATATTTTATTGATTTGGATTCACGTTCTTGCTTCTTAGCCATCTAAAATTAAACTGCGTTTTCCAAAATGAACTGTCTCTTCTGAAGCAGCAGCACCATAATGCTCACCGTGGCACACAAAGCTTGAAGGATTGCAGGCACCAGTGTCAGCTGGGCTGGACAATGCAGTTGTGCAAGAATTGCTTAACCCTAACCCTCACTCCCCAGCTCCTCACTGCAGCAAACCTGGTTTTGTCCAGGGGAGAAGGGAGGCTGGCTGGTGGGCTACTGCTCCTGGTCTCCTTGGAGAAGGTCACTCCCTCCCACAGAATTCCCAGGAGCATTCCAACCTCACAGCTCCCTGGGGACCAAAATCAGCCTGCTTTTCCTGGGAATCACAGCTCCCCATCCTTCCCTGCAGAGATTCCTGGAGCACAGAGCGGCTCTGCTGATGGATCAGTGCCTCTGTCCTCGGGCCCATTGTGTCCTGTGGGCAAACAGGTGCAAATAGACTGTCTGTGAGACAACTGCTTATTAAAAGAACGGGGGAAGGCAGGAGGAAATTATTTTCTGTCCTGGTCTAGTGAGAACAGCATAGTCACGAGACCAGAGCCTGGCAGAGCCCAGTGCCACGTGTGGGCACATGGGGTGTGCGTGATTTGGGATTCTCAGAGCCTGAGGATCCCAGGTGTGCATACATCAATCCAATAGACAAAGGAAAGTGACCCCTCTGCCCAGCATCACAACCACTTCTGTGAGGATCTACTGGCATACACTGCCTTATTCTGCATTCCCACTGACTGCTCTTGGAGCCCTGAGGAAGGAAGGGTTTTCACCTGCGCTTCCTGAGGCTTGAATCCCCCCCAGATTTCATTGCAAGAGTAATGATGGTGTGAGTTGTGTTATCTACCCTGGCACAAACAGGAGTGATCACACATGTCTATGATAACAATAACTCCAGGAGCAATTTCCAACCCTGCTATCCCAGACCAAGCAACACAAAAATCCCACCCCATCTCTTAAACTCCCAGTATATGTACGAAATTATTTTCTTTCTCTTAGCATACATCAGTAAGATCTCTGCTGGTGCCAGTAGACACTGCTGGAGTCAACCATTATCAGCCCATATGTTTTTTCAATACAAGCAACTTTTTGTGTGCACTTTGCTGAACACAATATAATAAACTTTCATTCAAAATGCCCATGAACACATTTTCTACTGCAGATATTTTTTTTCCTATTATAGATAAAACCAAGAGGACTGCACCAACGCATCGGACAGAAAAATGTGTCTCAGCCATCACAACAAATACAGCATAATATACTGAAAATAAGATTATGCTACACAAAGAAACACTGGCAAGACCTATTCAGGCAAACACCCCTCGGTATGAAAACATCTCGTATATTTCAAAGAGGGAAATTATTGAAACCTGAGAAAAAGAGAGGGTGGAAAATTTCCACTGTCATAAAAATATTGATGTAATGTATAAATACATCTGTAGGCATAGAAAACAGCTACGGAGACTAGATAACTACCAATAATTATCCTCAACTTACAAATAGATAAACAGATGTTTTTAAATATATTTGCACACTGTACGTGGAAAATAAATAGTTTAAACAAATCCATATACCTCCTTCCATAATGTGGTTTATTCTATTAATTTGTTTGTGTCTATAATGCAGTACCAAAATACCCAATATTGAGTTGCATGACATGGCATAATGTGCCATTATATTACATCCAGATAGTCTAAGTTAAACAGCTTGGCCATAAGCATAAAGTCAGCCCCTCAACAGCTAAAAAGCACCAGTTTTAAAGCATTCCTGATATTTCATTTGGTCTCCTGGAGTAACTGCATTTTTTAATTTCCACATGACAACTTGTTTTATTTCACAAAACCTCTGCTTCAGGATGAGCAGTGCCTGTTGCCTGGAAAATCATCCCATGAAGCATTTTGTCCTCATCATTTAGCATGTGGTTCTGTACATTATTTATTGTGCAAGATCCAAGCCTTTCATGAAAACAAATTATTAATTTGCTTCTCAATTTTTTTTTTTTTTTTTACTGTATTGTCGCCAGACAGGTTTTTGATTTTTTTTCCCCCATTGTTCATCACCTGGTTTCTCAAACACTGATGTGAGGCATGGTGGGATTATTTGCCATGTTACACATGATTAACTCAGAAGCAGAGGTTTATAATCCATTTTTCCAGACTGGCACCCAGCTGATCCAGCAACACGGCTATCCTGTCACATTTGCATTGCTGAAGGAAGGGAGAAAGGGCTCTCCTGGACCATTCATGACACAGTCTCATTTGTCCTCAAAGCACAACCCATCCTAGACAAGGATGAGCAACAGCAGAAGACAAACAGAACTCCACTTTTCTCGTCTGACACACGAAGTTCTGCTGAGGCTCTGACTGTGACGCACTTGTGCTCAGCTCAGCCATCACTGCTGCTGCTCCCATCAGTCTCTGGGGACATTTTGCACCTCGAAGTCCTGAATTCTCATTAATTCAGCCACAGAAAATCCTAGATAGCCCATCTGGAGGCACTTGCAGAGGACCTGGCAGTGCGCTCAGAGAAGCAGCTCCCACCAGCCCAGGAACAGAGTGCAATTCTAGTCCCAGCTCAGTTGGTGGAAGGATTTCAGCAGAGTCCAAGAACTGCCACAGCTTCCTCTGAGGGTTTTTCGTGCTCTGCGCTGGTTCACAAGAGTGAAAAACCTCAATGTTCCTTCTGTGGCCTGGCAGGAATTTGGGATTAATGTATGGATGTTAGCCTCTTTTCCTATTTTTTGCTTAGCAGTGCTCTGTGGTGGTGAGCCAAGGGCTGTAGGGAAAAGCTCTGAGCTGACTTCAGGTTCCCCTTGGACAGAAAGGAGAGGATAGTGGAGGTGGGAAGGAAAAGCAGCAACCCTGAAAGCTGAAGTGGGGACCTGCACTACCTCCATAGGATTGTTAATGGAGGATTATGCCTTTTCTTCCATGTTTAAAGCCAAAACCTGGCTCATGCAGCCCAAGTGGCATTGGCAGTAGAGACATGAAAAAGTTGCAACTATTATTTCTCCTTGAATCTTGCAAGCCAAGTGTTTCCCTGTCCTAACTGCACTTCTGCTGCTCCAAAGCTAAAACAATTTTTATAAGGATTAGCAGGAATAAGTCCACTGCTGCCCTCTTTAAGTACAACAATCTCAGTAAAACTCAGTTAATGAACCACATAAAAAAGGCAATCTGGTTTTGAGTTGATTTTTGCTCCCTCTAAAGCTGTTCCACTAAACCCAGGCTGCTAGGCTGCCTCTCAAAAACACAGATCCAAACTTTGAGCTCCTCCATCCTGTGGCCATTCTGCTACCTGAGCAGTTCCTGGGATTTTTTCCATCTATTTCTCTCAAAGCCAGGAATCTCAGCAGCTCTGCTGACTGAGTAAGTGCAAGGATGCAGAGGAGATAAAAGCATTTTGCAAAATGCGTTTCTATTCATTGTCAGTGGAGCAGCACAGATACCTTCCCACTTGTCCTTAGGATAACAATAGCTCTGCCTTGTCAGCCAGCCAGCACGACAGCTCGGAAGGGGCAGCGCAAAGAGCTGAGAGCTTCAAGTTAGCAAACAGCAGATCCTGTGTCTGTTGTGCTGGACACTGTGGCCACTCACAGATAAATCCCTGTGCAAAAACAACATCCGCCACCGACACATAAGATTTGCATCTTTTCCCTGTCAAACCATTGCATTTGGGAACCTGTGAAGTCCAACACAGTAAGACACAGCTTGAGCCAAAGATCTGCCAACGGCCCCAGGGGCTGCCAGCTTTGCAGAATATGTGAACGGGGACTGTGGCTTTGGGAAACATGTGAAAACCACTCTGAGAGCCAACAGGAAATCTGGGACTCCTCAGGCAACACGATGTATCCTGCCATGGAATAAGCATGGGGGGTAACCAAGGCATGAGCAGTGAGGAGGAGAGCAGGGAGAAGGAAAGGGAAGGATCAAAATGTTTCTTATTTGTCTAAATGATCAGAGGCTAGGGTGAGATGAAGGCCAGGGCCACGAGGAGGAGGAACTAAAATACTCTACAGTCTCAAGGGATTCAGTAGTCTGGATCACAAGGCGAGATGTTGGCTCCAGTTTTCTATTGCTCTTCTTAGCAAGTACCAGCTGTTTTTAACTAACACCCAGATACCTCCTCCTGGCATTAAAATAGCCAAGAGATCTAATCCCAAATCTCTTGGGATTTTGCATTGAGGAGACTGCCTGAAAAATGGAATGTCAGATTTTTTTTGCCTGGTCAAAAGCTATAAATGGGGAGGGAATTTACTTCTGCCATGCTGTGGCCAGGGACCAGGATGAGAGTGGCAACAAGCCCAGCCTTGATTGAGGGACTGCATTGTCCGTGTATGGAAGACAGAGCGGGGCTGGGTCAGGGCTGAGGAGCTCAATGTCATGCAGTTAAAGATGGGAACACAAACAGGTAACTCTATCCAAGCCAGAGGGGTGGGAGGTGAAAATTGCAGGATCACACTGGAGAGGGAGAATCAAGAAGAGACAGCAAAGAAGAAGGTAGCAGGGTTAGAAAGAAAATGAGAAATGACAGTAAAATCCTCAGAGCTTGGCTCTGCCATACTGACACAAAACCTGTGAGACGGGAAGAGGGTTTTCTTAAATCGGAATTTCACATTTTTAAAGCCGAACATTGTAAGAAGTGGAGCGCTTTTTACCTAGAGATCTTAAATGTCACGTCTTCCCTGCAGTGACATTTTGGTGACAAAATGCAGCTGCGCTTTGAAAGGAGTTTTTGCTATTCACCTTGTCACTTTGCAGAACATCCGTAGCACGTTGCACTTCCAGGGGTTTGAGCTGTCTTTGGAGGATCACACTCCTTCATAGCACTGGGAACAGTTTTGAAGAACTCAAAAAATGCAATTCTTTCCATGACTAGAGCAGTTTCTCAGTTACAAAGTGCACAGTGCTCTGTATTTGTTCCGCTTGATACTGCTCTTACCAAAGCCAGGCTGTGAGTCTAGGAGTGAAAGTGTCTATGTCAGGAAGAGATGTGGGGAGATCCCTCCCTCAGCAGAAGGTGACAGACCCTATCTCAGGCCTGAACATTCCTCCAACCAAGAATAAAAATCTGTGCCACTGCTTGGAAGGGAAGTAGAAATTTAGCCCTGTGTGAAGGACTGATGGAGAAAGGATGTTTTTATTCTGAGTTTATAAACACTGGCTGAATGTTACCTCATTCTTCACCTGAAAGCTTTCTGCATTCAAAGCAATATTATGTGTTAACAGAAATGGAAAATGCCCAGTAATACTCTGCAGAATAGCCTGCTGTAAGCAGCAGATATGTTCTTCATGCCCAATAAAAGAATATGAACCAGCACTGACAATCCAGCAGGTCACAAAAACAAAGCAACCGTGTTTTGGACAGCTGTTGCAGAAAACAACAAAGTGTGGAGAGATGTTATCAGCAAAGGCAAACATCAACTAAACTTATTATTTCCCAGGCCAATACTTTCCAACAGTGTCAAGTAAAGGTCTTTTCTATCACCTGATTTTTTAGCAGAGATAGGTAATGGTATTACAAAGTTATGCCGGTAATTTTTTGGCTGAAGGTAGAGGACAGAGGTGAATCAGAACATATAATTGTCATCAACCCCTTACTCTCTGCCCTTCAGGACTCAAGCCTCCACACCAAACTGAAGATATAACAAGAAAGATTTTTTATGTCCTCCAAGTGAATATAAAATTTTTGGAAATAAGGGTCTTGTACCAAGGTGGGATTTTGTGGCACCGGGGATGAATGCTGTGCTACCTTGTGGTTTTACCAATACCATGCCTGCAGTACTCCTAACTGCTTCTAGCTTAGACCTTCATGTACCTTTTTCAGTGAACTGCATATGTGATTTTAAACTATAGGTTCCAGTTTAAGTCTGGGTCTTGTCCAATTCTGTTCCCAGATTATGCAGTGAACACCAGGACTGTTATGTTAGAGAGCATAAGAAAAAACAGATGGGCACTCAGCTCTCAATTGTCCAAAGAAAGAGGGAGAGGACTATAGCCCAGATACGGCACAAACATGATCTACTACAAAATATTAATTCAATAAGCTGTAACGACATAGGACAAAAATGTTACGTTGCTAAAACACCAGGATCATTTTCTTCAGCATGCCAGTTTACCTGCAGAAGTCACTGACATAAGGGTCTACAGAGGGCAAACCAGTGTTTGATATGAAAAGTAAAAGTTGCTGACAGTTACATAAGCTTGGATAAATATGTCAAGGTTGATCAGCCCCCACAATTATAGTTTCAAAGCCAATTGCTATCATCGCGTCTTATATCCTCCTCTGCACGCTTGTAGCTGGTCACAGAGACCTCCTGACACACAGGACTGGGACACATGAACCCTTGGGCTGACCCAGGTGGGTCAGTCTTTTTTTGCACACCCTCATTTCTCCCGCATTTTCTGCATCTGTAATGCGGGAGGCTTTGATGGCACGTGTGTCAGTCAGAGGATGCTGCTGCCTCAGACGTGAAACTCCTGTCCCCACAGGGCTCTGGCCCACATCAGCACAGCTGCACACAGGGCTCAGGGTGCCTGAGGAGTGCACCAAAGTGGCATTTCACCAAGCTGCTTT
The DNA here is from genome assembly GCF_963662255.1 of Cinclus cinclus. Taxonomy (NCBI): domain Eukaryota; kingdom Metazoa; phylum Chordata; class Aves; order Passeriformes; family Cinclidae; genus Cinclus; species Cinclus cinclus. The sequence goes on from NC_085058.1 coordinate 15,104,214, forward strand.
GTGTGCAAGCAGCTTGTCTTGGCAAAGCAGTTCCCACCCATCCCTCATGACAAAACGAGGCTTATAAAAGCACAGGTTCCCTCCCAAAACACACTCCCTATTTCCTGGGGTAGCTCATGCCACATCTTCTCCTGCCACATCTTCTCCTGCCAGGAGGAACACTTCCTAGCAGTGGGAAAACAGAGCCAGAGATGCTTCTCCTTCATCCCATGGCCAAGCTTGTCCATCAAGTATGATCCTGGACTGGGACACTTCCCTCTGGTCCTCAGGACCATTCGCTGAGCACACCCAACACCAGCACCTCACAATCTCAAGACTCTTTGTCCCTTCCCTGGAGCGCTTGAGGGTCCTGGGCAGACAATTTGACAGGGAGGAACCTGCTCCTCGCAGGCAGATCTGTTTCCTCGTGCCCCTGAGCCCTCGGTCGCGCCGGGCTCAGACTGACAGCGCTGTCAGGTCCCATTCATTTCACAGCAGCCGGTGCCTCACACCTCCCTGCTCCCCTCGGAGCGCAGCGAGAGCTCGGCAGCGCAGCCTCTGCCCGCACGCGGGCCCAGAGATGGATGCACAGCAGTGATCGCCAGCGCTCATCGCTGAGCGCTGAAACTGCAATTCAGAAAGGCTTCGCAGCGTGGGACGTGCAGGTCGGGGCTCCCGCACGCTGATGCTTTTAGAGCCAAGCCAGCCAGGAGCTCGTCCAGCCCAACAGGTACACTGATGGGGAATTAAAGAGGAAAGAAAGCCCAAGCGCCTCTCTTGTTAGTTCAAGCTGTTCTTACCTGGAGGGTGGAGAGAAGGACTTGCAAGCCACTGGCTTCTTGTTCTGCCATGCTGCTCCCCACTCACACTCCCTCCTTGTAGCAGCAGACACAAAGCAGCTCGAAAGCCAAGCTGCCAACTTGCCTTGCTGCTGCCCCTGCGTCGTTTAAGAAACGAAGAACTAAACACAGATCCCCAGACACACGCACACTGCTACCACCGATAATCACGGCAATGCAACTCTAGACCTCAGCAGGAGAGATAAATGTACCCCCTCCCTCCCAGCTCTCCCACTGTGACGAGACGATTAATTCCTATATAAAGAATCCCGGGGATTAAGTAAAGTGCCCAGGAAAGGTCTGGGTGCTTGATGTGTGGTAGGGGGAGTGTGGGGAGGGTGGCAATAGCAACAAGAAAGCAGAAGAGCTACAAACCTCAAAGAAAGGCAGGGAGAAGGGAGGGAGCAGCGCTGGCTGCCTGACAGGCATTCCCAGCTGACCTGCTGATCCGTTCCAGACCCTGCGTGGACTCTTCTCCGTTTGACTCCGCTCCAGTGAAACCGGAGACACGGAGAAGGCAAAGAGAGCGAGAGAGATGCCCTCGGTCTTAACGAGCGCTGACAACGAACGGAAGATACACCCGGCATGAGGGACAGGTGGAGCAAGGCTCGGGAGGGTTTTTGGCTTCCGAGCCCGATGATTGTCCCAAGTGGCAGCTGCTGTGGCCACAGGCAGTGCCCTGCGGGGCAGGGAGTGACCGCAGAGGGGCAGGGAGTGGCTGCACAGGGAGGAAAGCCAACCCTTGGAGGTGTGGGCTGGGGGAGAGTTTGCTCCATGAGCCCCCACAGTGACCCGCAGGTACCTATAGGTGTCTGTAAGCACAGCAGCTCGGGGTGTGATTCGCTCCCTGGTGCACAAGACACGCTGTAGTACAGTTGTAGTTGTAGCTTGAATTCCTAGGAGGGCACGGAGTCCACTTTTAGCTTCAGCCGAGCCATATCAAAGGGCTTGGTAAACAAGAAGGAGCAGATAAAGAAGTTGAGTAGAGGGTTAGATGAGGATTTTCCAGCAAAATATTTTCAATGTGAAAAGGTCAATTAGTCCCACAACAGCTTTCTCAACACCAGAATGGCATTTTTGGTCCTGGGAGACATCACTCCAGGATGGTTAGAAGGCTATCAGTGGAGATAATTATTGGATATGCAGAAGACAAAGGTTAACTCTTGTCTTTCCAATTTGGGGACACTGATTTCAGGGTTTTTTTACCTCTAGAATAACTTTATTCTGGTCCTTTTAATTTGTCCCTTTTGAAAGAATAACTGCGGATTTTTGGAGCAGTAACATGAACTTGGGTCTCTGGGCACAAGGCAGATGCTTACAGAGCTTGGTGCCACACAAAGACATACCAGACACTCAATGTGCACACGCTTCCTTTGCTGATGTCAGTATAAAACCCTAATCTTCTAAGAAGCAGTCAAATGAAGAATAAAATTCTCCAGTCTTGGCCATGTATTTTCACATGATGAACTTTCATTGATAAGTGCTTTATGCAAATGGTAAGACTAATCCTCCCCAACTCATCCCAGCAATGTGTGAACAAATGGCACAAGCATGACATTCCTCAGTTTCTGTGTGTGCCAGCAGGGTCCCAGGATGTCACTACCAGGTTATAAAATAAAACAGATTAAAATGCCTTTGTCATAACTATGGAGACACATCAGTACCTTCAGAGAGAGTGCTTTGAAAACCATTCATTGATGGACAAGATACTCTACAGACAGCTAGACCGAATAAGATATTTCCCTTCCTATGAAAATTCAGGTTTAAAGATTTTATTTTTTTTAAAACATGTTTTATTTCAATTTAAAAAAATCTCACATGTTTCATGAAATACCATGCTTTAGATATAGAACTGGTGTTCAGCCATTAGAACACTGGATTTTTGACCATTTTGGGTAAGCTTCTGGCAGCTTCCCACAGAAGTCGCTCCTGTATCCTCCCACTAAAAAAAAACTGTGCCACACAAACCCAGTACAGCTTTGGAGGTTCTTTCCCATCTGCAGGATTCAATAAAACCTGATAAGAAGCCACAAATAAGTGGGGGAGAGGAGCAAGGCAATGCAGGCAGTGTCCCCAAATGTGCTGGGTGGGAGGAAGGTGGGTACTGGGTTTGTGAGCAGTGCTAACACATATCTCTTTTGCAAATTATTACAGTGACAGAAAACTACTTCAGAGCTAATTCGAAGCTGTTTGAAGAAGCTCTCCACATTGCCGCTTTGTTCTCTTTCTTGTGACAATTGTACCTGTCAGCAGAGCTGTGTGGAACTATTAATTCCTGATGTGTGGATTTTCAGAAGGCAATGAGAGCTGATGGATGTAAGCAGGCAGTGGCTGCAGGCAGCCTGGACACCCTGACCCCCTACCTAAAACAAAACTTTGGTCTCTGTTACAAGATTCTATAACAGATTCTCTGACTCACTAGTGGTCTGGTTCTTCATCTCTGGGTGAGCTTTAGAAATAATTGCAAAAACTTTCACTGCAAATACACCAACCCAAGAGGAAAGGGACATCAACATCAAAGCTTGGGGTGGGGAAAAATGTTCCTTTAAAATTTTTTGGGTATTTATATTGGTTATACTGAGACAGGGAAAGAATATGTTGTATGCAGAAACCTCTGGAGCTTGCATTTGATTTGAAAAAAAAAAAAAAGATAATTGAGAAGAGTGATTAAAAAATAAAACACTCATGAAAGACCCTAGCAGTGACAGTGTTTACATTGACGTATAGTGTACAGCAAAACTCCTTTGAAACCAAATTTTAAGCAATAAATAATGGAGACTTCTAATTATTCACCATTCCCAAGTCATTTCCTCCAGAATTTGTTGAATTTCCAATGTTCTTGCTTTCTAAGAATAGGAGGTCCCACACCTCAGCACACGAAGGCTGAATGAATTAGGAAACCTACACAGAGCTAATTGCCAGAATTAAAGCATTCAGATTCTCCCATTCATATTACAATGCAAACTCAGTTTGAAGATTAGCTTGTTAGTTTATATTGATGGCATTGTTGTTTCCCCTGTGCCCTCAGGATTATGTGATCCTTAAACAAATTGAAAATTAAACTCCTATCTCCAGCTTCCTGCTAGTGCCAGTGTTCTTGTGGGGAGGACAGAGGGGAATAGAAACACAAAGGAAGGACCTCTGAGCTCTCTGCAGGTGCTGCACACACTCAGACCAGAAATTTCCTTTCCTTGTGCTCCAGGGCTCAGACACACAAACAAGCTAGAGATCTGATCTCCTCTAAATATGTGTACATACATTTTAGCCCATAGCAAAGGGAACGTAATTCAGGATCATTTTACCTACATTAAAAGAGCACTTAGTCCAATTATTTCACATTTTACGAGCATATGCAGAAACCATTACCATGGATCAGCTGCCATTAAGTAATACACTAAGCACAGAAACTTGTTCCTGTAACTAAACTGATGTTTTTTTCCCTACTTATGAAAGTTTGAATTTTTGTCTATCCTCATGGAGATGTTGTACAGCTATGAAATTGGTAAGCATTCATCCAGAAGCTTTTCTTTTTTTTTTTTTTCAGGTAGAGCATTGCATTGGAGTGATACAAGGTCAGAAGTCTTCCTGGATGAGATTATCTGGAAATTGATGAGAGGAAGACAGAAGTCCTCTACCAGGTATCTGCAACTATAGTGTTATTGGTTTGATATTTATTAAACCCATACAAAGAGATATAACATATTTGTACAACACTTTACTCTGTTATTATCACTTTTCTACTTATTGCATCACCTCCCATACAGAATTCATGTTTGTCCATCTGCACCCTGCAGAATCGCATTTGGAAGTAATTTACAGGCTAAATCAAAATTAGGCTAAAGAAGTATTAAACACTACAAAAGCAGTACCAGAATCAATACCAGCAGAATAAAGTGACTAGCCACAGCCAAGCTTCACATTTCCTGTCCAGAGTCTGTACCAAGAACTGCAGAACTCATTCATTTTTTTGACATCAGCATTAAATGAAGTCCAAATACCAAAATCAGCTTCGAAACCTACAATTAACGTGAGGATATTTTCCTCCTCATTCTCAAAATATTAACACCACTTTTGCAATCATATTGCACACCTGATTTCTAATAAGATTATTTCAATTTTTAAACCAGTGAAATAGATAAGAGAATGGCCAGGTTCTATTAAAAATGGGAAGAAAAAAAAATCTAATTGGATAAATTATTCATTCCAAAGCCAGCTCGAATTTTATGAAATGCAATTGAAATATCACTGTGTAAAATACCCAGTTAACAGTCCATATTTCATTTATATTAAATAGAGCATAGACTTCCCCTGTCAAAATTATGTGTAGCCAAGAAATATATATATTTTAATAAAGGGATATTGCTTTTTCTATTTGGATGCTTTTCCCTCTAACAAACCCTTCATTTTCATTCCCTTTCATTCAATCACAATGCTTATTGTAAGTGATTGCCATAACAAATTTAATATATTTGGATGTGGAGGTCTGATGATGTTCCATTTGTGAATGACTATGCAGAGGTTTACCCCTCTGAATAATGTCATGTTGCTCCCCCACCCCCCCCCCCCAAGAAATAATTTACTCTGCTACATGAAGGAAAGGGTTAAAATTGAAGTGAAAACACAAGTCATGACAGTGAAATTGATTTTCAGATTCTGCTGGAAGTGACTCAAGTCCCCTGTAGCCACTGGATGTGAAGATATCTTCTGGGGCAACCCAGACCACTGGAAACTGCTGGTGTTACTGGTTTAATGGGAGGCTGGGACTGTACTGAGCACCAGGGGCAGAAAGAGGGACAGGCAGGCTTACTCAGAGCTTTTTGTCTCTGGGAAAATCCCATCCAATCTGCCTTCCATTTTGTCACTGCCCAATGGCATGGCCTGGGGAGAGGGTTTTGGCAAGGGCTTGTAAGGGAAGGACGACAGGTAATGGCTTTAAACTGGAAAAGGGTGGGGTTAGGTTGGATATAAGGAAGAAATTCTTCCCTGTGTGATACTCTCTGCTGAGACACTGGCACAGGGTGTCCAGAGAAGCTGTGGCTGCCAGGAATTGGAGGTGTACAAGGCCAGGTCAGACAGGGCTTGGAGCAACCTGGGATAGGGGAAGGTGTCCCTGCCCCTGGCAGGGGGTTGGAATTGGATGACCTTTAAGGTCCCTTGCAATCCTATGATTTTATGACTATAAAAAAAGCCTGTCACATCTTAAATACACATACACACCTCACCTTGAGAAAGGTGTATTTAATCACTTGACTGCTGTGAGATGTTCCCACTTTTTCCCTACAGAATACCTTGCTGTGTCCTTCAATGCCTCAGATACAGCAGGTGGAAAATACCCGCCCTTTTCCTGAATGCTGCAAGTGTGTTCAGATCTACCCACGGAGCTACTGATTGCACCGAGTGCTCTGGCACAGGAGACATCTGCTACACCTGTGAGTCTGTGAGAGTGAGGCAGGCACAGCCTTTGCTGGGCTCCTGCTCTTCTGGCTGGTGATAGAGCCCTCACAGCATGAGGCTCCTGTTCCACCCCTGGCCAAATAGCCCATAATGCTCCCCCCCGTGTTGAATGATAACAGTAAAGGTGTACTAAAGAAGCAAAAGAGGAGGAGGAAATTGTAGAAAAATACTTAAATTAAGAGCTTTGATGCTTTAATCCTCTTTGGCAGATCCCTGGGCAGCAGTACAAGGCAAAGCCCTCTTTATCCTGATGCTCAGTAAATGTTTCTGCTGGACAAAACATCTTTTCCCTCAGACATAACTATATCAAGCTTTTCTATTGTTTATAAAAAGAAAACATTTTTTCCTACCTTAACAGACTTTCTTTGCCACTTGTGTCATCTTTCTTTTTTTTTTTCCTGCTAAAGATGTGTCTGTTCTAACTTAAAAGTACTCAGCACTCCCATTACAAAAGTGAGCACAGACACATGCAGGAAGAGGAAGAATCTGGTATGTTGAATGTTTAAGGAAGTGGACTTTACATCAGCCAGATGCAGCAGTAGGCAAAACTTTCCAGTTAGCAGAACAAATTGTGTTATATCTGTCTTTTCTGTTTGTCTCACATTTAGCATCTCTGACCCACACAGTAGGCAAAGGTGCCAGGGAAAAGGGTGGTTCTGAAGGGGTAAGAAACAAAAAAAAAGAAAGAATTCAACCCAAATAATCCCACAGTAGCAGTTTAATGAGCCCTGCAAGTGAAGTAGAACATGGAAAGTTGGGCTGGTTCAGGTGATATCATATTGGGACTTAGAAAATTAACCCCAAGAGGGGTTCCCCACCTCAGTTTTTGTAGTAGCACACCCTCCTTCTTGTTTTGCTTTGAGGTATGATGAATATCAGCCATCAGTCTCATGAGGAAGCAATGACAAAAACAGTGATGATGGGAGAATCCCTATCCTGTTTCCCCTGGGTCCATCAAAACCAGCTAAATCTGGAGCTGAACTCTCCAAATCTGGAGGAGTCTCAGTACATACATTGAGATTTGGCTAAGACTGAATTTGAATAATGGTTTGTTACCTAATAAATTAAATGGTGCAATGAAGGCCTTGGAAGGAGCTGTCATCATGAGAAACACAGTTGGAAGTGAGGATGGCCTGTTATTTGCAATACTTCATCATTAAAGTCCTCTCCATCCTGAATGATGAACAGTTGTCTATAGGAATACAGAACACAGCAAAATTTAAAATGCAGGGAAATTTATACTGTGGGTAAGGAAGCCATCTCAAAGACAGAGAAGCTGTAGGACTGTAAGGGACAGCATTTGTCTACATTTTGCTTTGACTGATTGAAAGCAGGCAGGGTTCCCAGAGACTTAACTCTGGAAGCACCCAAGAGGATCTCTTATGAGATTAGGTCCTTCTAACTTTCCTCAGAAATATATATTTACACTCTGGATGTGCAGAGCAGTGGCTTTTTGCAAACACTCCAGGAAGGAAGCAGTTCAGTAAAGCTGGCCCAGTTTCCCACATCCATGAACCCAGTAAAAACAAACAGTACTACAGGCAATATCAGCCCACAGTTCCTATCTCTGGTTCCAGCTCCTACTTCCTCTCCCCACCCTAGGGGCTTTTTCCCTACTCTGCCTCCCTGGAGGAACCCCTGCAGACCTGGTGAAAAAGATAGTTTGGGTACAATTTCAGAAGAGTCCACAGACCCTGTGGAAGTCATCCTGGGCAAAAGCTATTTCTGGATGCAATAGGGCTGCTGAAGCTAGGCTTATTGAATGTAGTTTCACAGCTGACCAGCTGTGGCTGAGAGCACAAGCTTTCCATCTGATGTGCTGGGGCAATCTTTTCCACACTTCCCTGGTCTACAGAGCCTCCAGAGCGTACTAGAAAAGCCTTTTCCTCACCAGTGGTACATAACGCATGTCTCACTTATACCCAGACACCTATTTTTCTTAAAATCCTAGGAACTACATCATCTTTGGGATTTCTGCTTCTCTGTAAAACTCATTTTGAAAAAGGCCAATGAGCTTTTAAGTTTTTAGGGCGAGGGAACAAAATCAGAAAGGGAAGGATTTTCTCAATTGTGTTTCCAAATGAAACTAGATTAAAGAACAGCAGTTAGAATAATAATTGTTCAATGCCATTTTCACGTAATCTCTGAACACATCAAGAATGTGACCCACCAGTGCTGGTGTGTTCTTGGCCCCTCCTGCTCAGAGCTGTGGTGGTTGCTATGAACATGACACAACTGCTAACAAACCCCAGGCAGCTCCTCTTGTTCAAGCTGTGTCAGCTCATCCTTCTAGCTGTGGGTGTGCCTGGTACATTCCCTGGTGTGCCTATCAGTAGCTCTTGACATGTGCAAAATGCAGCAAATATTAATCCATCAAGCCTCACAACCCCCTCTTGGGGAGTGAGACAATTTCTTTCTAGCTTACACTTTGCAAGGCCAAGGAAGAATCTCTCAAGGACACGTTCAGCATCAGTGGCAGAAGCAGGGGGACAGTACAGGTCACATTGTCCCCAGTGCCACCATGGGAAAACTCAAAGCAGTAATATCTGGGATGGAAAGGAAAAAAATTGTTGCCATCTATTCAGCTGTTGCATTTGTCTTCCAAAAGTCAAAGAGGCTGTGGCCAGGTGCGTATTTGTCAGTGTTTCAAGCAGGCAGAGCTTATTACTGATGCCTGAGCTTTCATTTGAACATCTGCACCCTTTTGTCCTTTGGGCAGCATTTGGCGAGCCCTTGGTTTGTCCCAGCAAGCTTCTGTGTGCATCTGCCTAGTTCTGGAGACAGGCTCAGTGAAATCATAAGGGTTTTGACTCATTTCTAATGAGAACTTGCCTCAGAGACCAGCTTCAATTAAGAGTGGCCACAGAGGTTCATACCTCCACCTTTCTCAACACAACTTGGAGCCAAGTGTTGATTATTCCAGGATGTGTCCCTGCAGGCTGCTGGTGGGACAGTGCTGGCATTGATGCAGACTTGGGCTCCCAGGTGGAAGTCAAAACCTTGTGAATTCAGGCTAATCCTGGTGGAAGTGGGGAAACAAACACAGAGCCAGGGAGAGCCACAGGAAACAAACTGCCTCACAACTCCATTATCGTAAGTGTTTCTTGTTCAGCTCATTATGTGAATCCAGTTCTCCATGTATTTCCTCCAAAATTTGTTAGGGGAGGGGTGCCCCGTGGCTTGATATATCCACTTCACCTCCCTCCTCCAACAAAAACTCGTCAATCACTGCTGACTCTTTTTCAGTAAAACCTTCATTTCATTAAAATTTAATTATTGGTTTAATTAAAATAGGCAAGCAGCAGTGTGAGATGTGTATGGTTTTTTATGGCTGAAGGAGATTGTAAAGTCCTCATTCATTTCCCAAATGAGCTTCCTCTAAAAATTGGGCTGCCTTTTTATAGGCCAATTCTCAATGCTGCTTTCAAATGGATCCCACAGCCATTCATATAGATTATTTTGGGCAGTGAATCAGATCCTGCTTATTGGCTGTCTTTCAGAACACACTGATGATGCTCCAGGAGCCCGGTGGTAGAGCTCTGGGAGCCCATGGGTCTCTCCAAATGATTAATTAATCCTTATACAGGAATTTTTCAGTTCCATCTTAATTTATTCACATTGCAAAACAAATGTAGTCTTGGTGAAATGGGCCAGATTGACAAGCCTTGTGTGACTGACAACTGCTCTGTCTGTTATTCCCACAGAAAGTGTGACAAGGGGAAGGTTCTCCTATACTGGTGAAACTTGTCCTGTGACACAGGAGACAACAATTAACTTTTTTTTTTTTTTTAAATACAAAAATGCAGTGGTCCTTGTCTCTTCTCTCAATGGCTTCCCCTGCATCCCTGTCCCCTCATCCAGCATCTTGGGAACACATGTCTGTACACAGTGGGAAATCAGCACACAGAAAATTGGCCTGGGTCACTGTACAAGGAGGTTTCCATCCCATGGAAAAAGTGGGGGAGGGACAGTGACACATTGGAGTGTGTGGATGTGTTTCTAGGGGTAGAGACAGCAGCACACAAGGACGAGCAATGAGACAGCCTAGTGCAGTCATGGTTTCCCTGAGAAACAAGTCCATGAGTTGCTAATGATTTTCAAGTAATAAAAGTGGTTTTCACCTCACAATAGAGATGTGAATCTTTGGACTCTCTCGAATCCCCAAACCATCTGGTATTTGGATTTGTTTTAATCACTCTTCTCTTTGCACCAGTGAATTGGGTTTCAAAGAGGTGTGTAGCTCTTTGTAAATGCTGGTTGCAAAATAATCACAACAAAAAGAGGAATATTGAAACTTTCAAATCATTTCAGCTCATGCTCCTACACAGTGCTGGGCTGCCTTCCCAGGGCTTTGCAATCTTCAGATCTCTTTGGCCACAGTCCGTGAGGAAATGAGAGAAACAACCTTTCATTTTGAAGCAACCCCCCCAGACACTTTTGCAAGTACCTGCAATGACCTTCAGTTACCCAACCCTCTCCAGCAACACTTGCTGAGAAAGCAAGTTAAGCACAGGGCTGGGAACAGAGTGTGCTGTTTCAAAAAGCTTTTACATGTCTTTTGTACTTGCTCTAGTCTCATCATTTTTCATTTTAAATATCTTCCTACATATGCCTGAAGGTTGTAGATCTCTTTTTATAACAAAAAGTATAGATCAATCTGCAGGTAGAGGTCTAATTTTCAGCATTATCACTGAGTTCCTGGGGAGCCTGGAAGCACTTAAGAAAATCAGGCAGCAATGCTGGCACCCTATATCTTTCTCCTAAAGGAAGATTGAGCATTGTATGATGTGAAATGGAAGGACTTCTTTTCTTCCTTGCATGGCTTGACTGAGCAATACTTCACAAACTCCTTGTTGTTGATGCTAAAATGATACTTGGTTGCATGGATCCTGTTGGATCTTTATGACTACATTAATGGGTTGTCATGGTTGCTGTTTGGAACAAATAAAACTACAGACTGGTGATAGGTTTGAAGAAAAGAATACCTGGGGGATCAGAAAGGATTTGAAACTGTCATGCCCACAGGAGAAACAAGGCTGGACTAGACAGGCTTTCATGTGAGACAGTAGATCCATGGGACTTGGCTTTATGCTGTCATGTTCCACCTGTTTGAGCTCTCTTGCCTTCTGCAATAGCATTAAATTCACATCACAAGGTCTTGTGAGGCTTTGCAGCTTTGAGCTCCTCAGCTGTAAGGAGCCATGTAAGTGTGGACATAATTGTATCTTACTGAGGAATGCTGCTGTAATAAACAGCCTCTATTGCAAACTGTCCAGCTGTAATATTTGTGTTTATGTCAGCACTTAAAAATCATTGATCTGCAATAAGCTCAGTGTGGGGGAAAGAATCTGATCCAGAGGTCAGAGAACAGAAATTCAATTTTTCCTTATCAGGCTGGAGAGCTCAGCCAGGGAACGTGGGATTGCACAAAGCTTTTGCTGCTGCTCCTTCCCCGCTGCTAGAGCAGTGTTCAGGGAGATGACCCAAGATCAAAGCTGCTTGCAGCAGCAGTCTGGTTGCAAGGCTAATCTTCATTACTCTGCTTGGGCTGCCAGGCTGCAGGTAACCACCCACTGTGTGTTTGCTGCTGTGCCAGAGCTTCACAGCCACTTTCCAAAGCCAGAGCCTCCCCACACCCCCGTGTGTGGCAGCAGCAGGGTGAGCTCTGTGGATATCTGCTAACAGGTTTTGCTCCTCACAGAGCCTTTGAACTGGGAACTGCCTCGCTTCTTTTCTCTGGGAGCAGGAGGGTTGCTGAACAAAGGGTGCTATGGAGAGCAGCAGCCCGGGTGGAGCCTGCCCTGGTACACACCAGTGAACACACAGGAGTGTAAAACTCTGCTCTGCAGCACCTGAGTGCAGGACGTGGCACACTTTTAGCCTCCGAGTGTGTGTCTCTCTGAAAATCTGAAAATCTCCTCAGGCAGCTCCTGATGTGTTCCCTTGCCCAAGAGTAGCAGTGACCATCCTGTCCCATCCAAACAATCTGGGATTCTCCTTTCTCCCATCTCCTGCAAGGCAGCTTCCCTGCTTGACTCCCCTTCCATCAGTGAGGGACTCAGGAATCTGGTCCTTGACTCCCCTGTCACCAAGCATCTCAACAATCCACTCAGGATCAATGCCAGTGTCCTCCTATCCCAGAAAGGACCTGGGACCACCCCTGCTATTCCCCACCTACCCTCCATTTCCTTTTTTTTCCCTCACTTTACCCATTCTTCTTGAAGGCATTAAAGTTACCTGGAAGGGACACCATCTCCCAGTAACTGGGCACTCTGGAAATGGGATTACTGGAGTACAGAGTGTTCCTCCCATCTGATCTTCCTGGTCCATGCCTTGCCACCTCCCTCCTCCATGGGTTGCAGGGAGTTTGCACCAGGCCTCAGATGGAGGGGAACAGGGCAGGAGGCAGGAACTGTCTCACTGGCTTTGTGGCAGCTTCAAGGCTGCTCGAGGGTGAGCAAATCTGCACTCAGAGGTTAAGGAAACTGCAATTCCTCTCTGAGTCCCCATTGGCAGGTTAAATGGGATGAGAAGTTGGTCCTAGCTCATTACAGAGAAACTGCAGGGGAAAAAAAAAGATAAATTTGACTGCCCTTTCCCTTCCTAAGCACTGGTATGTGGAAGAAGAAGGGGTGATCCAAGGGCAGAGGGCTGGTGATGGGAAACAAGGCTAATGGAGGGTGCCAAGGCTGACTTCTGTGTTAAACCACAGTAAAACAGCACAGTAGCATCACCCACCAGCTCCTTGCTTTAATCCTTCTGAGCCTGCAATCCATAACTGGGGACCTGTCTGTACCATCTAGGGCACCTGGCAGCCCACAGCTCACCTCCTTAGAAGAGAGACTTGTGATCAGATTAAAGCCCATTTCATGTTCCCCTGCTCAGGTCCTTGTTCCTTGTTCAGCCTTGTTCAGGCTCCCTGCTCCCCCTGATGTTTACACAGGTTACCTGACTCATTTCCACATGAAGAGCTGACATTTCCCTCTCAAACCCTGTGCAGGGGTCATGGGTTGCTGCGTTAAAGGGAAAAGCTACAATGAAGAGATATTTCTAATCACTGCATCAGATTACAAAGGAATGTAAATCACTGAGCAGTGTTTTTTGTTAGAAGCAGAGCAAGGTTACTCCAGGTAGTTCTCAGGAGCATTTTGATCGCGCGCGCACACACACACACACACACACACACACACACACACACACACACACAAACACGATATGCCCACGTGCAGAAGCTCACATGAGTTCACAAGAACTCGGCTGTTGCTGGAATCTCCTAAGGAAGTTAAGCACGGCATGGAAAGGAAGATGCTCTGATATTGAGGAGTGCCTTCACCCTGTGCTGCACCCCAGAGCTCCCACTGTACCTCCACAGTGTCATTTTTTTCCCCATGCCCCTCTCGGACATCTGAAAAACTGGGGTAATGTCCACTCTTGGCAAGGACAAACGTTAAAAATGCAGCAAGTAAGAGGAGGCATAGAAGGAGACAAGGCAGATATGGACATATAACCATCAGCTGAGACCAGATTTATCAGCATGTCCAGAATATGGTTATTCACAGAAATGTCACTAGAGACTTGCAAAGACATCACCTGAAAAGCTGTGGAAGAAGCTGCCCCATCCCTGGAAATGTTCAGGGCCAGGTTGGATGGAGCTCTGAGCAGCCTGGGCTAGTGGAAGGTGTCCCTGCCCTTGGCAGGAAGGTTGAAACTTTAACGTGCCTTCCAATCCAAACCATTCTGTGATTCTATGATGATTTAACCTCAGTTTTGTCCTCTTCCCCTAATGAAACTGAGGTTGTTCAAGGGAAGATGGTGAGGAAACAAAAAGTAAAAGGATATAGCAAAAATTTTTCTCTTTTGTGGCAGGTGTTGGAATGGTGCAAAAGAGGGTAGAAGTTGTCCTGGCCGTAGAGGTGTCAGGCACTGCCTGTCATGCTTTTGCAATAAAGATTGTGAATATATTTTGTGTTTCTCACTCCTTCCTGTGTTTTTTTGGAGAGCCTTCTGTGAGCCACCTGCTAAAGTCCTGCTTCAATAAAAGTAAGATAAAAATGGAGAGCAGTTAAAGGTGACCTGAACCCCACTGAAATGCTCTGGAGGGGTCTCCATGCAGCCCTGCTCTGGCCCTTTTTTGTCTTGAATGAAGACACACTGAAGAGGAGGGGAGGGCAGATGGGAGCTGCCTCTCTGGCAGCCAGCAAAATGCCACCCAAATCAAGCAGCAGAGTTAAGGAAAAAAAATAAAAATAAAAATAAAGAAAAAAAAAAGGCAGGAGCCCATAATCATTTTATGATTCTAATTTAACTTTTATGAACATGCTTTGAGCTCCCCTAGTCAGACTCTAGTATTGATCTTTTCAGTATTGTTAACTCATAACCAGACCATATTTGAAGACATAAACTTTAAGAGAGATAATAAAGAAGAGCCAGACTGCACCGGCTTTATTCTTCCCAGCACAGGGACTGGGAGCTGTAAATCCTGCTAGAATCAGTGAAATTATGCAAGTGGAGATGAACTCCTGGCTGTGTCAATTTTTTAGATATCGGGCACCAATGACATCAGTCTTTATTTCTACTTCAAAGTGGAACTGTCTTGGAATATAAAGCAGTAGGAGAGTAAGAAACCAAACAATAGAGAAAAGCACTGACTTCTCTGCCTCTGTGTGAGATGGGCCAAATTGCATCATTTTGGGCCTTTCTGGACCAGCTGCAGATTCTCCCCAAGTTATTAATTTCTTAGATTTGGGTCCTTCCTTCCAACTCCATTAAAGATTTGAGCTAAGCAGAAACATTCAGGTTTTGAAAATGTTTATAGGGTGAGCTGCCAAGAGCGCTAGCACAGGGTGATGGATCTCCTGGCATTGCTGTACTGCATGTCTGCCTTGTGTTTTAGGTCAGGAACATTAGTGAAGCTTTCTCCTTGCTTCTGGCTGATAACGTGAAAAGCCTTAATAACAATGTTAATGGGCTTTTTTCTCTCCATGGTAACAGTACAAGAAGGACAGTTTTCCAGCCTCTGTCTGCTTCTTGGGAAAGAAAGGAACATGAAAATATGAGGCAATAAAGTAAATAAACATGTGATATATTTCTTTTCTTTATTAAATTAATCCCAGTCTAATGAAGTGAGGGCAGGGTGGGGAGGAGCAATGTTTTCCACTCTGCTTATGCAAGATGCGAAAGGTGCTCTCAGTTTGAGTAGCAGGCTGAAAAACCTGGAGGTGGGACTTACACAATTCCTCTGAGGCCCAAAATAGAATTTGAATTTAGAGTGCAGGCTGGCAAACAGTCAAGATTAAGTGTGAACCTGCAGGTGCCTGCTGTCAGACTGAGTGGCCCTTGTGAGACCTTACCCAGCCCAAGCCACAGGGAACTGCACAATGAAGCTCACAGGCTCAAGGTGATGCTGAAATCTTGGGAAGTCAGCAATGTTTTTTTTGTTAAAAACAACCCACAGCTCTCAGATTTCAGTTCCGAATAATGCCCCAAAACAGGTGGGTTGTTATAACTTCAGGTCTTGTTGCAAACACTTGAAGTAGCACAACTCTCTTCCTGCTCAGCATCTCCAATCCCCTTGACACCCTGCATCTCCCCAAACTTGTCAAGGTTGGAACACACCCCACAACTCTAATTCTGCATTTTCCATGAATCACACCACCCAGCATCTCCATGCTATCTCATGCTGGTTGGAATCAAAACACAAAGGGGATCTTCAAAAAAATAAAAGGCTGTGGGGCGTATCCTGCCAGCAACTTGGAAGAAGTTGCAGTGAAGAGCAGCTGGAATGATCAGGGTACTCAAGGCAGTGACTTTGGAGGAAAGATTAACATTGCTAAAAATAGCCCACATGGGTAACCAGTGACTAGCAGGGTCTGTGATAAAAGTCCCTGTGTATCAAGGGGTATAAATAATCAAGGATGGAATTAAAGTATTTAGAGGGCACAGAGGGCAACTACCCAAGTGCACTGCTAGGAGTGATGGTATTAAATAAGGAAAGTAGGAGAAACAAAATAGGGACATCACCTTCTCTCTCCTGAAATGAACTCTGTTTAACAAGGTCTTGAACTAAAGTGTACTGCAGCCCCTGGAAATTTCCCTCCAGCATAGCAGTACCCCCTGCAAGAAGGAGACAATTCTAATTTACCATTGTCTCATCAGGGTCCTCTTCAGAGGCACGTGTAACCCAGGACGTCAGACTGGGCATCTTTCTTTTTCACTCAGTAGTCTGTCTGCCCTGCCAAACTGACAGTACCTGTACAGAGCCAGACCCTGCTCTCTTTATCCAGAGGCAGCAGCTCCTTGCAGCTGGCAGTCACAGCCAGAAGGGAAGATTATCCCGACCCAGTGCGAGGCACACGGTCCTGCCACGCTGTTTCTGCTTCCTTGGGTAGGAGAGGTACAAATCACTGAACAGAGTGCACACTGCCTTTGTTGCTACTCTTTTCTCTGTGTGTCCTTAGAGTTACCATGGAATCAGTAAAATCACTATTACAAGCTCTAGGTTTGACTCACAGACAGGGAGACACCTGCTCATCCCTTCTTCAATCATTTCTGCCCATCCTTTAGGCACCCCTTCTCTCTGGGATGCATCCACACCTTTCTGTGTCAGGAAATTCCCTCTCGCACTGAGATCCATTCTGCAGTTTTCTTTCACCATTGGGGTATTAGCAGTCAAGGACTGTGCATATCTGTTTTGTATGTCATATATGTTAAGAAAGTCATTGCAAGTTACTCTGTCCTCCAGAGTAAGAGACTCTGTACATAAGCAAACACAGTAGCTAAGCTGTATTTTCACTTTCTAAGGTTTTAACTGTCATTTCTCATGACAAAGTAAAGAAACATACTCATATTTTTTTGTGAAGAGCTGTTTGAAAAGCCATATCCAAAATAATAAATTATTCATTGTTGGACTAGCAGGGTATGTCTCATGGAGGATTTACATGGTGCCTCTTAATTCTGGTGCTGCTCAATATTTTCATTAATAACCTGAGTGATAAAATAGAAATGAAACTTATTAAATTTAGTCCCAAGATTCTATTCAGCACAAGTAAATTTACTCCAGAGGACAGGCTTAAAGTGCAGCAGAGATAAGCAGGGATGGTCAAAAATATAAGTATAAAGTGGCAACAACTGGTTAAATAACTGTATGGAAGGGGCTCTGGAGTGACCACTAAATGGAGAAAGAGGCAAAAATGTCACACTGCTGAGAGAGGGACAAACCATTCTGGGATACAAACAGCAGTAAGGCCTGTGGGATGCACAAAAACAGCTTTTTGTTGACATTGGGCTGGTGCAGGCTCAGCTGAAAACTGCAGCCTGTGACAGGCACTGCCTGGATCAGCTGGAGGAGAGCAGAAAACAGCAGGACCTGTGGTGAAGGAAATCTTTGACTCTCAGAGGACAAGATAAAAAGAGAAAAATCCCCTTTCCTGCTCAGTACATAAACTGGGGCATGAGCAAGGGGCTGGTGGTACTGAGTGTCCAGCTGGGGTCAAACCACAACAGAACCCTGCTTGTAGTGACCTTCATCTGTGCTTGAGACCTGCATCCTGACTCCTCTTCAGTTTATAGGGAGGTGACATTGGAGCTCAATCAGGAATTTTGAGATGCTGTTTTATTTTATTTGCACTGAGGCAGTATTTATTTTATTCCATCTGACAGCTGTTTTAGACCATTTCACTCTGCTAGAAGCATGATCAGATCTGAAATGTGGGTTGTAAATAGCTGGGAAAACTGCACATTTAAGTCTAATTTTATGTGTAGCATCTTTTATTAATGTTACAACATTTACTGTGTGTTTTAAGTCATCATTGATTTTTATTAAAAAAGATATTTTTGTTATATGTGCATGCTGCCAGCAAAATAAAATATGATGTTTTTCCCCCTCAGTATGAATTCTCATTAATCTTCTCTAAGAGTACAAGAAAGTAAGAAGACAACTCTCTCATTTCAAGGCAGCATCACTGCCTAAGCTCTATGACTGAGACATTGTCATGTGTTCATTGCACCAGGAGGCAGAAGAGCTGCTTAATTGCATCAACAAGCATGTGCAAGGTGGGGGCCGAGGCAACAAAACACTCCCTTGTGACTTATTACATCTGGGGCTGATTAGTGCTGTTAATATATCATTAGATTCAGAGGAGAGGGGTAAAACAGCCAGTAAGGACACGGAGTTTTCTGAGGTGTGTACAGGCAGCTGAGTAAAGCCAGGCAAAGGAAAATTACTGCAGTTTGCACTCAGTGCCCTGGTGCTTTCTAAAGTCAGGCCATATTGGGTATTAGCAATGACACAAAGGTTTTCCAGCAGTAGAGCAGTGCATACTGCAGAGAACATAGCCCAGCCCAAAAAGCCTCATTCATTAGGAATTTTGCTAGGTAGAATAGGTAAAAGTGTAACAAAGACAACGATTTTTGTTTGATTTTTAGCTAGATCAGGTAACGTTGCTTTGCATTAATTGAAGGCTTGACTTTGACCTTGTATCAACTGAGGAGCAGACTATAAAGATCTGGTTGCTTACTAGAGTAGAATGCTGGTAAACCAAATCTCAGACAGTTTTGGTTCTGAGAATTTTGATAAGACACCTGCAAGCAAAATCTCTAATAATAATGAAGCCATGAGAGTGGGGTCAATGCAAACATGGCACAAATTTGAACGAGTAAACGCTGTTGCAACTGAAAAGGGGGCATAAGAATGTACATGGTTAGGGAAATTTATATGTAAACTGGATACAGGGTGCATGAAAGAACACCTAGAGGTCTTTAAAACTCTTTTCCCTAAGACTCTAACTTCAGCACTGGGGGACCATTGTGTCATGCCACACCAAGGAGCCTGTGAGCACATAAAAGGCAGA
This sequence comes from Cinclus cinclus, assembly GCF_963662255.1. Classification (NCBI taxonomy): domain Eukaryota; kingdom Metazoa; phylum Chordata; class Aves; order Passeriformes; family Cinclidae; genus Cinclus; species Cinclus cinclus. The sequence goes on from NC_085058.1 coordinate 15,123,334, forward strand.
ACTGCCTGCTGGCAGGTTTTGTGTGTTGGAGCATTGCTTTGATTTTGATGATAAAAAAGGGCTCATTTTCCTCTCATTATCGTTCACCACGCAGGTGTGCAAAAAATCCAAGTGCTAATTTCAGGTACCTGCTCAGACATGTGAGCCTGCACAGGGAGGCCACCTGGCCCAGATACATCCCAGATACAACCCAGATACAACTATTTGCAGTCCCAACCACCTCCCTCAGCATCACCTCACAGGGCAGGTGCTGGCAGCACCAGGAGGGGGCTGCTTGTGTGGGCCTAGCTGGGAACACCAGATCTGTGAGAAAACCATCTCCATTTCCCTCCCAGAAAAAACATCTTCAAAAAAGTGGCTCATTTCTGAACTTACTTTTACCCAAACATATCTCAGCACTTAGGGAGCATCTATCAAGGAGGGAGAGATGCTGGTTCAGATGCCATCAAATATTCCACAGAAGCAAGGCAATCCTCCCTAAAAGTTTTAAGGCTTGGTGGCTTTTTAGCCTTTCTCTAGTCCTTACAATTAAGGCCCCCTAATCAGCTGTTGGATACCACAATCAGCCCCAGCAATCAGCCTCCTGCCTCTGCTGCTGATGAATGCCTGGAAGGGACCTCAGAGCCAAGAGACTAATTGGCCACTTTGTTAAAAAACAACACAATAACAAGAGGAGAGGGTGGAAGTCTGTTTATTCCCCCAAATTTGGGGAGCCCAGGAAGGAGGCTGGTACTTTGCTGATGCCTTCATGGCTGGTCTGAATTTGCCAGCAGCTCTGTATTTGTTGTGAACAAGGGCTGCACTGGCTCATGTCACCCAAGAGACTGATCTGATCTGATCTAGCTCTGCCTGAGCCTGAAATCAGGAGCATGGTTGTTATCATAGGTTATCACATGTGTTCCTGAACTATATCAAAATTAGTATCAGAATTTTCTCTTGATTCAACATTTTTTAGAGGAACCATCGCAAGCATTCAATCAATGGACAGTACTTGCTTCCTCTTTGGTAGTTTAGGTAGAAATAAATCTAGGATTACTGAGCTCTTGTTAAATTATTTATTGTAGGTATTTTTATGGTCCTTAAAGTCCAATATGTGAACTGAGTCACCGCTTTGTATCCAAAAGGGAAAACAACATGCAGTGAAGACGTTTTACATATGAATCACACCAGTTTCCCCAATTTAGGCTTCATTTTACCCACTCTTAGCACACCCAGCTCAGTGCTGCTGATTTCTTTGCCCAAGGCTCCATGACTGAGGCAGATGAGAAGTGGCTGAGAGGCAGAGGGGCCATGCTCCTGCTGTATTTCATCCAGACCATGGCTGGAAACTGGCAGTGTTCCTGCCTGAGAAATCATCTCCACCTCAGAACTCACCTTTAAAAAAGGAAAGATTTGTTCTCATGTTTCAGATGCATCACTCTGTTTGTTTATTGACCCATTAATTATGGTCTGTGTCTTTCAGTGGTCAGGGCAGAGCAGCAAACTGGGATTACAGCTCCAGTGTGACTCTTAAGAGACAGAATTAGCAAAGCTATTCAGCCCAGTCGCTGTAACAAGGTTATAATGTAAAGCACTAAACAATTAGCTGGGAGATTTACCTCCCTGTCTTAAAAGCATTTTTATTACTTAATCAATCACAAGCAATTTATAAACAAGGCTGAAATTTTACATGGAGCCATAAGCCTGTCTTATTTGCTTCTAGAACAAAGCAGGAAAAACAGATCTGAAGTTTCAAAAGACATTTGATCAATTAAAGAAAATAAAATTATAAAAAAGGCAAAACTACCTCAAAAGAAGATAAATGATTTTTCAAAGGGAGGAAGGACTTCAGCAGTGGCTGGAGGAAAGTCCATCTGTCTGTCTATTTGCTAGTCTATAACATCATCCATTGCAGTGGCTTGAAGAAGCAGTGGAGTTGTAAAGTGAAAATGTGAATCGTTTGGGACAGAGAGTTTGTTTGCCTGTGCATGCCCTCCTCAAGCTGGAATGCAGCCACTGAGTGCCAGCACTATGCAATTGCAAAATAAGTGTATTAAGAGTGCTGAATCAGCAATATCACGTGTGCTCCAGGTGCCCTTTTTGCTTTCAGAGCTCCTGACTCAGTGCCAGGACAGGGGTGCATTAAGAACCTGTTAGGTAGAGACAAGATACCTGATGCCTCCAAGGAGAGCTCCTCCAAGCCACAGGAGTGCTCAGACTCTCCCCATGCTCTCTTTTGATTTGCCTTGTCCTTAGGATGGGTTACTGGCAGTAACTCTCAGGCAGGATTCGTGCAGACAGCAGCAGCTGACCATGGGCTGCACCACAGACAGAGGTGCACAAAGATGCCCCAGCCTGAATCCTTCCTCAGCCACTGCGGCTGCTTTGCATCCTTACCCCACAGCTCCCCAGCATAACTGGTTGGACCAGTTAGATTTCCACACTGGAAAGTTGGGATAGTTGCTTTGATAGAGATGGAATCAGCACTTGCTGGCTGAGTGTGTTTTAGTTGGTTTGGCAGCAGTCCCAGCTCTGCCAGCCCCTGTACCTCTGACATTCAGTGCCTCAGCAATACTGCTGACTTCTGCGAAACTGGGGCACCAACAGGCATGAAAGTCTCTCTTTGGAGAGAGCTGCTGAGGAGCTCTCTGCTGCACTACCTGCAGGAGCTGCACTGGAGGCTAAATTCACCTTGGCTTGTGGTGATCTAATTCTTCCAGCATCAGCTTTTTACTGGCTTTGACCGCTCTGATCTTACAGCTCCCAGTCTTGATACTTCTGCCATTTCCTGCTCCGCCTTGATTTTACACCCCACCTGGCTCTTGATTTACAGCTTTTCCAGAGCAGAAACACATGAATTTGATTCAGAGTGTTACTTCTGTATGTCCCTTACTTCTAGTAACTACCCAAAATGCAGATGGATGGAAAAGCAACCAGCCTCTGATGGAGATTTTAAGGGAATAAATTGAGTGGATGCTCTTGTTTTTGTGTGGGGAACACAACACAACACAACACAACACAACACAACACAACACAACACAACACAACACAACACAGTGTGGGAAGTCCAAGGCAGGTTCACCTGGGAGAGCATGGGGAGCTTCACCCAACCCCATTCCACCACATCTGTAGCTGAGGAGATACAGAACTCTGTGCTGCTCCCCATCCCAGGACAGCAACACACCGCTGTGAGGAACAGCACCCTTCCTCTTCCCAAAGGCAGTGACAGGTCCTTGCAATGCCCTGACAGACACTCACTTGTGCCCTTTACTCCTTCAGGAGAAACCTGGAGCCACCCACCCACCTTGCTTGTGTGGCTGGTGACAACATGAAGCAGCTCAGGGAGACACTTTGGACTTCATAGGTTTTCTCAAAGTGTCTGCCCCATGTTTCAGGTTCATATGCACAGGAGGCAGCAGCAACTCTCTATAGCTCCACAGGGACAGGAAGGAAAAGCTGCCTAGATGAATAGCCCTGTTTCCAGGGTATTCTTCGCTGAGATTTCTTCTCCCTGAGCCAGGTGCCAGTCTTCTGTGTTGGGCAGGCTCCTTGCAGTTGCAGCTCATCCCTGGGCAGGTCTGTGGCTGAGCCCCAGGAGCCCTGGGTGACATCAGGGAGAGCTGCGTGGTGCCATCACAAGTGGGGCTCACATTTCACAGTGGGGCCAGTAGGAACAAATGTGTCATCACATTGTTCAGTGATTTAACAGCTCTGAGTGTTTTTGACAAATAGGGGCTTCCTCCTTTCAATTCCTGTGCTTTTATGGCTGATAATGAAAGTCAGATGCTCACTAGTTTGGGACTTGCACAGCTAAATCCCAGCTTTTGTCCAGAGACATGGGAAAGTCACAGTCAGAAACTGTCACCCTTGCATCTTTGGGGTGCAGATTCCTGCCCCATCCTGAAATGCAAGAACATATTTACCAAAAGAAGCATATGTCATAAAAATATTGCAAAATATTTTAAGTTTAAGAGGAGAGGAAGTGTTGTCCCAGCTCATTCTTCCTACCATGACAGTCACAAATAATGCCTGCAGGTAGTTCCTTAGCATGGAATTATCACTGGATGATTTAGTGGCCTGGCCCACCATACTTGCATGAAATAAATACTTCTAATTGGCAATGAAAATGCAGGTTAATTTTCATTGCATCCGGGCACTTATTATCAACATTATTTATTATTTATCAAGTACTGACAAATGTTTTCTATGTTCTACAGACTCGAGGAGATAAAGCCTCTGTCCCATTAAATATACACAGAGTGTTTAACTGAAGGTCATTAAGAATCCCACTAAAGTCAATACCCATTTATCTTCTCTGGGGAGTTTCCATAGGCAGAATAAATTGGACATGTGAAATTCTCCTGTTGAAGCCTAGATACAGTTTGTTCTGTTGGAGAGTGTCCCCAGAACTGTGCTTCATCACAGATTTTTTCCTCTAGGAGGGTATGCTGGGATTTAACATGGAGAGGCAGGGAAAAGCAGGTGCTGTGTAGCAACATCCATGTTCTGATAAATACTCTGGGATACAACAGGACCTTGGTACCCAAGCAATCTCAATAACATGTTTTATTGCTGCAAGAAGCTCTGGCTGCCCATGCCAAAGACAGAAATGTGATTATTGTTTCACTAGACTCACTGAAAAGCTTTGACCCACTCCCATTCCAGAGCACCCAGTAACTGATGGGTCCACAGCAGTTGTGGGAGAAGATTTCCTTTCGAGTTTCTTCCAAATAAACATCAGCTAACTAGAAGTTTTATTCATAGCCAACACAGATTATTTAATTTCTTTGTAATGCAAAGCTGTTGGTGGTCTAAAAGAAGACTTTTTAGTGGGATTCACAAGGAATGTTCAAATAGGTGCTAAAATACTGTAAAATTGAGCTATTATGGCATCTCAACATTTGTGAGTCCAATTTTTTTGGAGACTGAAAGTGAATTTTATTTCACTGAGTGTATCACAATACCCAGGAAGATTTTAGGCGGATTTCATTGAAAATTCATGAACCTCTTTGTATTAGCCAACCCATTTCCTACACCACTGCTGCAAAGTCTGGCTGCATCAGCAGAGGTTTCAGGGGTGAATTTTACAGTTGTGTACTGCTTCCAGACTCCAAGATCTTCAACACCTCTTCAGCTTGCAGGTTTTGTGTTTCACTTCTTCAGATGTTTAAAATTGCATGCAGGATCTAAAAAGAAATATTCCGTTTATTTATGTGCACCTGCACTTTGACATTTCATGAACTACTGAATTGAATTCAGTGTGGAAGATTACATGTAGTTCCACTTTTTTTATAGGATAAATGATATTTTGTACTTCACCCTGTTTCTTAGGCCCAGACTGGCTTCAGTAGTGATGCCCATCCATCCTGAGTCTTTCCAATGATGAAATTTAGATACATTTACTTCCCATCCCACTTCTGCCATTTTTCTGAGTTGCAGGCCATTGATTAATACAATAAGCCTCATCAACTGCAAATGCAGTACAGCAGTTATTGAGCTAATCTATCTTATTTCTAAGCAGTTTTTTATCATGTAATTATTGTAATTACTTTAACAGACAAAAAACTTTAAGTACTGGGAGCTTTCTCTCCACTCAAACCAGAAATTAGCAAAAAGAGCTTTTCTCTTGTTTATTTAAGCAGCAGCAGAAGTACGGGATTTTCAGAAGAAAAAGAGGATATCACAAGTTTTACAGCTTCTGAACAAGCATTAGCTTTACACTGTGGAAGAAGATGACAGAAATGAGGGTTGGTCAGAAGAGCAGTTGCTCCATCTGGGATGGAAATCTCAAGTAAGTAACAAATATGTAAGTATATATGAGCAGGGAATTTTGCTCTCAACTTCCATGAACAAAATCAGAGGGTGTTTTGTGAGAGTGAATGAAATCCAGTCCTATGAAAGCTATTACATAATCATGGAACCACAGAATCATTTAGGTTGGAAAATAACTTTAAGATCATTGACTTCAACCTTTAACCCAGCAGTGCCAAGACCACCACTAAACCATACCCTTTAAAATATCTCCTTTGCAAACCATATTTTTATTCTTCAGAATATAGTTTCACTTATTTGATTTTTTTAAAAATAAGAATTCTATATTAAACATTCCATTTTAATATTCTTCACTTTCTCTTTTCCCTCAGTTTTCTTTTTCTGATATATTTTTCTTCATGATTCATTTTCTTCCCTGTTCATCACAGAAAAGGAGGCTTAAAATAGGAACAAACAATGCATATGGAAATATTTAATTGACCCAAATATTCACATACACAAGGAAGAAAATGTAGTCAAGCTCAACAGATATTACCAAGAAAAAACATTCACTGTTTCACTGGGAAAGGATTAAGCATTGAATGTAAATAATGTGCACCCTTGGCAAGTGTCTTCATACTTCTGACCTTACTTCAAACACATCATAAACCTGCACAGCTGTGAAAAGCTCTCTGGGGACATTCAGTTTAATTGCCAAAGCTTTTCTCCTCAATGCGAGGTTTGCAAATGCTGCAAAATGTGTGCCTGAAACCTTCCTGTGCAGCAGAAAGCAGTGTGAGCTGAAAGCTCACTACCGGGTAGTGAGCAGCCTCTTGGCTATTTCCAGCTCTGTGGTTCTGGGATCCACAACAAGGACTCGGGCTCCACATTTTGGGGGCACTGGGGATGCAGGCAGGTGTGATGGAACAGGGCATTGCTCCTCCATGCTCAGCCCATCTGAGATCACAAAGGCTCACCCTGGAGTTATCCACCAGCCAGGACTGAAGTTTGTCATTGCTAAGGGAAAGGGTCCCTGCCCATGGCAGAGGGATTGGAAATAGAAGATTTTAGGGTCACTTCCAACCCAAACCATTAAATGATTTTATGATGACGATTCTGTGATCACTCCCTTCCCTGCAGCTGCTTGGCAAATCTTAAATCCCTTCCAAGCAGTTTGATCTTCAGTCAGCCTAATTTCTCTCTTTTTCACTGTTAGGTTCTTCCCAGCCCTGCAAGGGCAGAGAGGAAAGCAACAGACACTACAGGAGGCACAGCAGAAATATTCAGCAACTTGCTGCTCTCCCTGACACCTGCTCTCTCGGAGGTACATTTTACCCCATAAATCATCTCTAAATGGGACAAGCATAGTTGTGCCCCCATATTTCTGCCTTTCAATGCCCACTGCACCTGTAGAAATCGTGCCTTTTATGCCATGGGCTAGTTAGCCCAGCTAGCCAGTGTATCAGGGAGGTCCTGGGTAAGCACACCCCAGGCTCATAAATTAGGTGCCAGCAACTTTGGAAATTGGCCCTTGTCACCTCCAAGCACGTCCCCTTGCACACCATTGCTGCAGAGCTGTTGTGAGATTCACCAGGATGAGAAGCATTTCTAGGTACTCTCTGAGGCAGCACAAAATGCACATTGCTGTACCTTGCATAAAAATAGAACTTCCAGTGTGCAGGGACTTTCTGTGCCAACTTTGTCAGAGGTGGTTTCTTCTCCTTGCACCCTGCTAGACTTTTCCCTTCACAGCAGAAGATGTGATGTTTCTCAGGGAAGTTCCTGCCTCATCATCTCCGGTTCTTTTCAACATTCATTTTAAAATTAATTTCCTCTCTTCTCCTTCCATCTACCTCTTAATTTTGCTCATACACTGTTATGAGTTTTCTGACTGAAATTTATTCACCAGACAATGTCTTTATGACTGCTTTGCCTCATTTCATCCTAAAAAATACTTTGCAATCCAGTTTCTCTAGAAGCCTCCTTACAAAATAACTTTTTGTTTTATGTTATGGGTAAAATCTGCAAAGCTCTTAGATTGCTGCATGCATGACATCAATTCCAGCTTGTGGAACATGTTTTTTATGGAATCCTGCAGCTCTATAAGTGGAATTACTTTGATGAGTAAACTGCAAAATCAACACTTGTCTCACTCTCTTTAAAAAATAATTAAATCAACCCTCCTTCACCTGCTACTGAAACAAACAGACAACAGACAGATCCCTTGTTGTGACTCAACATTTTCAGCAGTTACCAAGTGTTGTCATGATTACATTTTTCTCTTCTGTTAATAGTTTTAAATTCACATTTTTTTGGCAGAAGCAAGAGAGGTAATATTTCCAATTTCTTCCCATTTTCATGTGTTTCTGAGACTTGAAAAGATTTTGGAAAATGCAGAAATGGATGGATTAGCATTGCCAATGGGACAGAGGTGACAGATAAAGCTGGGTCACTGCCTAGCCCCCTCCACACAGATGGAATAGCACTGCTATCTGGTGGCTGCTCCATGACTCATGGAAAATGCCTTGCTTGTCTCAGGCCTCTATTTGGAGGCCAGGTATACATAGCACAGAGCTTTGCCATACAGCTGATCCCAGGAAAAAAACCAAGGATTAGCCAGGCTGCCAAACTTACACTCACTTTGACTGACAGGCCAAAAAAAAAAAAAAAAAATAAATGAAAGGGAAAAAAAAATGCAAAGCACTGTTGAGAGGGGTGAAATGGGGAGAATATATTCGCCGAACTGCTGGGGGACAGGGAAAGGTTTGCAAAAAGTTGTTTCCAACATGACAGTTTCCTGATTGTCATCAGATTTTATCCTGCAAAAAAATGAAACAGATAATATCAGCATGTCCCATTTGTAACAGTCATGGAATTGAAAGCTGTCATGTTGTTGCTCAAAACATGCTTTTGAAAAGAAAATGGATGTTTCTTTTGTTATTTTAAAGAGCTGACATCTGAACAAAATGTTTCAATCGCCTTGAAATGTTACACTTTGACCCAGGATCAACGGGGATGTGGGATGCGGAAAGGGTTCATTTAGTTCTATGATTCTGGTACAATATTTCCAGTCTTTTCAGTCCTGAGGCTGGTGACAAAATCAGGCTAAAAAAAAAAAAATATATATTTTCAAGCAGAGCATCAGGATGCCAGCCAGATTTTGTCGAGAAAGTAATTTGGAAGAAAACTGTTCAGTTAGATACAATGCAGACCATCCCTGCTGTTTAGGTTTGGGACGTACAGAAATGAGTCAACAGTGGGTTCTGCATCCAGAGGCACATCCACAAGTGGGGCTGCTCCTAGTAAAACAGTCTGTGGCCATCCAACACCATCCATCCCAGCTGAGGATCTGCAATTCTGTATTAATGAGCAAAAGATGTGCCACAGAGAGGTCTGGACCCAAGGGCTGGAGTTGTTAATTGCAACAGACCCTCTCCTCACCTTGAGCTTGACCAGCAGAATGAGCACTGGGATCAGCCAAGGTGAAATGAAGTGGCAAAATCCATCCTGCAGAGATTGCTCGGGGACTTTCAGGCCCATCTAAGGAAGCCTTGCTTTCTCCTTGACAGTTTAAAGACCAGCCGTGAACAACTGCAGCTGTGACTTGCTGCTCTAAATATAGAATAACACAAATTATCACATGCTGACAGGTTTCAGTTCCAGGGATGAGTCTGCCAGCAAGGCCTTGAAAGCATCTCCACTCAGCTGCCTGCAAGCCCAGCAGATAAACTCACTGGGATAACATGGCCAAAACAGTAGTTTTCTTCTTCCAGCTCATCTCAATGCTCTCCCCCATTCCTCTCAAGTTAAACTCAGCCTACAAGAGCACCCTTCTCCTCTCAGCCTAGATGCTTTGTCTTTGACATAACTTGATGGGGGAGAATCACAACCCCGGAATTAGACAGCACCCAATTTTTCTTACAGCAACAGTAATAAATCCGTGCCTGGCACTTTATCATGTACGTGAATCTGGCCCTGCAGACCCCCAGCCAATGTATTTTCCTAATTCTCACGCAATTAAAGGTGCCAAAGCTTTTTTCCTTCTTAAGTCACACTTCTGACAATTTCACAAAAACAGTATTAAGGAGGTGAAGAGGCAGCATCAGACCAGCAAGTTGTGAAATGCAGCAATGTTTGGATGTTTGCATTCTGGCGTTTCCTGCAATTAACCTTCTTCATGCAAATTTATTATAGTTTTGAAATAAAAAAAAAAATTGTTGCGAATAAAAAAAAGGGGAAAAAATCACAGCAAGTGTTAGGATAAAAGCATTCCATCTACTTCAATGCTATTCATTAAAATATTAGTTGTGAGATTTGTGATACAATAATTTGTGGGATCTTTGTACAAATTTTACCCATTGTCTGGAATATGCACTTTGTACTCAGCAGAGGCAGTGCCTACTCATCACCAAAAAGGACTGTCATTATGATTCCAGAAGGAGTAGGCACATTTAGCCCTCAAAAACAGTATAATTAATCCTTTTCCTCACTTTTCCTGCAAACCTGGCTCTAACTGAGATTCCTCTGAAGGAACAGAGCTCCTGTGAAAAGAGGGGTCTTTACATTGGAAAATTCACCAAGCAGCAGAGATGAGTTTGTGTTGTCACAGCACTGGGGATGACACCTGGCTGTGGGACCAGCTGCAATAAAAAAAGAAGCTGAACTGTAGGTGGACGTAGGGGCAAAAAAAAAAAAAAAAAAAGGAGGTGACATAAAGAAACCACATCTGCAAAGCAGGCTCTCAGGACCCCAGAAGGACTCTGACCAAACACACAGTGACACACAGTGACTAGGAAAGGAGAGGGGAAATGCAGGCAGGGTTTATCCTTCTGGGATCAATTGGTTTGTATTCTTCTCATAAACTTACTAGGAGTGCCTGGAAAATCCTGGGCTGTTTGTTTTATTATCATGTGTCCCTGGAGATGTAACTGCAAACCCTGAGGGAGCAATTCATACCACCAAAGTCTTATCACCTGTCCAGATAATCATGGAAAAGAGAAAGGGCACTTCAGCTTGCCTAGGATACAAATTAGGCTCCCGTAGTGCTCATCTGTCACCGCTGGTTCTGTGGGGAGCCTGGGGCTATCAGAGCAGAGCAAACTGAATCTCCCTGATCCCTGGGGACCACAGGGTAGAGTCATGGCAAAGAGCAAGACCTTAAAGCTTGGGAGACCAACTGGGCCATGGGCTCTGTTTCTGTGATGGCAATGGAGCCTCTGCCCAAACGTGTGCCGCAGCAGGGCACTCCCAAACCTGTCTGAGGTGTGGGATTTGTGTCTTTGACTCACCATGGACTGACCTCTTCCAGTGTGGAATTACTCAGCTAGCAAACTCCCAGCCAGCAGCCTTTCCCTCCGAGTCTCCTACACAGAACGGGGCAAGCCCCAGAGGTTTTTTTTTTTCTCTCCTCATGGTGTTTCATCTCCTGAGAGAATCAGCATTGCAACAGAGAACAGTTTGTTCCCTTGGTCCTCTCCCTGCTGATCCCTCATCCCCTTTACTTCCATAGCTCCATTAATGCTTTACTTTCAGCACATGAATGCAGCTGTTTTGTGAGTCTCCTTCACTCTGGGGACTGGGATAACTTCTTATTCAGGATGGAAAAAGGACATAAACAGAATATTTAACAAAATGACTGTAAGCACTAGTTATACCTGAACAAAGAACTGCAAATGGCCCTGTAATGTACTTTATACCTGCTTCTTCTCACAGATCGCACTACAGGCTATTTACAATTCATATTCCACATACCCCTCCATCTGAAATATCTTTCTTTCTCACTTACTTGCTGATTAAGTGACAGAGTCTAATCTCAGCACAGCCTCCAAAGCCACAGCAAACACAAATCTTCCCGGAGATAACTGAAATAGCAGATTTATTTATTTCCATTCTTTTGCAACTCAGTATTTGCATATTAGAGTGGTTATTGGGAGGAGAAAAGTCACAGATGCAAATCTGACATTCATGTGTCAACTTCTCCATACATAAGGTCAGCCCTGATAGGACACTTGCTAGTCTCCAATTATAGGTCTCCTAATGCGTAAATAACGCTAATGAATGGCATCTGCCATGGAGCACGACTCATAAAGAAGATGTTCATCGAAGCCAACCCAGCTGAAATTTGCTCCTCTTGCTTTTTGATTCTCAGGAGATTAAGATGTTGACTTGAAAGTGGTTTGAATCACTCAGCACATATAGCTGGGGTCTGCCCAGCCCTCCTGGATCAAAATGTGTCCCCGGTCACCTTCTCCCTTCCCCAGGCACCCTTCCCAGCCCAGAGCAGAGTGGCCTAATTTTACAAATTAGGGTGACTCCAGCTCAGGTTCCAGCCCAGGCATAACCACCTGCAATTCAATCCCTGTGGAAAGAAGATCTTGGTCCTTTCCAGAGAGGACACTGGCCACTGTTGAGAGGACAAGTCCTCTCAGCCCTTCTTCAGGAGCTGACAGGGTAGATGAGACTTCACTTCAGTGCCTTGGAGAGAGGGCTCTGACACAGACATCGTGTGAGCCTGGCAGAAGTGCTAGTGCTTGACCTCTCACTGTATTTTCTCAGGCAAATAGCTCCCTGCAGGCTGAATGCTTCCCATGGCACAGCACTTGTAGCCGGAGCTAATTGGTGACTCCTTTTTATCACCTCTCCAATATCATCTGGATAAACTGGCTCTGTCACTCCACAGCCCCAGAAAAGTGAGTAGGGTAACAGGCTAAAGAGAGAGCACAGGGCTGGCTGCCAAATGCTTCTGGGGCTTGTTCTTGAGGCATCTTGGTTCCTCACTAATACTTTTATCCCCTCCCCGTAAATCTCTGTTTTCAGGTTGGTATTTTTTACTTCTTTTAGAGCAGTGCCATAGCAGTTCCAACAGCTGGAAGCCCTGGTGCGAGTTACAAACAGAAAGTGAAAGGCTTGCAGGACCAGCAGTGACAGTGGCACAGGCAGCAGCACTCACGGGAGCTGCTGAAAACCTGGGTTCTTCACCTGGTTTTGCCTTGGCTTTCAGGGGACCTTAAATAAGCTCTTTATGCCCCAGTTTTTCAGGAGCTGCTTTCAGCCATCTTAGTAAAGTACTTGAAAGCTTTGTGGATGGGAAATGCACAGCAGCAAGGACTCAGTAAAATCAGGGTGAGATATTTTGTCTTTCTCAGATCAGGGCAATAAAGTACCGATGCAAAGAGAAAGGCTGCAATAGTTAACACTAGGAAAGAATTGACTTCCATCTGGTACAATAACTTCCTTTGGGCTTTTCTGCAGCTCTACCTCAATAATCTCCCTTTTATTACCCTTTATATGAGTTTCAAATTCCCTAGCTGCAGAGGCTGGCAGGGCGGGCGGTGGAGCTGCTCTTCTGAGAGAGATCCCTTGGCTCTCTCCAACCTGGTGACTGTAAGCTGGAGCTCAGAGCAAAAGCTGTGGTGAGAAATGTGGGCAAAGAGCACACGTCCACAAAGCCCACTGTCTCTAACCTGCAGGTCACTCCAGGTAGCAGCAACATGCACCCCTAAACCTGGAGTTCCCCCAGTGCACTTGAGGGGCCACTCCGGGGTTGGAGAGGGAGATTAGCAAGTGGGAGGGCAAGGGGCTGAGAATAGAGGGCAAGACAAAGGCAGCAGCTACCTGCAGATGAGACCTGCAAATGCTAAGCGCTTGCAAAGCTTTGTTTACACTCAGCATGAAAAAAATAGCTGTGGATCAAAGTCAGTCTTTGGAGTAGTGATAAGAGAGTGGCACCGCTGTGAAAGCCGGTGGCTCTCAGCGTTAACAGGAGCTTTTTAGCCTTTTCCCAGCCTCGTCAGTAAGGGGGTTATTTACAGTTTCCAAAGAAGAGAGAGCCGAGAGATGTCTGGGAGTGGTAATGGAAAAGGCAGAAATTTTCTCCCTTTTTAAAAAGCGCGAGTGATCTGTGAACCCTGGAGCATCCAGCATCTTTGCTTCCTTTGTTCTGTATCACTGCAAGGGCTTCCCTCAGCACTACTGCAAGGTGACCCCTGGAGCTGTCCCTCCTGCCTGGGGAGCATCTCTCCTTCCATGCAATGAGACACATTCAGTGCGCAAGTGAGGACAAGAGCAAACCTTGATGGAGTCAGTGCAACACCACCAAACCTTGGGTTACTCATTAAATTAGTTCAAAAGCCTGGGCATTTGTTTTAAGGCCTTTTATTTTACAAGCTGGTTGGTAACCATTCAGGCAGGTCAGTGATCTCAGTCTCTAAGACCTTTCTTCATTTCTACATTTAATGAAAAAAAATTGAAATCCTCACATCCCTCAGCCTAAAACCAATAAAGAAGAACAGCTCACACTCAGGCAGTAAAGTCTTGCTCTGGGAGTTGTGTATGACCTGAGACTCTCTTGCCTTATACCAGGGATTTTCTTATGAACAGGAATTCACCAGCAAAAAAGGAACTGCTAACAACTTTCAGACCACAAAGTTTCCCTTTTGTAGTCAATGGAAATGTGGAAAAGCAGTCATACAATACAAAACTTGCTAATATACCATCATCTGCTCATATATTATAAGACTTGCTTATTGCTCTGGTGATTGATATATTTTTAGTATGCAAGAAGCTGAGCATCGTGTGCCTTCCAACTGCTCGAGCACAATTATTGTATTGATTTGATGTGACAGTAGCTCTGTGTTTAAGGTGGTTTATGTTTTTTAATTTGCAATTAAATAAAAGGATGTCTACTCTGCAAGATGGCTGACGGTTGTTTATACCCTGCAGTAGTTGATGAAGCAAACTTTTATTTGGCTTCATAAAACATAGTTGTTCTGTCACTCTGAAGCACATTAGCTAGAGCTCTCAGAGTGGTTTCTTACCTTGCAAAAGATAAAACTAAACTCCAATCTATTTTAAAGTAGGCAAGGTAACAACATCAATGTTGCAATGGGACTATAATGAAGTAAGTGAGCTGGCAATATTGTACTATTGATAAAAGTAATGGTGATAATATATTTCTATAGCACCTTTCATCTTGAAGTGCTCTGGGTATTCACGTGTTCCTTTGCACTGCCCCCTCCCTCCCTTCCTCTCTTTCACTGTATGTATATAAACACAGTCATATAGACATATATTTTATTTAAGCCCTCCTCTTCTTTCATGGATTATATCTTCTCAGCTTTGCAGAAAGGAAGACTCTTGGCAGCTGCTTAAAACCAGGTGCTGCACAAGAGTTACAGACTGTGGCTGAGATGGCTCCACCATCCATGGCTAGCAGTGGAAGTTCCCCAGTGTCTCACCCAAAGCACAGATGCTCAGCTCATGCTGCCTGAGCTTCATAAATCTGAGGTGCTGCAAAAAGAAAAATCGGAAGAGAACATTTTTTGTCCGTAAATGTGCCCTGTAGCTCTGTAGCTTACAGTCAGAGGAGGAGCCATAAATGTGATCTGGGCACATCTCTGGGTCCCTCTCTGCTCTACAGACCATGTGTGATAATGGCAGAAGATGACTGATCTTCCTCCCACATACACCATAACCTCATCTCGATGTCCCACTCTTAAAACTGAAAAATTTCCTCCACCACGGCTGCCCAAGAAAGAGGAAAATCACTGAGTGCTGCCTTGAAAACATGATGCATTATCTCTTGCAGTTCATAGAATATTTTCTACCATCTTCAGTAGCTTCAAATTGATCCCAGTTCAGTACAGAGGCACTGGATATTTGCCAGCACCACATAGTCCAGCTTGGTGCCTGCCAAGATAAAGAGTTAAATCAGCTGGGGGGACATTTAAAACCAATGCATGTTTCAAGCATAGATAAGGCCTGGTCTTGCTGAGCTCCATCCAGCTGGCCTGTGCCCAGAGCTAAACCCTCCAAGAGATGCGATCGCCATCTCTCCATTACCTTCGTCATTCCCGAGATTCTTCCCCACGTGAATGTGGCAGGCAGGAACACAAAACACCAGCAGGGTCAAATGTTTCCAAATGTTGTGTAGCACATCTCTCCAGCCTTGGGTGGGCCTCCAAAAATTCCACAGATTCTGGGCCATCCATTCATCAACCTCAATTGAGTTCTCGTGCTTGTCGTGCCACAGGAAACATGTGTTGATTATCATATGATGTACTATAGCACATATACAGCTGAATTCCTGAGTCACCTTGTGCTCCTTCAGACAAAATAATCTATAAATACCAGGTCCAACCCTGACAATGGATTTGTTTTGACTACAGCAAATATTCATGCAGCGCTTCTGCATGAATATTCCAGCAAGCAATTACAACAGGAATGTAGCAGAGACAAATATTATCAAATGCTCCCCTCAAGGAGACTTAGATGAGTCATCATGTCATCCTTTGCCACTATTCAGCCCAGAGATCTGAATAAGGAGTTGGGTCCACCCTGTGTAGGACCCAGCTTGTGCCATGTGATCTCATCTGCCACAAGCATCCAAAGTACTAAGTTATGAAAATCAAGTACACCAAACACTGTTCATGGTCAACAGTTTTAAGCAACTAAAATGTGCATTCCATTGTCTGATCAATTATTAGTGCAGACAGGACAATTACATCATCCAGCTACAAAACAGGAGAGGCCATTATATCTCAGTTTATCAGCTTTACATAACATGACATAGACTGTCATTTTGGTGTAATGCATTGGTGCACACACCCCAAACAACTTTTAGTAGTAGTTGAAAGCACATGCAATGTGAGTTTATGACATACAGATGCATTTCTGGCAAGTTCTGCCATGAGTGAAAGAGAGATTAACACCAGGTTGGCTCCACAAGGGGATAAGGAGGGACAGAAAGGGATATTTACACAACAAGATTAAAGGGGAATTCTGTAATGTATGAATTATTGCATGTGTCATTTCTGAATTTGATGCCTAATCCCAAATCTTCTAATTTTGTGGGGAGAAGACACAGCGCATGAAGAATAAATACATAGCACACAACATATAGATAACCAGTATTGCGGAGTAAAATAATTAAAAAACAATTTTTCTTCTACCATATATAAAGCCTTTATTCCAAAATCTCTTTAACTTGGCATACAATAACCTTTTATTTAACTACAGGTGATGCTTCAAAGTGACTGAATTTAGAGATATTAATTTTCCAACAATTTCATGTTGCTCACAGTTTAAAATACATTTAAAGAAACACTTTAGAGGTTTGTGTCATTTTAAAAGCATTTTCAAACAACCCAGCTTGTAAAAGGACATAAATTTGTTATTTCTTTCTTAACAGAATACAGGTGATTGGATCATTGTAATTTACATATTTTTCAAACTCCTTGGAGTAAAAACCACTTATTAATGGATGAGTATAGGAGAACCAGAAGAAATATCTAGAAAACAAAGAAGACCCACTAGAACAGACCCACAGAAACCTGGAGTGTCACACAGACCTTAAACAGCCACAGCTTTGTCCCAGGATTTCTGATCTGACAAAGAAACTTATAAAAATAGGAAAGGCAATGTAAAAAGAAAGATTTCCTTCATGCTATGCAGGTGTCTGAGAGAGGTACGTGGTGTTTGGATTAATAATGACACAACCCTTCTGGTGTGAAGAAGAAACTGAATTGGTCCCAATTCTCTCAGCTCATGAAAACCTTGTGGCAAACCTTGCCATGACAAGGAAAGATTGAATGATGGGGACTTTGTGGTATAAGGAACAGCAAATTTCCACCTTGCTTACTTAAGTCGGGGCATTTTCCTTCCGTAGAAATACATGTGGCAGTCTCAGACCATACCTGAAATACAGGTACAAGACCTGGCTCCAAACCTTTCAGCAGACCCCTGGCAAAGCAATCCTAGGGACTGCTTCCCACACAGCTGCTGACAGAGCCACACAAATATATTTTCTGAGCACAGGTGTAGGTTAGATTTTAGGAAGAAATTGTTCCCTGTGAGGGTGTTGAGGTGCTGGAACAGGGTGCCCAGAGAAGCTGTGGGTGCTCATCCCTGGAAGTGTTCAAGGCCAGGCTTGGACGAGGCTTTGAGCAAAGTGGAAGGTCCAGTAGAAGGTGTCCCTGCACCAAGAATCATAGAATGGTTTGGGTTGGAAGGGACCTCAAAGATGATTAACTTCCAATGCCCTGCCATGGACTAGGACATCTTCAATGAGACCAGATTCCTCAAAGTCCTATCCACCCTGGCCTTGCACCACAGCAGGAGAATTGGACTAGATGATCTTGAAAGTCCCTTCCAACCCAAATTCTACAATTCCGTGTTTATAAACTGCTTTGTGACACAAACCAGATTCAGACATCCCTTTCTAGAAACAGAGGATTCACAGAGCACATTAAACAACACTGTCTCTCAGCACAGGAGTTTAGGACTACACCAAGGGCTTATGTAAACACAGCTTTTCACACACCACACCTCCCAAAAGTGCCAACAAGACCCCATCATCCTCTTGTTTTTCACACATTACTCAGTTTCAGTGCTGAAAGCAGGGCCCAGGACTTGGAGCCTCCCCAGAACAAAGCCACCCTGATACTGTTATATTTTGCTGCTCCAAAAAACAGGCGTCAACTCAGCACCAGTGCAATGTTGTAATCACTTTGTGAGATGCAAGACCACAAAAAACAGGCACAGGAAAAGTCTTTCTAATCCTGCAGAAAAACTTCCAGAACTACAAAGCCGTTCTTATTCCACACTGGAGGAAAAAAAAAAAAAAACAAAACCAAAAAAACCTTTTGAAGAGTTTTGATGCCACAAGAACAGTAATCCGTATCTGATTCAGTGACTGGAATCTCAGGGCTTGCCTGTGCTGTACACTGCTTCTGAAATGAGAGGCAGCATATCCGTGTCAGTGTGATTCCCAAATTAATGACCGCTTTTTAAAGAGGATACTCCTGGCCAAGGCAGGCATATGGTGCTGGGAACCCCAGTGCTGGGCTGGGTACATGCACAGGCATAGGTGGGTGCTAGGATCCTCTGCTTCAGGCAGCATGGTGCACTAGCCATGGTACACTTCCCACAAACCAGTTTACAATCCAGACCAGAACACAATTCATTGTTTTAAGGAGATTGCAATTCTCTCTCCTGCTTTTTCTCTCTGTCCCTCTCAAAGATCTTGGACTCAAAACTGATGATAACAAAACAGCTCTAAATGCTACAGTGAATATTCCTGTGAATATTTAAATTTCTTTCCACAGATAATCTATACCATGAGCCTTCAATTTTTATTGTATCTTACAGCACCAAAAGTAGTCACCTAAGGCTGTGCAAAGAGAGAATCTCCATTGCAAGGAGCTGTGTAACAAAATAGATCAGAAAAGCAATTTCCTTCTTGTTCACAGGAAAGCTCATTACTTGCACACAACTGTTTGGATTGTGGGCACAGGCACTGTATCTACTGGAATTATTTCAAGGATTTAGCCCCAGATAGGGACAACTGAGCCCCTCCCAGACAGTCAGGGATGGCCAGTGAAGGCTTTGGCAGCACCACACATGGGGACCCTCCTGGGGCTGGGGACCATCCTGTGGCCATCCCCTCAGTGACAGCTTTGAGCTCTGTATTCCCTCCCTTCACCCAAACACAGATTTCAGCAGCCAAGAGTCACCTCCCATCTCTCCCTTGGACAGGCACGGGAGTCACCAGAGGTCACCAAATGAATTCTGAGTATGAGTCCAGGGGGCAAGAAGAGCAACAGAGAAATGGGAGATGTTTTCTGGGTGTGCAGTGCACTGAGTGCATCTCCAGACACACAGACCCCACAGCATGTGGACAGATTGCAGCTAGATTTTTGTGGCAGTTCCTTGGGGAGCCAAAGCTTCTATTTGTGAAGAGATCTTAAAGGCAGGGAGTGATTTTAACCTAGAAAGGACACATATAAAAACACGAACCTGCTATCATTGCAGTAATTAGGTGCTTTAATTTTAAAGAATTTAAAAGATTGTAAACTGAGAGCTTGTCAGTTAAGAAAGAAAATTAACTCTATGGTGAATTTTGACCTAATGCTCTTCTTCTCTCCTCCTCCTAGAGTGATGGAGAATTTTTTGCTAAACTAAAAAGGCACATAACTTGGAAGTCACGAGAAGAAAGCTGTTTTGTTGTTTTTTTTTTTTTTAGCACACTGCAGACACCCTGTGGAATTAGCTATTGCAGCAGGTCAACAAGTCAAACAGTTTGTAAGGATTCAAACAGACTCAGATAGTTTTGTGAAAACAGACAATCACTGGGAGGAGCACAACATCCAGCTAAATGAGACAGGCAGAAAATCAAGCTACCTTTTTCAGACCCAGCTTGTCGGCCAATCTTACCCACAGAGAAGGCACAGGAATGGCCATTAATGCAACAACACAGGAGGAACAGCCTCAGAGAAGGATGAGGCATCCATTACAAAGTGCTGCTGAATCTCAGCCACTGCTTCTGTTCTGCTCTCCCTCCTCAGGATGCTGGAATAACTCCCCCCATCAGCTCCTGCTCTCAGCCTCATGGGTTGACAGAGCTCTTTAGGAGAAAGAAATCTCATCTGTGGGAAATATTTTCAGACACCAAAAAAACCAAATCAAGTTACATTTAAAAGGACCAAATGAATTGTTTCCACACATCACATAAGGCTGCATGTACATTAGCATTTGCTTCAGAACAGGAGTGGGATTTTGAAGTAAATCTCCCAGCCATCCATTTACCATGCATGGGCTCAATTTACAGAGCTGTTTTGATGCCCATGAACTAGATTCCTTTCAAAGAAAATTAACCCAAAAGCTCCAACCAAAATGTGCAGTAAATGCAGTCCCAAACCCTGAGGCAGACACAAGACATAATGACCAAGTTGATGTTTGGTCCTCCAGACAATTTTTGGATCTCGTGTACAATGGAGACATTTGGTCCAGGGGACCAGATTAAGTCTAGGCAGAAATAAAACTCCCAAACTTCACGTAGGACAGCAGAAGTGCTCCAGCACAACCTGCTCCAGCACAACCTGCTCCAAACCATTCTTGCACCTCTATTCCCCTGGTGTGCTTGCTGATCCTATATAACCTACAAATTAGGGATAGGTCTACACATACAGCTTTCCCCATCTAGCCAAAAGAAGAGAAATCCAAGCACGGAGAAGGATTTCTGGTATCCCAGGATAAATAATGAAGACAAATAGGGGCAATTTCTTCCTAGACAGGAAATGCCAGTCTGTGTCCATCAAGAAGTGACGGGATGACACCACAGGCATTTTCTGCAGGTCAGAGCCATGCCCAGGCTTCAGTCCTCCGTGTCCCCTTCTGAAGGAAATCTCACAGAGCTGAGTCACAAGCCCCATAAACATGCTACCAGATAGCAAACACATCCATGAGAGGCTGCTCCAGATACAAATTTAAGACACTTTGTTTCAGCACTGCATGTAGAACTATGGCAACCCTGAGCTCTCTCTTTGCTTTTTTGAATAAAGAAGCCCAAGTCCATGCAAAAAATAAATCTACTTATTAACTAAAATATTCCTTATATCATCTTGGTATATATAGAACTTCATTCTTGCATTCCTTTGGGTTATTTCAAAACTTTAAAGATAAGACAAATGTTAGAAGTAAAAAGATATTTTTCATTTTTTTAAAATCCAACAGCCAACTAAATGTTAATCTAATATGTTTTTCTAGACTCAGGTCAAATCCATCATCTTTAATCCTTGGGGATCATCATCCTCTGATTTTTTCACTCAGCTTCCAAATCTTTTTACTTAACAGAATTTAAACATTCCTTCAAAGTAGCTAGAAAGCATTCCTTTTTTTTTTTTTTTTTTTTTTTTTTTTGCTTTTATTTTTTTTCTTCTTCTTCTAACAGGACTTGCCAGCAAGGAGGACCCCTGTTCCTTCTGCTTTACTTATTTGCTGGAAATAGTGGCAATCTTATAGATGTTTGTAGCCAGGACAGAACTTTAATGGTTTTGATCCATCTAATCAATTTAAAAAGTGACAGGTGGTTTGTGAACTTGGTGTAACAGTACTTTTTTCAGATACATGGTGGATAAATATTGAAGAAATGGGTATCTCCTGTTTGCTTACCTTTTTATACCCAATACTAACAATTCAAAAGTAAGCTGCATTTTGGAAGCAAGCCATATTTTCAATGTGTTCTAGTCAAGGAAAGGATCTGCTGCTATCCCTCTTGCTGTGAGTTCAAGGTCAATCCATGGCCTGTACAACAAATCCAGAGCAAAATTATGGAGGTGACTTTCCAGCATCAGAGCTAAAATTAAGCACTGCATTCCTCTATCTCCAAAGCCTCACAAGCTGAGCTAGTGTAGTCTAGGTTTGGACCAGAACCCTGGGGAAAGCTTAGTTTTCAGAACTCTGAGGTGTTCAGAGCTGAGGTTCCAAACTCTGGCTCTTCTCTAATGAGAAATAGTTTGTGTATCTCTTCACACACTAAGGGAATATTGCTCAGTTTGACCCCCCTCCAACTTTATGATTGGAAGGAGTATGATACACAGGAAGCAAAATCTCCAGACTGAAGCACTGCCAGAAAATTTCCCCACTGAGTCTAAAAATGAGAGACAAAATTGGATCTCAACCAATTTAAAGTTTTAGGAAAAGAATAGACTGTGGCCTAGCATATCAGTGCAACATTATCCCACAGATTCACTCTGGCAGCTTGACCAGGCTGCTCTCATTAGTTCCAGCACAGCCATATAAAAATCTGAATAGTCTCCAAGGCAAAAAAAAAAGGTCATCACAGGGGAAAAACTATGTTTGCAAGAGGCCCTGCTGGTCTGTATGTACTGACTGGTCTATAAAGTCATCACTGAGTGATGGATGGGCGCCACAACCCTTTCTTACTCCTGAGATGACCTTTCCTGAGACAGCAGTGATATAACAATGTGTGTGCAGGGTGAGATTGTCCCACCCCTGCCCATCCTATGGGCAGTCCTTTTCTCAGGACTTGTCTCCCTCTCAGTTTCCCTCAGGACTGCAGAATGCCTGGGAATATTGTACACAGCACCCAAATGCATTTTAAATAGCCTGGGCGTGGGTCCCTCCTGCAGAGCTCTGAGCCCCTCTCTGCACTGCCAGAAGAAGCCTGCTGCACTGTACTGTGCCTGCATTGAGTTGCCACTGTGGCTTTCTCTGAGAGATTAAGCAGAGATTTATTTCTCCACTTCAAGTGTTTTTTTTTTATGTTGCCACCAATCTTGGATTTCAAACTTGAGCTTGATTGGGCCTTAATGGATTTTCTACACAGCATGGCCATTGAGCACCTCCTGTGTACTTCTGGAGTGACTTTGCTGCACGGGGATATAAAGTGCTTAAATGGTAGATGGTGCTGTTACCCACTTAGCTACCAAGGCCTGGTTCTAAACCACGTCACAAAATTCATCCAGCACTGCTCTCCCTGATAGCACAGCTTGCAGGAGCTGGCATCCATCTTTTCAGCTCAGGTTAATCAGCACCAGAAAATGTTGTACCTTAGACAGTGTTTATTCATTTGTTACAGGGCTCAAGCAGGGAGCAGCTCAGGCTGTCAGGCTACCTACCAAGAGTGCCTGCTTTGGACTGGAAGTAAGTAGAAACACAAAGAAAATCAGCCCTGGGGGAATCTCCACAGAAGGGGAAGCTTTGCAACTTTTGCTCCAGAGAAATGAGAAATGGAAAAGAACCCACAGGAAAACTCAGCTGAGACAGTGATGCAGTAGTGGGAGAAAGGCAGGAGTTTGCATGATGTCCTGGATATCTGGACTCAAACCTGGGTTCTAAAAGGTGATTTTGCTTAATGAGAGATCCACAAGAGGATCAGCTCAGTCTGACTGTCAGCAACAATTCTGGCACGGCAGAACAACAGGGTTGGTCAAGAGGAGTCTGTGACTGAGGAGTGTCAGCAGATGACAAAGACACCCACCAGACAAGGGCACTGAGGTGGCATCAGCTGTGATGGGGCTCCAGAGCTCTGGGGCATCAGTGCTGTGGGTCAGAGTTGGGTGCTGGGCTGTCCCAGGGCTGGCACAAACTCTGCTTTCCACATCACACTCTGAATCAACAAGTAACTCCCCAGTCCACAACCTGCCCTTTGCAGATAATCTGTACATGACAGCAAAACACATGGGAACTAGCAGGTTGCAGATTTGTTTTCCTAAAAGAAGAATCTAAACAGTCCCTATGGATATTTTTATTATCTCAGGTCTTCCAGAGCTGTGAAGAAATTGAAATTTCCCCTTTAGTGTTTGCCCATTGCCTCTTCAATAGACACAAGCTTCACCAAGCACCCACACTAAACTGCCAACACTTATTTTCCACCATCTGCATAGTAATTGCACTAGGAGCTGAGTTTAATATCCTTAAATTTCCATTTTGACATGCTGGAGAGCTCCTGGTGTACAAGGTGCATGGGGATATTTAGTCTCAGATTACTGACCTGGAATGAAGAAATCCAAGTACCAGCTTTCCTCTCCTTTCTTCCCTCACCTCAGTGGCTTCATCAATTAAATGTTCCCTATCTCTTCAGCAGACACAGCTCTCCTATCACCCTATTCTTATTTGCTTAGTGGGTCTCCTTCCAGCTGTATCCTACTGAGTTTGTTGCATGATGATCTGTAGTGGTTGTTTTCCCTCTTCCTTCACTTTGCCCCAAATTGTGTTTTTCTGACATATTCCTGTGTTTTCAGGCAGGCTCTCTGTGATCCCCTATGCCAAACTACCAGGGAGCAGCCTTCAGGCACACCTCTGTCCCCATGGAACTCCCTCAGACCTCCTGGTAGCATAGGATCAGGTATCCTGCTCTCAGGTTTATCTTGTCATCCCTATTCATTCACTCAGAAATTCAAAACCTCCAACAACACAATAAACCCCCCCACCCTGGAGTACCCTGAGATAAAATCTTATTGTATGAGAGGATAAAGACTCCAGGGGTGCTGGTAAGTCAGGGAACTGATTCAGCCCCATCACTTCAGTGCTAGTCAGCATCTTGTTAACCTTTGCAGGGCAGGTGTGTCTGAGCCTGCCCTACACTGCTGGCCAGCAACTGCTGGGGGAACTCTGACATAGTTTTTTCCATCCAGCAAACACAAGAGCTTAAGTTTGCAGGCAGCAATTTGGATGACAGTGAAGCAGTGGCAGTTTCTCCATGTCCATACTGTGACTCCTCCAAGGCATCACCTTGCTGAGGGTGGAGCAGAGCTCTGTTCACTGCTTGAAAGCTGATTTTTAGCATCAGGTGAGACTGCCTCAGCTCCAGCGTGCGTGCAAGCACATGGGTACTATAAAAATACCTGCTTGAATAGGTCCCAGGTAGGGTTTGGCTCTGTTTTACATTGTGGGAAAGCAAGCTGCTGATCAATATATTCCTCAACCTTCCCCAGTGGAAATGGTGCAGCTCAGACACAACAGAGAAAATTATTCCTTAGTGTTGGATATTCCTTGAAGGTTCCTTAGTGTTGGATCTCCCTTCCTAGAGCTGGGCTGGAATGGGGGATCACAGCCACAAAAGGCTCCAGTCACATTACTTGGGGGAGAAGCTCCATCAGCACAAGGATGCTCCCACAGCCTCCCATGTCCTCCAACACCAGCAGGGGAACCACAGACCTCTGGTTGGTTTGCTCTGTGTGGCTGTCAGCAGATATCCTTCAGGGAGCTACACATGGGAAAAAAAAAAAAAACCTTTCTAGGTGAAATCTGCAATACAGGCTCAATCAGAGAGGAGAAATTTGGCCTTGGACAGAAGAATAGATAGAAAGCTGCTCTGCTCTTCAAAGCTGAGGTCAACACAAGACTTATCGAAATGCATTTCTTCTCCTAAAGTGAGAACTATCTTTTCTAAGCATGGTGAATTCATCTCTAGCACAGACATCAAACCTTGCAGCACTGAGAACAAAGGAACCTGTACTGTGTAGCACAGTTGCTTTTTATGACTTTATTTTTAGTAGCACGCAATGACACAAAAGCATTTAGTTAAAATAAAACAGTATTTAGTGTGAAAATAAGCCATGAAATACACTACAGGGATTATATTTTGTTTAAGATTGGAAAGATTTTTTGTTTAAGATGGGAAAGACAAAAGCTTTGGAGGATTTTCCATTAATAAAAAATGTTATTTGCTCTTTGTCAAGGGAGAACTCTCACTTAGTGTTTTAAAACCCAACATTACCCATAAAAAACCATGAAAACCTCCTAGATTTTCTGAAAGTTTCATAGCTAGTGACATGTTATTAAAAATAGCAAGCCTACCACTTTGCAAATTCTGCTGTAACTTTTAGTATGAGGAATGTGGTAAATATAATACCCATGGAAGAAAATTCAGATCTAGTTTGGAGAACCAATTTCCAAAAGCAGTGAGGAGCAGATACCACAACTGACATGAAACAGAAACTGAAACAGGTTTCTCAAGTGCCTGAGCTGACACAAGTGCATAAGTATAGAAATATGGTGGAAAAAAGAAAGAAAAAGTAGTTTAATTTTTTTTTTGGTTAACTTAACATCAAAAATTATCATTAATTTAAGCTACGTATTTTTATCTACCCATCATGTTGTGCAGTGTCTATGAATAGTAAATGTGTAGAAATGTTGCAATCTGGGGGTAAGAAGAGACCTTACTAACTTTACTTTTATCCCACTGAAAATGTACTGCAATTTCTAACCTGCCTAAATCAGAACTAACTTTACAAAATCACACAAACCCTGGAATCCACTTTTACAATCCGATCCTCAGAAGTTCTCTTTTGCTTTTGCAGTTAATGTAAGGTTTTTCAGAGATGTAATGAAAGCACATCTAGAGGAACAGCTGAACATTCAGGCTCTCATCTTCCCTACACTTTTGCCCTCTCTATCAAGTTATGCAGGTACTTGGGTGCACATATAACCCTTGGCAGGAATAAATGCTGCTCCTGCCTTTACACAAATTGGAGAAGAAGTGCCCCCGACTAACGCCTCTGCTACTGCTCTAGGAAAGCAGAGGAATGGATTATTCAGAGGTTTCCTCTTTTCCTCATCTGTATGCATGTTGCATAATATGTAGTACTTTAACATCAGGACCAAATTTTTTATTGTGCAAACTTATTGTGACTATCAAGTCCTCATTGAGCTCTAACAAGCTCTGAAAGATACTATTAAATGTGTCACTTTCACTTCAAATTGAAGCCTATGTACTTTTAATTAATAAGTAGAAGTGTGTGAGTGTAGCAGATGCTGCCACTAACCATCTTAGCAGGTTAGGGGATGGCAAGAGTTCTTCCCCAGCACTGGCTGGGAGAGCATATTCTCCTTTTATAAACTTGGAACCATTGCACAGCCATGTGCACCACAAAACCCAGGCTGCAGCTCCAGAGCAGAGGGCACACGTAATTAGACCTTTTGTTTCATCTGTGTCTCTGATCTCCACCTCCTCACTGCCACGATTTTGCCCTTTTCCTCTCTCGTTCCCATCTGCAGCTGGAATCAAAGAGTGTGTGTAGGAGGGGTGGTGCGGGCAGGATTTCAAGGGGATGGTAAGATGCTTCAGCTGGCTGATACATAGGAACAAATAAGCCACTGGAAGGCTCCCAAAGCCTGCAGAGCATGGCCAGAACATGGACAGGAACTGGGAGAAGAAACATTCTACCACTGATTGCTGCTTTCCACCCTCTGAGCCAGTCCTTACACATGGGAGCAGACCTGCCTGAGATGAAGGAGAACACTCACAGGAGGCAGAGATTAAGTTTCTAATCTTCACATCCTTTGGAAATAACCTTCCTTCCCATGGTAATTTGTTTTAGCTAGAGTTAGCTCTGACACAGATGCTTGTCATCCCTTGATCCTGTAAAAAGCGATGGGATACTCAGGACCCTTCTTCATGGAAATCCTGAATCCCTTAAAACCCTCCTAGCTTTGGTCAAAAATTGCCAGGGGTACAAATGCCTCAGGCACTATACCCAGCACCTGGACTTCCTCAGCTCTTTAAAGAGCAGGAAGGGGGACTGAAGAGAAGCAAAGTGATGGTTATCTTTAATAACCAGCTGTTGCTGAAAGGTGGGATAAGCTGATTACAGTGCAGCCCGGGTGTAATTTTAAATAATTGACATGGCACTCAAAACTCATATCAGGATGCTTTCTCACTGTTCACGCATCAAAAGGAATTAAATACATTAAATAACTGTATTGGAAGGGTGAAGTATATCAAGCTGGTAAATGGATACAATCTGATATTATGCAAATTCAGATCAAGTAGCAGGACATGATTTTGCTTGCATTGCCTCTAGCTAAAAAGAACAGTGGAAGGACGTTGTACCTACTCTTTCCTGCCTTTGCTATTGGGCTTTGTTATCTGTATTTCAGAGCCTGCTGCCCTTTAGACCTAGACCAGCACCCAAAATAAGGGGGAAATTTGCTCTTTGCTCTGATTCCAGTAACCCTTGCACCTGGTTGTGCAAGGTCATGTGTGTTCCTTTTAAATAGGTTCCTGAGTACAATTTGATCTATATCAGATACAAAAGCATGAAAGAGGAAGATCCCAAGGGCCTTAACTAAAACCAGAAAATATCACTGTCTAAACTCCTGTAGATTGCAGACCATTGAATTCAACCCTGGTATTTCTGTTGAGTATAAGAATTTTTGCCTGTCAAAGCTAACCAGCTTTCTAAACCAGGCATCTGGTCTAGGAACTGAAGAGGTTTTTAGGTGAAGAAGCTACATCTTCCCTTGTTAGTTAATTCCAGTGGTTAATTTTCCTCATTACCAAATCATATGTAGGTAACATTTCTGCCATCTTTAGTGTGATACTGCCTTTAACAATTTGTATGAGAACACATCATATGCTCTCGTGCTGCTCTGTGTTTGTGTATCTGTGTTGTCTCTTCCTGTTTTTAAAGCTATTTAAGCAAAAACATCTCAGGTAAGACACTGGTTGAGAGATGAAGTTATCTCCCTAAGTTTAATGTAGAAAGGGAAATCTAACCCAGAGAGGGACCTCAGAACTTCATTTGTCTTAAGTGCCCATTCTGGAAAAGCTAGTAAATTTTAAGGGTATCTTTTCCCTGGCAGGAAGAGCAGTAATTTAAATCAGACTCGTATGGTCCCATTGGTTTAAGTATCCATATCTTGTTAGCAAAGCCAAACTTCTGAAAAATTCTGCTGAATTTTTATAATCTACGAGAACCACTCCAACATAGTTGTTTAGCAATAGTCCATTGCTCTAATCTAACACGTCACTAATTTCATCAGCTGGCAAACCCAGCAACAGTGGTTTTGGCTGCTTTATAGATAACAAGCATCTTAATAGGCAACAATTAAATATTCACTTAAGAACTGGTGGAAATCAAGTCACTGGGGATTATGCCTTCTAAAAAACTCTATTCTACCAATAATTGCCTCACGCCGGTAAAAAGTTTGTATCTCCAAATTAAGGCTCTAGTCCTGGTTGCCTCAACAGCTGGTAGAATTTCTGCATCTATATTGTCCTCTCCATCCCGATCCAGGGTTATTCACAGTAGGAGATGGAAAGGAGAACAACAGAAATTCACTCTAGTGAACTTGGAGCCATAAAGGAAAACACTTATTGACAGCCAAAGAGGGAAAGAAAAACACAAATCAAAAAATAACTGAAGCAAAAGGACACTTGGGGGGCATGAGGGGACATTCTCTTACAATGAATTTCCTTTACTCCAGCTATAGTAATAAAATTCCCTATGCACTGTCACTTCATCTCCAGTTCATCACATTCTTCTCTGATGGGCAGTTAGTTGCAAAGGATCTCTTTCATGGCACGAGGTGGGTGAGAAAGAGCTTCTTTGTCTTCAGAGAGAAACCATCTCTGCTTTTGAACTACTTCCTTCAACACGGATAAAAAAGGCCTTTCATCCTCCTTTCAGTGCATCCATTTTAAGCTGGAGTCAGTCAGCTTTTCAAAGTTAGCACAACTTGATCAAAACTGAGTTTGCCTTGGAAACTGCACATTAACTAGAATGTGATGTTCGATTAAGGAAGCAGAGGAAAAGTACAATGAGAAAAGTTCTCTGACTCTTTAAATATCTGCTGTAGGAAGCATTCAGGCACTACATCATCTTTTCTGCAACTCAAACAGGAGGCAAAGACAATAGAGTGTAGCTCTTATTTAATAACCTGGGAGGGATATGCCAACTCAGATGCTCTTCTATAAGAAGTCTGACTGATTTTCTGAGTTCTTCATGGAAGTATAATTAGTGCTGGAAGCTGCTGGAGGAAACTAAGGATGCAAGAATTCTGCTTATCCTGCGCCTCTGTGGTAAAAACACTTTTTCCTCATAGCACTTTTACCCTCCAGCCTGACTAAAGGCATTGTGGCACAAAATACAACAGCTAAAGGACCAAGAAATTCTTTTGGCTATTGTATCTGAGCAGGTGTTGGCTTGTAAATTCATCTTATTAAGGTAAAGGTGTGTGGATGCAAATATAGATGACCTGGGGAGAAGCAGCCCAAGTCATAGAAAGCAATCATTTTGAGAGAACAAATTATTTACATATAGATCATGAAACAGTAAATAATTTTTGGATGCTTCCATTTTGCCTATAAGTAGCCTGAATTCTCTGACAACATTTTAAAATAATTCAACCACTGAGACATCTGTAAAGTCACAATTATCATGAGAGAAAAATTAAATTCATAACATATTTCTGCTATTACATTCTGGAACTCATGTCCTGAAACATTTCACCCCATTACACTGAACAACTAGCAAAATTTATCCTGGTCTCTATCTCTTCTTCAGAGTATTTTATTGTAGAAACTGAAAAAATACTGGAGTTAGAATAGAGATTCTGACTTGCAGTAAGTGAGTACAGTCTCGTGTTGCAGTATCAAATTATAATAGCATGGGTATTTCAACTCATAAATCAATTTCGTGATAATACTCCAGAGAATCTGTAGCAAAGTTAAGTCCCATAAGTTCTCTTAGAGGGGATGGTAATATTGCTGCTGCAGGAGTTCATGTGTTTCAGACCTCAGTGACTCTTTTTAGCCCTGCTGTCTGTGAGGTGCTTCTTAAGACAAATATTCCACAGAAACAAAGAGGCCAATGTCCTGTACTTTAGAGGCAATTTACTAAACCTTTCTTTAAGAATGGTTAGAGCATATTTCTAGTGATAAGGAAATCTCTTCAGTGCCCAAGCTATAATTTTATTGAATATTCCCCTGTAGGTTATACACATTTACGAGAATGAACATAATCATGTAATTAAGCTTGCCAC